>NW_023270839.1:28129828-28386576 GCF_011800145.1 Mirounga leonina | reverse complement strand
AAAGAAAGAAATAAACGAAAGGAAATGGAGAAGTGAAAAAGGACAGGAAGGAAGGAAAAACAAAATTTAGAAGATATAACAAAGAAAAAAATACAAAATTACCCCATCCTTCAGAGGGAAACTATAATTGACCTGGAACACATACTCAGCTCCAGGCGGCTCCTACTCCCTCCTGAAATGGAGAACAAATGACAGTCCCAAGCATAAATTAAAAGCCCCCCAACTTCCTACTCCAATCCAAAAGACTAACCTCAGGACCGCGATGTCAGGGGGGACCCACCCACTACCCTAGCATTTTCCGCTATAAGGAGGCCCTTATAATCTGCGGGGAGGGGTCGTCCTCTCCTCCCCACACCCCACCCCCGCCCCCTCCCCGCCTCCGCTTCCAAAGGCCTCAGACCCAGCCAGTGGGAGGAAACCTGGCGGCCCTATGCCCCTCACAGGGGGATGGAACCTCGGGCCTGCGAATGACCCTCGGGCTTTGACCTTTCCCGCCGTCCTCCAGGGTCAGTATTTAACCTTTCGCTCCCGGGTCCCTGGCCCTCGGCTGGGGAGAAAGGGAAAGTGGGTCGATATTTGGGACCAGCGGGGTGGGGGGTGGGGCGGCGCCTAGGCCGAATTGCTCGTGGATGAGGCCCAAACCAGAGCGCTCGCTCCTCTCCCAACGCGTATGAAACCGAGCCTCCAGGATCCCGCGCTTGCCCGGCGCTGAATGCCAAGGCCCAGTTACAACCCGTGCCTGGTAAAGAATCTGCTGAGGCACGGAGGAGGAGAACGGGCGTCTTTCCCAGTTTTCCTGCCCTGTTTGGAGCAGTTTCTCTTCATCCAACCTACTCCCCTCTCAGACATGAGCCCCCGTTTGCATTTTGGGGATCCGGAGAGCCTTAGCCAGATGTACTGGAGGCAGTGCGGAGTCAGACTTGTGAGCCTCCGCAAGCCCGAAGTGTTTGACTCCTCTCCGGGAGCGGGTGCCAAGAGGACCAGTGAAGAAATCGGGCCAAAGTCTTGGCTGCGGGGCCCCAACGACCGCTTCATTGTCCTCTGGAAAGCAGAGATCAGCCTCGCTCCGGCTCCATTCCACTAACTTCCAAAAGCGCCAGCAACCAGCGCCCCAGAGAGCTCTCCCCGCGGGGGTGGGGGAAGGTGGGCGGCAAACCGGAGGCTACAGAGGCCCGCGGAGCGCCCCCCACCCTCAGCTCCCCGCGGCTTGGGGTTTTCGCGGTCTCCCCAGCTGGAGCCGGGGCCGCCAGGAGCCAGAGCGTTAGGTTCAAATGCATCAAGACTCTGAAGTCATTTATCCGGTTTCATAAATAATTTTCTTATTACACTTAAGCCCGATTCCTGCCCCCTTCCCATTTTTATTGCGGGGTTTCAGCGGCTAAAAAGTTTCTAAGTCGTGTGGGCCGTTGTTTTCCTTTTTCCATCATTAACATCATTAATATACGCTATCAATAACCCTGTCGTTCAGAGCCGAGTTTCACGGTATTGATCCACGCAGCTATTCATCTCTGCCATGCAAGACACGGAATAATTTTCGCATTACAGTAGCTTGGATTTGCTTTTAATTCATATTTAAAGCTGCAACCGGCTCGGTGGAGCGCTCTGCGAAAGACTAGAGGCGCCTAATTAATAATAAGTTAGAAACGAAGGAAGGCACTGGCGAATAAATAATTAATACAGACATCTATGTCTCTTTGAATATTGCTCCTTTAAAAATTTAGACTTACCAGGACCATACTGTAAGTCTGCAATTTATATTGCGGGGATGATTTAAGAAAGCTATTTTTTTTCCTTGAAATACAATACTAAATTATTTACAGTGTTTTGCAAACCTAAGTTCCTTCATTAGCTAGCCCCTCCAGTTTGTTCCTTCCAGGTGGAAAACACCGATTTTTTTTTAAATAATCATAATAAGAATCATAAAAATCTCCCAACAAAAACCGCCGGCTGCGATGAGCAGTGGGTGTCAGCGGTGGGGGCAGATTGGCCTGGAGAGTCATGTATGGACTCTAGTTCTCCAAGGAGTTGGGGGCTGCCATATAGGGGAGTTTTGTTAGGGAAGGTAAACAACAAAATCCAAAGTATTGAGCAGCGACTTTGGGTATTTGCTGGTGCCGGTAGGGACAGAGTTTTAGGTAAACTCAGAGTCCTCAAAGAGCCTATGGAAGGGAGGAGGCTGGGATTTGGAGGGTTCCTGGTTCTCCCCCAATGTAAAATGATGATGATGATGATAATGATAATAATAATGATAATAATAATAAATCAGGATTTCTAGAGAAAAGCTATTGAAATCCAGGACTGGATTCCAGGTTAGCCAGGAACTACAGTAGGTAAGGAGAAACAACAAAATACAAGTGGGTAGAAATGACTGAAAATCGGACACAGTTTTTGTGTGAGAGAGACTAGGATTTGTTTGCAATATTGTTAGCAATATTGATTTTTTTTTGTTACTTGGATTAATGTATGTTAAACAGGAAAATACAGGCATTAGTCAAGTACATTATAATCATCTATTGTTGAGAGCAAAATTTCTCAGGTGAGTGCCAGAGACTCGAGAAGCAGTTGCAGGGACCTCAAGACCACCAAGGCCTAGGTTGGGGCAGCTGGAGCCCCCAGGGGCTGGCAGTGTGGGGAGAAGGAAGCTGCTTTACCTCCAGCTCACTCTTCTCCCCCTTTTAGAATTACAGCCTTATATTTAACCAACCCACTACCCAGGTGCGTCAGGCTTGACCTATCTGCTGGGTGAAATGATGATTAGAGAAAATGAGAGGTGGAGGTGTTCTTGGCCACCCGGTTCCCCCAAAATTCCTCACCTCCCCCTCCTATCTTCCCTACAGCCTCCTAGCCCCGCCTCCAGGTGTCTTGGCATGTAACCCTCGGTACAACACTCTCGGGTCTTGACCCAGGGCTAGGGGCTCCCACATCCCAGCGCTGGTATGCTGAGGTCGGGCGGGGCGCACAGCCCGAGTGCCTGCACAAATACATGCACACACACAGGTTAGGCCTGAAAAAAGACAGACGAGGTGGAGAGGGAGACATGGGAGCAGCTGTTGACAAGCACCTGCAGACCTTCCCAACCTGGACCCTTGGACCTTGAGCGCCCACCCAGCTCAGAGAAGCACACCTCAGAGAGACGACACATCACACACACACACACACACCACACCAATCCATACCGACGCCACCCCTCACAGGCGTCCTTGAGGACGCCGCCTTGCCCCGCTTTCGTGAGTTGGGGGCCAAGGCTGTGTTCTCAGCTCTTCTTCTCAACGCCCCTCCTGGGCCCTGGGTCGCCACATTTATGTGGCAAGACCCTGCGACGCACGCACGCCCCACCGCCCAGGTGAAGGTCTTTGCTGAACTCCAGTGAAGCTAAAGGGCATGCACAGGAACCCTAGGGCTTTGGATGGTTCAAGGGGAGAGGAGAAAGTGAGCTTCAGGGTTAGAGGGCGAAGTCCCAAGGCAAAGATTTCTGGGCGCCTGAGACTTCATAATTCTGAGATGGTGAGCGGGCCAAAGGCTCGCCCAGAGCACAAGGGGTCCCATACTCTGAGGATGGGTTCCCGTGCTAGTCACTTGCCAAGACCAGCAAGGCGGACAGGGCCAGATGGGCAAGAAAAGACAGAGGAGTGGAAAGTATGAGGGGAAAGGACAGACGAAGGAAGGGAGGAAAAGAGGAGACTCAGCCTGGAGAAAACAAAGGACCCAGCGGGGGCAAAGCAGACCATGGAGAGAAATGCAGGCAAAGGGTGGGGAGCCCGGAACACCGGCATTTCATTTTTAAATCTTCTAGGTGTCTGCGGGTCAAATAAAGACAAGGACAGTAACGATTATTCTGTTAAATCTATGGTACTTGACTGCGCAAACACTAATTGATTAGACACCAAAATGATTTGTTTAAAGAGTTTTCCTTCCCAAGTGCAGCTGTTCTCGGGCCCGGGTGGACGTTATCCTACGAGGCTGCAGAGAAGCCCACCAAGTGGGCTGTGTGCCCGACCGCAGAACCCGCAATCTACACGGGGTAGGGGGTGGCTGGTCCAAGCCTCGCCCGCCTCAGGTTAGAGGCTGGGCCGAGACCCGCGACTTCCGCCCTTCTGTTCTTCAGGGCTGGAGGATGGTGCACCCGGAGACAGTCATGAGACGACTTTGCCCTCCACCTGCCCCCCTTGCTCCGAGTTTTACTCACTTCAGGTCGCTTTGACTTGCACCATAAGAGACCCTTCTCCCTTGCCCCTGTCCTCCCTAGCCCCCAGCCCTGGTACCTTCTACCCCCGCGCGGGTGGCCAATCCAGAACAGAGCCCCAGATGGGTTACACTGGAAGAGGAGCCTTAACCATCGCCCAAAACTGAAAAAATTCGTCGCCCCCCCGCAGCCATTATAGGTCTCCTTTGTAATATACTTCAACCGTATAGAGATAAGACTAAGAAAGAAAATCTACTGAAGGGTTGGTGAGAGAGGGCCAACTCTCCAGGAATAGAGCTGACTGCGTCCAGCGCCGGGTCCTCTGGCCAGAGCATCACCCGGAAGCTTTGGACCCTTCCCGTGGCCCCCCCTGGCCTCAGGACAGATCATCTCCCTTCAGCGCTCTCCGCCTGAGGCCTTAAAAAGCCCTCGCCAAAGTGGAATGGATTTAAGCCCAAGAGAAGTCGCCTCTATTTTATAAAATGGCCCAGGAGAGGAAGTAATCAGAGATGCTCCAGGACGGGTCTGACGTCGTGAGACCGCTGCCTCTCGAATCTCCCAGAACGCAATCTTCGAATCTTCTAGAACCCAGAGTCAGGAGGGGTTGGCACCCTTTACCAGTACATCTTCTCTTTGGGATTTAGAGGGGGTGGGTAAGAAATGAAACAGAGTACATAAGTAGAGAGTTATATATATTTTCATACACATACATACTTATGTCATGGGCAAAAACCATAATTTAGGTTGTTAAGCTTCCTTTTTTCCCTTAAAAAGGGGAAAAAAGTTAACCTAACAGAGGAATACAAACTATATGCTAAATAGAAGATCAAAGATTACCGAAGAGGGGTAGAATAATTGGTTACCACTTCCTTGGCCCCAAGAGAGTAGGAGAAGCCAATAATTTTTTAAAAAAATTATTTTCAATAGTGAATCACCAGGTCACTTTGAATTTTTTTGGTGTTCTATTCTAAGCTAACAGCAATTTTCTGAATAAAATTTCTGCAGAGGTGTGAAGAAGGACAGGAGAAGCCTGGAGGAAGCACCCAGGATCAAATCCTTCATGGCACAGTTACCAAGTTCCGTACCGTTGCCAGACACCAAAGAAATGGTTCCTCACCACGAGTTTAATTCTAGACTTGCTACAGGCATCAGAAATTCTGGTAAGTTCCATTCTGAGACTCTGGCCAAGGAGTCAGCCTCCCCCTAGAGCCATGGATGGGGGAATCTGCCCCGACACCAGGTTTGCTGTTTGTGCGGTCAACAAATGGGAAGTAAACATTTGATGGCTCAGGGGGGCTAGAAACATTTCTTTGGAATGGTCCTGAAAACTGGTCCTGAAAATAGATATGTTACATCTCTATTACCCACAAAAAGAACTAAGGCAGGAACTCTGAAACTGATGGAAGGTTCTGAGAGAATCTTGTGTGGCCAGCATTTGGAAAAATGGCCTTATTTTCAGTCGCTTTTCTAAGTATGGTGGAGTTGCCTGGCAAGCTGGACCAACTCAGTAGAGGAAGGATTGAGCCTATTTTTCTTTCTTTAATTTTCCTGCAGCTACTCAAAATCTAACCAACTGATAGTAAGCCCTCCCCTAAAACTTCTTGGCTGGTATAAAAAATTGAACAGCATCCTGTGATTGCATACACTAACCAAACAAGCAGTTTTAAGGGACTCCTGCTTGGTCTCTAATTCTTTCATTTCCCATAATGCAGGCATTGTGCTGGCACTGGAAGGGGGAAAGGAAGAGAGGAACAAAATGATGAAAAGCTATCCCAGCCCTCCAGCAGTTGGCAATCCATCTAGTGTCCCTCCCACACATGTACACACATGTATATTCACTTTTAACCAGGCCATCCTTCCCACTCATCACACATCCTTAGTAATAGGAAAATTTTCCAAAAGGTCAAATAAGAATACAATGTTTCTTTAAAAATCACTGCAGTTCAGTCAACTACAGGTAAACAATGGTAATGAAAGGCATGAAAAGCCAAGAAAGATTAGGGAGATTTGCAAACCAAAGCAAGTCCTGCACACACATTAACTCAACATAGATCTTTCCTTTGGCTTCTCCTTTAGGGACCAACACTGAACCAGACCCCTTTTCATGGGGTTTGTGGGGGCAGTGTTGAGCTCACCTGAACTCAGCCCTCTTCAGGTAGGCTCCAGGGGCCCAGCCGGGGAACCATACATGAAGAAGGGTTTCCAGGATCAAGTCCCTAATAACTGACACAAAGAGAAAACCATGAACAATTTGTGCACTTAGTGGTATTTATTTCTTTCTTTTTAACAAACTGTCTTTTGCGAAGGGAGTTGTCATAAGGGCAAATCAATCCTTTCAGAGGTGATTAAACTGGGGGGTGGGGGGAGAGACACAACAGTTTAGCTCAAAGGTAGCCTGCTACTGAAACCCATTGTTCGGTCTTATATGAGAGCTACATGCTCTGTGTTGTAGGAAAAGAGAACAGAAACAATAAGGAACCAAAGATGCAGCTTCCCACCAAGATATTGTGATCCACTAGGCAGAAAATACGTTCTATGCTTTTGTGGCTAGGTGTATGAATAGTTAGTTGTAGATATAAGTTTAAATAGAGTAATTCTGTTTTCTGAGCTCCTTTATGTCAGTGTGTTTCCCTCCCCCAATTTTTTCTTCTCTGGGGGCTTTAAATTCCTAAATATTCACTGTGCAGGTAGATACTAAGTCTACCAAGATGGATTCCCATTTCCTGGGCCTCCATGGGCATTATTTGGACAAGACAGGAGTGCCTCTGCTGATGAAGCCAGCCAGATTAACCAATCCCAGGACGTGGCCACTTTCAAGGAAGTCAGGTTGGACTGTACCCACTGGCCTTGACCTAGTTGGATCATGATGTTGCCCTGGTTGTGCCAGGGAACTGGATAAAGAAATGAGCCTGCTCGTGCCTTAGCTGGTAGGAAATTTCCCCCAAGGATTGGCTGGCCCAAGTGTTTGCCTAGGGGACTCAGCCACCAATACTCCCACCACCCCAGCCCTGGCCTCTCCTAGGGTCTAAGAACATTTTCAGCAGAGACACTGTTGGTGGGCTCTGATTCAGTGAGTGCCCCAGGAAAGGAACATACAGTCTAAGTTTGGCCCAGCGAAGGCTACACACACTTTGTTCCACATCTAGACCCAGAAACCCAGGCTCGGAGAGGCTGTCCCCCATTGTGACCACTGTTCGCCCGGGGCTGAGGCTCGGCGCTGACCCGGTCGTAACTGCCAAGGGCTGGACAATGGGCACATCTGTCCTTTCTCTGAGGGATGAAAGCACCTAAGCAGACACGGCTCTGCCTTTTGTTACGGATTTTTTTTTTCTTTCTTTTGTAAATGAAAGAAAGCCTCGGCATGTGGTGGCCGGGTGTACGTCCCACACTGGGGGCCTCCCCACGCGTCCCCACCAAGCCCAGGACCAGGTTCGATTCCAGATTGGAGCGTGATTGTGGGAAGCGGACAATTATGCCCGAAGCTGAATTGATTTTCAAATCTGGAGGCTTCTCGCGGGGACGCCGGGAAGAGGGCGTCCCTACGGGCCAAGCGGAGACCGGCGCGCCTGGTCCACTCTGCCGGCGTCAGTCCTTCCCGCAAGCAGCGGCCTCTGGGTGCTTTACCAGGAGGGTCATAGAGGAACCGCAGGAACAGCCCAAGCCTCGGCAGCCCTACCAGCACACAGAAGTTAACGTGGGAACCCACCAGGGCACTCCCCACCCCCAACACGCGCGCGCGCGCACACACACACACACACACACACACTGTCATTCGCGGAGCAGCACGCCGCCTTATTATCAGCTGAGCTGAAGAAGGACCCAGGCGGCGGGGGACAACGAGGTATGGCCGGGGCCAGAATTCTTGGCACGAGCGTTCCCCTCTCCGGCCCGTGGAAGAGGAAGGGTGGGCAGAGGGTCAACAGTCACCAAGCTGACCAAGGCATTTATTTGCTTCTCCTCCCTCCAAAACTGCCAAGCACCTGAGGATGGGGAGAGCGCGGGCTCCCAGAAGCCCTCTGGGAAATAAAGCTCGGTAGGCCAGGGTGGAAGGAGTTACGACACAGGCTGAGGCTCCCCGGGCAAGCTACACCAAGAGGCAGCAACTGGAGAGAAAGGTGAGGACTTTCCATCTTGGCGCACCACCCGGGATGGGAGCCCGGCAAGTGCTGCTGGGTGAGCGCCCACCCCAGCCTGAGAGCCGAGAGGGGCGTAAGTCTCCTGGGGTTGCGTTGGCTGCCCCAGGTTGCGCTCCACGCCAGGCCTTCGCACGTGCGCGCCGCTCCAGGGCCACCCGGCGCCGCAGTTAAAGCGCGGGGGCCCCCCTTCATCATTTGTACCGGGACGTCACGGGCCGCGCGCGCTGGGGCTCAGGGGGCGGGGCTGAGCCGCGCGCTTGCGCGCTGAGCCCGGCGGGCGTGAGGGCGGGCCGCGGCGGCGGCGGCGGCGGCGGCAGCGGCGGCGGCTGCGGCGGAACCGCGGCCAGAGTCTGCAACAGTAACCGAGCCATGGCTGGAGCTGGCCAGCGGCGCGGGCAAACAGCAGCCGCGGAAGACGCACGGACTGCGTCAGGGGAGCTGGGGGCCTCAGAATTCTAAGAAGGAAAGGGGCGAGAAGGGGCCAGGGGCGGGCGGGCTGGGGGCGCCACGCTCGCCCAACGGCACGGATCCTTTTTGGAAATTAATATTTAAAAAAAAGCCTAGGACGCAGAGGGTAAGGTGGGGGCAAGAGGGAAGGCGAGACACACAGAGAGGGAGACAGAGCCCCACAGTGAGAGGAAGGAAGGAAGGAAGGCAACAGTCGCCGGCAGCCGATGTGAAGACCGGACTGCGTGCGCCCTTCGCCGCCTCTGCCCCGCCTCATCGATGTTGTGTCCGCCGCCCGCTCGCCCGGATCACGATGAACGCGCAGCTGACCATGGAGGCGATCGGCGAGCTGCACGGGGTGAGCCATGAGCCGGTGCCCGCTCCTGCCGACCTCCTGGGTGGCAGTCCCCACGCGCGAAGCTCCGTGGCGCACCGTGGCAGCCACCTGCCCCCCGCGCACCCGCGTTCCATGGGCATGGCGTCCTTGCTGGACGGCGGTGGAGGCGGCGGCGATTACCACCACCACCACCGGGCCCCCGAGCACAGCCTGGCCGGCCCCCTGCACCCCACCATGACCATGGCCTGCGAGACTCCCCCAGGTATGAGCATGCCCACCACCTACACCACCTTAACCCCTCTGCAGCCGCTGCCGCCCATCTCCACCGTCTCGGACAAGTTCCCTCACCATCACCACCACCACCATCACCACCACCACCCGCACCACCACCAGCGCCTGGCGGGCAATGTGAGCGGTAGCTTCACGCTCATGCGGGACGAGCGCGGGCTGGCCTCCATGAATAACCTCTATGCCCCCTACCACAAGGACGTGGCCGGCATGGGCCAGAGCCTCTCGCCCCTCTCCAGCTCCGGTCTCGGCGGCATCCACAACTCCCAGCAAGGGCTCCCTCACTATGCCCACCCGGGCGCCGCCATGCCCACTGACAAGATGCTCACCCCGAACGGCTTTGAAGCCCACCACCCGGCCATGCTCGGCCGTCACGGGGAGCAGCACCTCACGCCCACCTCGGCAGGCATGGTGCCCATCAACGGCCTTCCTCCGCACCACCCCCACGCCCACCTGAACGCCCAGGGCCACGGGCAGCTCCTGGGCACGGCCCGGGAGCCCAACCCTTCGGTGACCGGCGCACAGGTCAGCAATGGAAGTAATTCAGGGCAGATGGAAGAGATCAATACCAAAGAGGTGGCGCAGCGTATCACCACCGAGCTCAAGCGCTACAGCATCCCACAGGCCATCTTCGCGCAGAGGGTGCTCTGCCGCTCCCAAGGGACCCTCTCGGACCTGCTGCGCAACCCCAAACCCTGGAGCAAACTCAAGTCCGGCCGGGAGACCTTCCGGAGGATGTGGAAGTGGCTGCAGGAGCCGGAGTTCCAGCGGATGTCTGCGCTCCGCTTAGCAGGTGAGCGGGCCAAGGAGCTGGGCGCGTGGGGAGATAAGGGATTGGGGAAGTTAAAGAGACCGAAGGAGGGAAGGAAAAAGAGAGCTGGGCACGCATCATCCCATCCTCCTTTCCCCAAAGGGAGGTGGGTAGTTCCCTGGGCCTGGAAGAGCCAGCGAGGGCTCCCGGGAGCAGACCGCCTCCTCCAGGACTCTGCATTGGTCTGTGGTAGGCTCCGGGAGCTGAGCGGTACGGCCTGGGCTAGTGCGGGGACGCATTTGTGCTCGGAGACTGCTGGAAGCGGTCACGGCGGGAGGCGAAGAGAAACCCCTGCACCTGGCCGGACACGGTCTGTGAGTCGCTTCTCAGCTGGGCACTCCGGGTTTGGGAAGAGGGAGACAACGCGTGTGTGGAACTGTCCGCAGATGCTGTCAGCTAGTAGCCCTGGCATATACCCGGGCGTTGGGTTGGAGCCTGCCGGAGCCGCACGCCCACGTTTGGCTGAACTTGGTGCGGTGACCCTCCACCCCCACCCCCGCCCCCGCTCTCACTGTATTGGCGTGAGGCAGGGGTGGGAGGGATGGTGAGCACACTCTGAGAGTTCCGGTAAAAGGTTCCGAAGCCGCGGGAAGGTGTGTGTTTGGCGCCGAAGCTGTTTAAGAGTTAGCAAGCACTCTGCCCTGGTAACTGGCTGTGGAAAGGAGAGGAAGGCAGATGGTGCCGAGGTAAGGGTGAAGGCGGGGGGAGCAGCAAGGGCGCTTACAGCTGAGCCCAGGGACCGCCTTTGCTGCCGACTCATTTACGACTGCACATTTCGTTTTATTCCTCTGCATGGTTTCGAATGTATCCCCATGCATGGGGTTGGGAGTGTGGACATGACTCCCAAGTCTGCGAGCAGAGGTCTCCCGGCCCCAAACCCGGAGGCCCGGGTGTTTCCGAGTTGAGCTGGAAGGTCTCCATGGCACTGCACAGACAGCGCCTAGCCTTCTGAGCCTCTCTAAGTCAAGGTGCAAGGAAGGCTCCAGGAAGCTGGCCGAGGGGACAGCTTAGCCCAGTCTGAATCACACCAGAGATTTCAAGCTGATTTGGCGACCCCTGAGGGCAGAGGACACACGGGGAGGTAGAGCCAAGGGCAGCCGAGGGCGGACCCGGTTTGATGAGACCCTGCCGACTTGATTGACTCCAGGGTCCGTGCTACTCCCCCCACCCCAGTCTCAGGCTGGTGCCCTGGCCTGAGTCCTGGCCGAGGAGAAAGGTAAAAGCCGGAATGAGGGTTTGTTAATTAACTGATCGTTCTCCATTAAGTCGTCCCTGGAGAATGAGAGACAGTCAATCCGCTCAGAGCCGGGGGCACTGAGCCGTTTCACAGTCTAAAATCAAAGCGAGAGGCCAGAGCCCCCTCCCCCACCTCATGCAGGCCAATGAGAAGCTAGAGGGAGGCAGGTGCCGGCGTGCCAGTGAGCCTGCGGCGGGAGCCGGAAGCAACCTCAAAGCACTCTTTGGGTCTGGGCACTGTTGGCCTCCCTCCCGCGTGCCCCAGTTCATGAGCCTCTGCCCTGCCAGGTTTTCCAGCCCAGCCCTGTGCTCCCTGGTTCCAAGCAAAATCCCCACGCAGGCTACTGCAGCTTGTGCCTGGAAGTCAGGAGAGGTGGAGAGAGGAGGACAGGAAGGGAAAGGGGGAAGTTGACAAGGTGCCCTCTGGGGCTCCCATGAATCCATTCCCTAGCCCTGTGAGCATCCACCATATCGCCTCCCACCCCCATAAGCTGACTGAGACTGGAGGGCAGCTCAGGTTCTAGAAGGGGTGGGAGAAACAGATACCCTTCTCCCTGACTGCACAGCCTCTGCGGCGCCCAAAGTAGTCAGTGCCTTTTCACAAGCCCACGTCAGGCTCACGTCCAGCTTGTACCCAGGCAGTGCTCATATAGGCCTGTCAGTGGGGTGGGGAGAAATGGAGGAAAGGGTTGGAAATGAAAAGGGACTCCCCCCCCCCAAGCTTGTTACCCCCCACCTAGTGAAGGTGCTTGCTCGAGACTTCAATGACCGCCTTTCCCCACTGCCCCCAGTCGCCCCCTGGAAAATCAGGCTGACAGGTACTGTTCAGAGGTGACCCCCGGCCCTGGAAACCTGGCCTTGCGCTCGGATCAGCGCGAGCGCGCTCTGACCTACACACGTGGGCGCCGCCGCAGGGCTGTTGAAGCGGGAGCACTAGTACTGAGACCCTCCGGTGGAGGCGTGGGCCCCATGCCAGCCAGTGCTCACCGGGCCCAGGACACTCTGGCACCCAATAGCCTAAGATGAGTCCAGCTCGCCCGAGGCACGTGGCCTTTTTCTTTGGAAAAAATAAAAGGAAAATCGGAGACTCTGGCAGAACAAAATTTGGCGCCCAATCCCAAGTGGAATCGCGTACTAGGACCCGGATGGAGCGTCGAGTATTTAATTTTCCTTTCTTTAACTTAATTGAAGGGGTGGGAAAGGCTGGGATGGGAGCACTTGTGGAGCAATCCCATTACACTGCAGGAACCACGACCTATTTTAAAATCACCAAAAAACAATGAGCCTTCCCTTTAACATTTTCATTCGGGGGTGGGGAGCGAGGCCGTTTTCTGGACTCTCCAAATGATCTCTAGTAGGCCCGATTACAGATTTAAACAAACGCATTGCAGGGCACTTTGGCCAAGGCTGTGAGACATTGCCTGCGCCTCCCCACCACCGGCCTCTACGCACAGGGGTGCCCCTTGCAGTTTGGCTCGCTGTTACACTAAAGACCCCTCAACCTTGTCCTTACCCCTCGGGCGGTTCCTTCGCTCATTGGTGAAGAGTGGCTTCTCCACGCCCGTCCCTGTACACGAGGTTCCACGAAGCCTGTTGCAGAGAGTCAAAACCTCAACACTTGGCAGCATGTTTGGGGACGCGCCTTCTCCTTACAAAATTACATCGGCTTGGTGGAAGATGGGAAACAGGAGGAAATTCTCACCAAATTAACTACCTTTAAAAAATCAATACATGTTCCCTCAATATAATACTTGCTGCTGCCCCATTACAGTGCAACTAGGCTCCCAGCCACATCTCATCCGAGGTGGGGTGGGCGGGCTGGACTATACAGGTGGGTGGGCGCCTCCCCTCTGAGTGGGCACCAATTAAGACTTGAAGAGATTAGTTTCCAATTAAAGATTTCAGAAGGCTTTGGCCACAGTAGGGGAGCGGTCAGCGTTTGAAGAGGCTGCAGCGCGCACCCACCAGAGGGCACAGCACCGCGGACCGAGGAGGCAAGGCCCAGCGGGTTGGGCAGGGGTGGGTGCTGGGCCCCTCCGACCCTGGGGTACCTGAAGGAAGGGTACCTCCAAACAGCACCTGGGAGACTGCCTGGTGTCTGGCATCTGGGACTGTGCCCCCTTTCTGTCCAGAATTTGCCCCGGAACGACCTGAAGGAGAGCCGGGGGGGGGGGGGGGGGGGGGGTCGGGGCCGGGGGGGGGCCGGGGGGGAGGGGGGGGGGGGGGGGGGGGGGGGGGGGGGGGGAATGTTCGGCCCAGGAGGTGGCCATGAGAAAGTCTCGCAGGGACCAACCTGGGTTGTGTTTGCCATAAGTGGCCTTGCGGGCTGGTTGATTGATAACTGGCCTCCACGCAAGTCCATTTGCTTTTTGTTAATATTTATCCTGGTGGGTGACATTTCAACTGTCCCTCGCTTCCCTGGGCCAAGTGAGACAAGAAGTAGGAGTGCAGTGTTGGGCCTTGGGAACCTCACTTCCCCAAATCTCAGACTCCTGGGCCAGGAGAAAAACCAGGACTGGGACTCGGGAACTGGAAGGGTTCCTGGGCCCAAGAGAAGACACCAAGCAAACTGCTTCCCTCTCGCCCCACTTCTCACACAGTGCAGCTACTCCCAGCGGCTGCGGTTTGAACAAAGGGCCTGCGGGGCATGGCCAACCCCTTTCCCTCACAGTCCCAGAGCCAGGGGGACTGCCTGGGAGGAAGGTGTGGAGGGGAAGGGAAGGAGTGCCTCCTCCAAAGGCTTAGAGTGGCTTCCTCCCGACTTGCAATGGTGGGTGCAGCCAGTTGTCAGGAGGAGTCCCAAAGAACCCCCACCCTCTGAGGGTGAATGGTGGCCATGTGCCCAGGTAGTGGGCTGGGGACCCCCCCCCAACACACATACACCAGCACAGCAGGAAGCGAAAAGTTCTCACCCCAGTCACCAAAATGCTCTTCATGGGCCTTTCTCTCAGCTCATGCCTGACCCCTTGAGAGTTTGGGGACAATAGTTCCTTCTTACAGTCCCCACTAGGGAGCACAAACCCTAGTGAAGGGAGGAAGGAATGCCTAGTGTTAAGAAGTGTGCGTATGGTGAAGATTGGAGCCGACTATTTGACAATGGTAGGAAGACCTGCTTCTGAGGCTTGAGGAGGCCTGGTAGTTATTGTGTGGTGACCCTAGTGTCCGCACACAGAGGAGGGATGCCTGAGACAAGTAACCCCATTCTGATGGTCCCACCAGTGGGTGCAGCCCCAAAAGCCAGGCCCCTTAGAAATGCCCAAAGGGTGATTAGGGCAGCCAGAGCAACCCACTGGCCCCAGGGCTGTAGTGGTCACTAGAGACCCAGGCCCTGCCATAGCTATTTTGCAACTGGCACTTGGGACAGACTGTGCCAACAATACCAGTTGTAGCAGCAAAGTAACTCAAAGCCCAGGCTGCATCTTTCTTCATCTTCAAGCTTTGATCCTTAGTGCCCTGCAGGCAGCTGGCATCCTGCCCTCCCAGATGCCCTCCATGGGGCTCACCTTCTCCGGGGAACCTGATGGGCTGTGTGCTGAGATAGCTCCGCACGCCCCCTGCGGGCTGCTGCTGGCCACCAAACAAGCTCTCGGTTCAATACCCTGTGAAGAGGAAAGGGATGCTTGCTGTGGTTTGTTTTTACAACATCGTTGTACTGGTGATTTGCAAAACAGCAACTATTTTTTGATAGGAAATGGGTGTGGAGGAGGAATCTATCTTGGTCCCCAACAATGTCTGGGTATTACCCCACTGATGAGACAAAATTGCCATCCCCCCAAAGTACACCCCAACTCTGACCTCTCTCAACAAGATGCGCGTTTGGATTTTCTATCCAAATTATAGTTTTGCTGGCATGTTTTTATTTGAGGAAAGCAGGGTCAGAGTAAAGAAGGTGATCCTGGTGGGTCTCGCGTAGTAGGAGTAGGAGGTTGGGGCTGGAGGATGTAGTAGTGAGAGCGTGGATTAGTGGTTCCTTTGTTTTGTTGTTTCCCCTTCTAGCTACCTGACAGGAGTCAGGAGGCAGCCCTGAGGCTTTGAGCTTGGAGGGCTTTGTTTTCTCTCGTGTGGGGTGGGTGAAAGGGCCTGTGTAGGCTGACAGGCCTGGAGCCTTGGTGCGGTGTCAGGACCCTGGACAGGGCCCCGCCAGCGCTAGCCTGATCCCGTTTCTCTTTGCTGCTGGAGAGTGGGTAGAATGCCTTTGAAGAGTTGTAGTAAGGAAGTGAAAACTAACAGCTAATATTCTGAAGTTTATGAGAAATCTTGAGGCCCCGCCAGGAATATATACCAGCACAGTCAAGTAATCAAAAAGATCAAACCTATCCTCGTCGATCAGATGATTGATCTTTTCCTCTCTCCCCGGCAGCTTTCTCTGTGTGTCTGAGTACACGTGCACACCTGCTTATAAAATCGGAATTCGAGTCCCTATGGGTGTGACAGGGGTTGGATCATTAAGCTAAAACGTTCAATTCAGTCCCTTTGATCCGTGCTGGGGAAAATCTATAGTCATCTCTAATCTACGAGGTCTTTAAGAAGGTTGTTACATGAGCTGTTTTGATGTCATCATTTCCATGTTCATGGCAAATTCAGCTAATCAAAAAGACATTGCTACCCAAAGTTCTCAGAAGAAATAGTTCTTACAGAGTGTATCCGTAAAATTTATTCTTGATTTCGTTGTAAGAAGGAAAGTCCTCAAGTCTGATGGAGTTGGGTAATTTAAAAAGAGGTTCTCTGTGTCTTGCTCCTCAAAATCCATAGTTAGAAGCATTGCCCTTCAAGTAAGTGCTCAGTGCTCTTTGTAAACTCTGCATATTGGAATAGTTAAACACCAGGTTAATGCTTTAAATCAACCAAGGAGACTTGATGGATTGGATGAGAAATGACTAGTTTCATTCCAATTAAAACAGCAGAATTTCCACACTCTTGGTAAAATGGAATGGTCCCCAGCCTAGGGTAGCAATAGAAGAAGAGTCTTACTGAAGTCATGGTAGTTAGGGTAGATTTCTCATAATTCTGGATAAAAGCATTCAACAAGTATTCATTAAATACTATTTTCATAATGTCTCTATTTAAATAAGATGAATAAGCACCTTTGGGAGAAGAAAACCACTATTTCTATATGAAAAGTGTCAGCCTCATAGAGTTCAGTAAAAAGAAAAAACTGATTTCTTATGCATGTGAATTTATTGCACAATCATAAATTCCTGTCTTCTATCAATAGATTTGCACATGTTTTTATTTTGTGACAAGTAAATACTAATGAGGTTTAATTTCCTCTTGAAGTGATAGGATTGGATTACATGGTTAGACCAATCACAAGACAGTCTGATGATTTGATACAAACATAGGAATTTATGTTTTATCACTGAGTCTTGCTATAGATTCATCTGTCTTATGTTCCTCCCAAAAAGATGTTACATTATCATAAAGTTGGAAAAAAAATTAGCTTCTAGAATTTTTCTTCTCCTTTAGATGAGACAGTTTGGTAAACCAACAGCTGAACAGAACCAGTCCCTGAAATACTACCCATTCAATTTGTCATGGCATTTGTTAAGGAAGGAGCTTATGTCTGTTGTGTATGTTCTGTTAGTCAGGTCCTGTACTAGGACATAGATGTTCTAATTTAATATTCTATTTCAGTGGCTCCCACATCTTGCTCCATGTTGGAATCACTTAGGGATCTTTACAAATATGATTCCTCGCTAAAACCCAGGCCACGACCTAGGCATTGGGATTTTTAAGAGCTCTGAGGTGATTTTAATGAGCAGCACAGTTGGGGAGCCACCAGTTTATGTGGTGGTTACTATTATTTTCCCTGTTTCTATGTTCACTGAGGTTACATAGCTTATATCTGGAAAGCACTGATACACTGAACTCAGCTTTCCCTGCTCAAAGCCCAGAACCCTCTTACTCTCCACCCTGTGTGCTAGTACAGATCCACCAGGTCAGTGGACCTAGAACGTGGAAATGTCTGATTTTACTATCATAAACCCTTGATCTAAAAAGTGTCTGCATAATAAAGGTCTTGAAACTGGAGAGTGTGTATCCTCCTCTGCAACTCTCAAGGAAGGTTACTTATGGAAATTATTTCTTTTTTACTCAAGACTTATGAGAGACTCTTTATTGCTGTCTTTTGAAGAAGCAGCCAGAGGGAATGAAAGGCAGTATGAGAGCTAGACATGGAACCCAAGTCTCCCTATCCATTCGTTCACTTAAACAATTATTGATGGGCAAGAACCAATCATTAGATGTGTTCTGTGGGTAGGACTGGTCCACTGGGACTCCTGCTTGGAGGAGGGCCCAAAGGCCCAAACCTCCCATACTTTCAGGCATTGGTGTTCTGAAATCTACATTTGCACAGCAATTACATTTCTTAGCTTCAGATCACTGCCTGTCTTGCTATTCCAAGGTTGCCTGTTACTCATGTTTTAGGACTCTGCACAAAAAAATAATAAATTAACTAAAACTCTGTATGTAAGTTGGCAATCATCCAGAGGATAACTTAAAATCTCCCTCAAATACTGGGTGTTTACAGTTATCCATGTGTCTCTCATTTTCCTTTGCATATGCCATAGGGTACACAGAATCGACAGTTTCTGAAATCACCACTTTCGTTTTTGCATCTGGTGATGATCTCATAGTCCCAAAGAGAGGTTATCAAAGGAACACAATAAACTATGAGCTTTTCGCTTTCTTTCCTGTTGTCTTCTAAAAACAGATCAATGGCGGGGGAAATTAAATAAATAAACGAGTGAAGCGCGCCACCTAGTGACCTCCGTGCTCACTGCAGGTGAAGTGCGTGAGAGGAGTGGCTAAACGCAATTCAAGTATTGATGGAGTCACAAAATCGTTCATTAAGGCAATTTAATCTTTGCTATTAAATGTCCTTTCAATTCATTTGGGATAATTAAGATGCAGTTAAAGTGATTAAATTCTAATTACTTATGCTAGACAAAGACATATTTGTCACACTAATGCGGTTAACTAAGGACTCAGAAAGAAAGTTAACATTTACTTCAAATGATGCAACTGGAAAAATCAGTTCCTCTTTTCATCATTAATCCAGCGAGCCGGGTGATTATGTAATGGCACTACAAGCTCATTAAGTAGGGGAAGTGCTGATTAAAATGACTGCTAGGAGGAACCCCTGAACCAGGAGCACCTCGATAGTTCGGTTAGCATGCCTAGCAAAATTTCTTGGTGTTCTTTCCTTCTAAGCCCCCCACCCCAAAGTAACAAGCAGCTCCTGAGTTTTATCCTGACACTTAAGAAGGGGCACCTCAGGGGCGCCTGGGTGGCTCGGTCGTTAAGCATCTGCCTTCGGCTCAGGTCATGATCCCAGGGTCCTGCTTCTCCCTCTCCCTCTGCCTCTCCCCCTACGTGTGCTCTCTCTCTGTATCTGTGTCTCAAATGAATAAATAAAATCTTTAAAAAAAAAAAAAAAAGAAGGGGCACCTCACAGAAAGCCTTTATTGCCAGCCTACAGACATTGTTAAACCCAGAGATATTTTTATGTGGTAAGTGGATTCTCAGCATAGGGAGGAGCTGGGCAGATGGGCTGGGGAGGGAATTCCTGAAGTCAACAGCTCCAGAATGAAAATGTCCACTGAAGGCTTCTGAGGCCACTTCCCTTCACATAAGCACCCTTCCCTAGGTCCACTTGTATGGCCTTTGATGTGAGGGGACAGATTCCTCTGCACGGGATCATGCCCTGTTTGATTGTTATGCACACTCTGAAGACTGTAAGTCTACCTCAGATGCAAATCAGTCCTTTTTAGTATTTTTCGGTATTCTCATGTAAAGCCATCTGAGATTATATATGGAGTTACTGAGGTAGTTTTACCATAATGTCCACAAACTGTTCCCAGCCTCTTATGATAGCTTAATTATGAGGGCTCATAAGAGGGAGATGAATTGAAACAACTGAATTTGAAGTTTGCCTTCCTTGCAAAAATGGCTTCCTTATCCGTGTTTCCTTCATAAGCAAAGAAGCTAAAGTTACTAAATTCATCAGTCACATAAGTCAAGCCACTACCTTTAAAAAATAAGTTGGCAATTATTTGGATACTTACAGTTATTATTGATTTAATAGATCATGTTATGCCATCATACACTACTAAAACAAACAAATTAAAGTTAAAAACCCTGGGCTAAAATCAAAAACCCCAGAGACAAGTTCTCATACTAGTTAACTCAGAGAACTTGTCATTTACCCTTTCTGAGGCCTCAGTCTCCTTAAATATAGAATGAAGGATTTGGTTTAGGGTCCTTCCATGTCCCACCTTCTATGATTGATTGTCTTCTGGGATGCCAGATTGTCCACGGCAAAGTCTCTTGTCTCTATTTAGTGCTCTGTCCCGAAGTCAGGGTTCAACAAGGTGTAAGGTCCAAGGGCTCATCTCCTGGGCAAAGTCTCAGATCAGGTTCTACTGTCACATGGTCAAGAGAAAGCAGCCCATCCAGTCAGGAGTGCCGCCTTCTGGCACAAATATGCTACAGTTTGAGATTACAATTCCCGTGTCCTAATAATACAAGTTGTTGGTGAGGAGTTAGATCAACAGGAATTTGTACACTGCTGGCTGGTTGGGAATGTAAATTCGGACCATTGCTTCCAAAGATAATTTGGCATTGTCTCATAACCCTGAACCTATACCTATCCAGTGGTTTTACTCTTTGGCATATACCCTAGGTAAACTCACAGACGTTCCTGGAGATGTGTACAAGATTGTAGCAGAATTGTTCATAAGAGCAAAGAAGCCAGAAACATTCCAAACATCCATTGACAAGGGACGCATAAATTGTGATATATTCATATAATGCAGTAGTATACTGCAATGAAAATGAATGGGCCACAGCTATATACAAGTCTTAGGAACAATGTTGAGTCTTAGGAACAACGTTGAATTAAAAAAAAAAAAAGCCATGGAAGATCACATCAGAACAATACCACTTTTCCAAAGCTCAAAAGCAAGCTGTGCTGAACAATTTATTGTTTGGAGATACATAAGTATGTGGTACAGCTATTTAAAAAAAAACAAATGAATAATAAACTCAGATTCCATAGTGTGGTTACCGCCGGTAGGGGAAGGTCAGAAGATAAGTAGCTTTACAAGCCAGTGATATTGTAGTTCTTTTGTTGGATCTGCCCTCACAAGTGTTTATTTTGTTACTAGGCTTCCTATCTTAAATATCCATATTGTTCCTGGAGGTAAATATTTTTTAATTTTAACATTGGAGAGGAAAAAGATTGTTTTGTTTTTCTGGTTCCCCAACCCAAACAGCTTGGACCAAACAAACCCCACAGCATTTGTACGCAGTTCCTGGCCACGTACTAAACGTCAGCCCTCCTAGAAATTATGTTCTGCCAATTGTGGACAGGACATAAGACGTGAAAGAGGATGTTTATCTCAGCATTATCTACAAGAGCCAAATTATGGAAACAGCCCAAATGTCCATCAACTGATGAACGGATAAAGAAGATGTGGCATGGAGGCACCTGGGTGACTCAGTTAGTTAAGCATTTGACTCTTGATTTCAGCTCAGGTCATGATCTCAGGGTCATGAGATCGAGCCCCGCGTCAGTCTCCACACTGGGCATGGAACCTGCTTGAGATTATCTCTCTCCTTCTCCCCACCCGCCACCCACTTGCACACTTTCTCTCTCTCTAAAGATAAATATTTTTAAAAAAAGAAGATGTGGTATGTACATACAATGGAATATTACTCAGCCATCAAAAAGAATGAAATCTTGCCATTTGCAATGACACGGATGGAGCCAGAGAATATTATGCTAAGTGAAATAAGTCAGAGAAAGACAAATACCATATGATTTCACTCCTATGTGGAATTTAAGAAACAAAACAAATGAGCAAAGGGAAAAAGAGAGAGAGGCAAACCAAGAAAAAGACTCTTAACTATAGAGAACAAACTGATGGTTACCAGAGGGGAGGGGGTGGGGGTTGGATGAAACAGGTGATGGGGATGAAGGAGGGCACTTGCTGTGATGAGCACAGGGTGATGTATGCGAGTCTCAAATCGCTATATTGTACACCTGAAACTAATATTACACTGTGTGTTAACTAATTGGAATTTAAATAAAAACTTTAAAAAAAGCGAGCGAGGAAATTTCATTAGATATGGAGAGAGGGGTCTGTTTTTCATTCATTTGAGCACCAGCTACAGCAGTGGTGTGCTCAGTACTGGAGATGGCATATACAGCAGATTTGTCCTAAGACTCAGTCTAGTGGGAAAAGAGACAAATAGCTATTCGTTTCCTTCTTGATTATTTTGTGTGTATGTGTGTGTGTGCCAATGAAGAGAAGTTTGGGGTGTGATGAAAGGACAGTTTTGAAGATCTGGAAAATGAATAGGACTTGAGGCAGAAATGGAAGAAGAGGTCCCCAGGCAGAGGGAACAGCAGTATGTGAGGCCCTGGTTGAAATATGTTTTGCAGAAGATTTCTAGAATCTGAATTACTATATAGCTGAAAGCTTGTTTCTTCCCTAGCACAGCTAAGTGACATAATACCTTTCCATCAATAACAAAAGTGTTCTCAGGCACCTGGGTGGCTCAGTTGGTTAAGCATCTGCCTTCATCTCAGGTCATGATCCCAGGGTCCTGGGAAGGAGTCCTGCATCAGGCTCCCTGCTCAGCAGGGAGTCTGCTTCTCCCTTTGCCCCTTCCCCCAGCTTGTGCGTGCATGCTCTCTCTCTCTCTCTCTCTCTCTCTCAAAAATAAATAAATAAAATCGTAAAGACAACAACAATAAGAAAAGTGTTCTCCAAGGTTTTCAGTGCTCGGGAGGAGTGGGCAGAGGGTTTTATATTCCTCTAAGGGTGCAAATCAGATTGGTGAAGGAGAGGTGGGGAGAAAATATGTTTTGGTTAAAAAGCTTCCCAGATGAGGGGCGCCTGGGTGGCTCAGTCAATTGAGCATCCAACTCTTGGTTTCAACTCAAGTCATGCTCTCATAGAGCATGAGATTGACGAGCCACAAGTCAAGCCCAGCACGGAGACCCCCCCATCAAGCCCACCATCGAACCCCGCCAGCACCCCCATCTAGCCCCCCACGTGGAGCCCCACCTCCAGCTCCTGGCTTCTTGCTCCTCGGGGAGTCTGCTTGAGGATTCTCTCCCTTGGCCCCTCCCCCATCCCACCCCCCACAGGCATACCCACCAGCATGCTCTTTCTCTTTCTTTCTCATAAATAAATCTTTTTTAAAAAAGCTTCCCAGGTGATTCTAATATAATTCCAAGTTGAGAATTAGAACATTGATACTGAGAATTTAAGGGCAAATGACCTTTATTGAATGAAATGAAAGAGAAACAGACTCCTACCTAGGGTTCTGATTTGGAATGCTGGGTGCTTGGATATACCTTTAGCCATAGGGTGGCTGTGTTGATGTGAATATAAAGATAGAACATTTCAGAATAGCCCACACTCTCAAGCATATTCTTAAGAGAGGTGGGCTCTCTGGCCTCCACACAAATTTGAGATGTAAAATCAGGTAGATTGCCTCTGCCTCACAGAAACATGTTACTTAACAGGGGAGACATGATGTTAGTTAGCATCGTGCTAATGAGGTGAAGATTGTGGGTTCAGTCCATTGGGTCTGGTTTTTATTTCCCTGTGTTGGTGGGCAGTGATGCGTGCTTTCATTCCAACCAGCTGCCAGCCTTTGAGCCCACAAGAGCCTTGAAGAACTAGTGTCAAAGGTTAGCCCAAATCTGTTTCTGCTGGTAGAGAAATAAAAGCAGTCCCCTGTCACAGTAGGTCAGGAGCCCTCTGTCTGTGAGCAAAGCCAACAGGGGAGGGGATAGAAGCGCAGACATGTTGGAGGGGAGATAAGTGTTGGCAAGTCTTGGTTTTCGTCACATTCACATCAGTTTTGGGTAGGAATTAACCCTTCCAAAGTCAAATTTTGTTTTTCTCTAATCTGGTTTACACAGTCGTTGCCCCATGAAGCCCCAAAATTTTTTAAAGAATTATTTTTAGTTAATTGATGTTTATTTTTGAGTATGTATTATGTGCACATCGTGTTTTAAAAGTTAACACAGAGGGTGCCTGGGTGGCTCAGTCGTTAAGCGCCTGCCTTCGGCTCAAGTCATGATCCCAGGGTCCTGGGATCGAGTCCCACATCGGGCTCCCTGCTCGGCAAGAAGCCTGCTTCTCCCTCTCCCATTCCCCCTGCTTGTGTTCCTGCTCTCGCTATCTCTCTGTCAAATAAATAAATAAAATCTTTAAAAAAAAAGTTAACACAGAAAGGTATACAGAGAAAACCAAGTTCTCCTCCTAATCTATTCCTTCAGTACCCAGTTCCCCTCCCCTAGAGGCAACCCTTGTTACCAGTTTCTTGGGTATCTTTTAGAGATAGTCTATGACTTTTCAAGTGTGTGAGCATGCATGTGCATGCCTGTGCATGTGTGTGTGTGTGTGTGTATCCCTCTTTTAAAATAATCAAGAGCCTCTTCCAAATAATAACTTCTAGGGAGAAGATCGAATGCTTCTTGCTTCCTTTATTCTGCTCTTTGACTGACAGTTGCCTTCCTAGAAATATATTTACATACCCAGCAGCGTGCTACCCAGTGCAATTATCTGAGCGATACAATTAAGGAGTAGCACAGGACGACCACCTTTCTGGGTATGTTGAAAGTGGTCTCAAGTGCTTCAGTGGAGGTCCCTTTAATCCAGCTCTTTTATGAAAGACAACTTAATGTAGGAAAGTTGTTCAAAATTTAACCTTATATAAATATATGCTATCTACTACCCAGCCTCCCTACTTTAAAATAATACAATACCCAAATACAACTACTGTATCATTTTAGAACACTACCTTCAACACAAAGGTAGAATTTCTTTTTCGGTGAGTTAATTATTGTATTCTGTATATATATATATAATTTTAGATCCTGTGTTTGTCATGACATAGCTTTAGTAAATATGTTTTTTACTATTTGTTGCCTACCTACCATGTCCAAGCACCTTGTATCTTATTTTTATAATATACTTTTTAATTCCAGTTTTCTCAAAAAAATTTTTTCTCAAAAAAAAAAAAAAACTCCTTTATAAAGTATTAATGTTTGGGCACCTGGGTGGCTCAGTCGGTTAAGCATCTGCCTTCAACTCAGGTTGTGATCCCAGAGTCCTGGGATTGAGCCCTGAGTTTGGCTCCCTGCTCAGCGGGAAGCCTGCTTCTGCCTGCCGCTCCCCCTGCTTGTGCTCTCTCTCTCTCTGTCAAATAAATAAAATCTTTTAAAAAAATAAAGTATTAATGTTAATCAAGGAAAAGGATAACAAGAATCACCAATAACACCCCCACTCTGAGATAACCCCCCCTTTTGGTGAATATCCTTCTAATCTTTCCTCAATGGGGTAATACACACTATTTTATAACTTTTAAAATTAAAAATCCTGGGGCCCCTGGGTGGCTCAGTTGTTAAGCGTCTGCCTTTGGCTCAGGTCATGATCCCAGAGTCCTGGGATCGAGCCCCGCATTGGGCTCCCTGCTCGGCGGGGAGTCTGCTTCTCCCTCTCCCACTCCCCCTGCTTGTGTTCCCTCTCTCGCTGTCTCTCTCTCTGTCAAATAAGTAAATAAAATCTTTAAAAAAAATAACAATTTTTTTCTAGTTATTAAAGTAATACGTGCTAGATGTAGAAGCTTTGGAAAATATGAAACATTATAAACAATACAACAAAATCAAATTATCCATTCCGTAATCCAGAGATGATACCTGTGATTTGTTGGCTTGTTTCCTTCTAGCTTTTTAAAAGTACAAAGATGGGACACCTGGGTGGTACAGTTGGTTAAGCGTCTGACTCTTGGTTTCAGCTCAGGTCCTGATCTCAGGATCTTGAGATCAAGCCCTCAAATGGGGTTCCGCACTCAGGGTGGAGCCTGCTTGAGTTTCTCTCACCCTCTTCCTCTGCCACGCCCCACCCCAGGCTGCTCACACACACACTCTATATATAAAATAAATAAGTCTTTAAAAACAAAACAAAACAAAACAAAACAGGGGGGCGCCTGGGTAGCTCAGTCACAGTCAGTTAAGCGTCTGCCTTCCACTCAGGTCATGATCTCAGGGTCCTGGGAAAGAGCCCAGCGTTGGGCTCCCTGCTCAGTGGGGAGTCTGCTTCTCCCTCTCCCTCCGCCCCTCCCCATGCTTGTGCGTTCGTGCGTGCGCGCTCTCTCTCTCTCAAATAAATAAAATCGTTTAAATAAATAGAAGTATAAAGATAAAGATACATTTAAATTTTTTATTTTTCACAAAATTGAGCTCATAGAGAATTTACAGTTGACAATGTCATTAACTATTATCCAAAAGCTTGATTTTTTAAATTTTTATTTGGAAATTATTTCAAGGGTTTTTTTTAAAGATTTTATTTATTTATCTGAGAGAGAGAGAATGAGAGAGAGCACATGAGAGGGGGGAGGGTCAGAGGGAGAAGCAGACTCCCTGCCGAGCAGGGAGCCGGATGCGGGACTCGATCCCGGGACTCCAGGATCATGACCTGAGCCGAAGGCAGTCGCTTAACCAACTGAACCATCCAGGCGCCCTATTTCAAGTTTTTAAAAAAATAGTACAAAGTACATCCATATACCCTTTTCCCAATTGTTAACAGGACCAGCCAACCAGCTGTTAGCTTTTACCCCATTTGCTTTATCATATGTGCACACATGGTCAAGTGCTCATGCTTGCTCTCTGTCCCTGTCTCTCTCTTTCTCTCTCACATACACACACACACACACACACAGAAATCTTTTTCGTGGACCATTTGAGGGTAAGTTACATCCATTTGGTCCCTTTCCCCTAAATCCTTAGGAGTGTATTTCCACGAGAGAGCCTTTCCCTTACGCAACTACAGTTCACTTTTGTCAGTTTACCTGGTAATGTCCTACATAGCATTATTCTTCTCCAAGACAGGATCCAATCTTGAGGAGAGTTGTCATATCTCTTTTTTCTTTAATCTGAAACAATTCCACAGCCTTTCTTTACCTTTTATAACATTGACATGTTTGACACATACGATCCCCACTTTTATTTTATTTTATTTTATTTATTTGCCAGAGAGAAAGAGAGAGCACAAGCTGGGGGAGCGGCAGGCAGAGGGAGAAGCAGACTCCCCACTGAACAGGGAGCCCAATGCAGGACTCGATCCCAGGACCCTGAGATCATGACCTGAGCCGAAGGCAGATGCTTAACCGACTGAGCCACCCAGGCATCTCTGATCCCCACTTTTTAAAAACGATATTTCTCATTTTGTGTTTGACTGATGTTTCCTTGTGAAGGGATTGAGGTGATGCTTTCTTACCCAGAAAGCTGCATGGGTGAGGTGTGTCCTCAGAGGATCACATTAGAGGCCCACAAAGTCTGTCTGTCCCTCACTTAACTGGTGAGTTCATTTCGATCACCCAGTCAAGCTGTTGCCGAGTTTCTCCACTGCATAATCACTGTTGTGGGTTGTTTTTTTTTCTTTCTTACAACTAATAAGCAATCTATGGGTAGACACTTTAAGGTGATGCAAATATCCTACTTCTTTAAAAACTCCCCATAGATTTAGCATCTACTGATTCTTGCCTGATCTAGTCTTTTATCAAAATGGTTTCAGAATGAGTCTCCATCTCCAGCAGTCCTGCCAGGTTTAGCAGACAGCTCTCAGCTTTCTTCATTGGTAAGATCTCCCTTCCCTTTCATTGATACATCCATTTATTATTGGTGTAAACTCAGACATTCCTTTTTTTCCCTGATGCTTTATAATTCATTACTGTACTCACCTATTTCAGTGCTCAGATTATCCCACATTTGACCAGTGGGAGCCCCTTTAATATGGCTCCTGAGTTGTTGTGACATTCATCCTTTTTTTTTTTTTTAAACTTTCTGGTGTTATAATAAGATGTACCAAGCTCATCTGTTACCTACCCTGTCCCAACCCTAGAATCTGCCACTTCCTAATGTATTATGCTGGGGAATGATATTAGAGACCAAGAAGTCCTGGGCGCTAGGGGTAGCTGCTAGAGTGACTTTGTTTTGGGATCCCTCAGAAAAATCCAGGAAATATATGTATGCTTATTTATACACACACATGCAAATATACACATATATTCATACATACATAATATACATATATACATAAACACGTTTATGTACATATTTTTTAAATCATGAGTTCACACCAATACCTTCACATCCAATTGCCATATATACCCACAGGATTTTTTCTTGCCTTCTCCTATTCCATATTTGTTCAGGCATATCTTGGAGATATTGTGGGTTCAGTTTCAGACCACTGCAATAAGACACATATTGCAATAAAGTGAGTCAAATGAATTATTTGGTTTCCCAGTGCATATAAAAGTTATGTTTATACTATACTATTAAGTGTAGAATATCATTATGTCTATAAAAGGTGCATACCTTAATTAAAAATACTTTATTGCTGGGCGCCCGGGTGGCTCAGTAGGTTAAATGTCTGCCTTCAGCTCAGGTCATGGTCCCACATCAGGCTCCCTGCTCAGTGGGGAGCCTGCTTCTCCCTCTGCCCCTCCCCCCCATTCATGCATGCTTTCTCTCTCTCAAAAATAAATAAAATCTTAAAAAAATACTTAATTGCTAAAAAATGTGAACCATCATCTGAGCTTTAACAAGTCATAATGACTGATCACAGATCACCATAACAAATGTAATAATGAAAAAGTTTGAAATATTTTAAGAATTACCAAAGTATGACACAGAAACACAGAGTGAGTAAATGCTGTTGGAAAAATGGCATTAATAAACTTGCTCCATGAGGATTGCCATAAACCTTCAACCTGTAAAAAAAAAAATAATAATAATAATGCAATATCCACAAAGCACAATGAAACAAACTAGGTCTGTCTGCCCCTTCCTCTAAAGTAAGAACCCTGGCATCTATAACATCTCTCTCTCTTTCTTTCTCTCTCCGCCACCCATGCTTACTCATTTACTCAATCCTATAATACACCTAAAATAATTTCAAAATTGCTTCACCCATACCCATAAAATAAACAAACCTGTTATAAAAATGTTTAAGTAGTGTTCATTTGCAATTCTTACCCCATACCTATGCCCCAGCATCACTGGGGAACTTGTTAGAAGTCCTACTGATTCAGAGCCCAGGAATCGGTGTTTTTTTTTAAAGATTTTATTTATTTATTTGGCAGAGAGACACAGCGAGAGAGGGAACACAAGCAGGGGGAGTGGGAGAGGGAGAAGCAGGCTTCCCGCGGAGCAGGGAGCCGGATGTGGGGCTCGATCCCAGGACCCTGGGATCATGACCTGAGCCGAAGGCAGACACTTAACCTACTGAGTCACCCAGGCGCCCAGGAATCTGTGTTTTTACAAGCTCTGAGAATGAGAAGCATAGCTGGAAATATGTAGCATGGGTTTATGATAGGTGTATGTGTGTGTACACAGAACCAGGTGTTACTATGTAAAGTAGTGCTTTAAATGTATTCTAAACATAGGGGCGCCTGGGTGGCTCAGTTGGTTGGGCGACTCCCTTTGGCTCAGGTCATGATCCTGGACTCCCAGGGTCGAGTCCCGCATCGGGCTCCCTGCTCAGCGGGGAGTCTGCTTCTCCCTCTGATCCTCCCCCTCTCATGCTCTCTATCATTCTTTCTCTCTCTCAATTAAAAAAAAAAATCTTTAAATGTAACAGCCATAAAACAGGTCCAGTGTAAACTAATAGGGATTTTTCTGTCACAGCGTGGGTGCGGAAGTGTAACATAAGAGAAAATAAACACCCCAGTTCTATTTCTCTTCCTGGTGCCAGGGGGATAATCAGAAGGCAGAGGGCGAGTGTGAAGTACTGTCACTTGCCAGAGGGGGCCCCCTCCGTGTTAGACATTTGAGAGTACACTCAACATGGAGGAGGTATCCTCAGTGCTGAAAAGCTCACAGCTGGTAATCTGTTACTTTCTGTTCTCACCTAACATTGATTTGTGCCCCTTGATTTGACTGCATCCCTGTAGTTGACTGAGGTGTGCATGGACCAATCACGACCCAGACTTAGCAAGGACAAACACAGTATCTTTCTGCCCTCCGATACCCAGTGCCCCCAAGTAGGTACTTCGTCTGGGTGAGGCTGACTGCCCTGTTCCCGGCTTATTTCATTGCCCCAGCCCAAATTCAGCCCCTCTGCATCTTCTGCTCTTCCACTCTGTTACTTCAGCCTCCTCCCCACCTGGCCCTGAACTACCTTACGACTCAGTCATAGGAGAGGTGACAGCACCAGTTTCCTTCACCAGGGGCTCAGCCCCCCTTTCCCTGACTTCTCAATGACAATTTAGAAATATCCCCCACAACACCATTAAACTGCTTCAAAAAAGTTATCCAGTGAAAGGATTAAAAAGATCTCATGGCATTTCATTCTCTGTACACATTTTCAAAATTTAAGGACTTGTGTCTTGGTTGTCTCCATTTTCTGTGGGCCCACATCCAAATTATTTTTTCCAACAAGGATGCTGAATATGCCAAAGAAATAATCCATGGTCTACTGTTATGGAACTCATGGTCTAGTGAGAGAGATGAGTAGGTAAATAATTATCTGGGGAAATGGTGGGGAGGTGGTCTGAGCATAGGAGACAAGAGTTCTCTTTGGATGGGAGAGGGGATGGAGAAGGCTTAGCAGAAAATGAGATACTTGAGCTGGGCTTTGAGTACATAGGGAAACTTTCATATAGAAAAGAAAGACAAGGGAGGACATTCTGGGTGAGGGAACAACTTGAGCAAAAGAAATAGAGGTAAGAAAATTCATGGTGGATCTAGGACTGACTTCTGAGCAGTGTGGCTCAGTAGGGGTGGTGGGCAGGCAGTCGTAGGTAGTGAGATGGGAAAGGTGGTTGCAGTCAGTGTCAAGGTCCTGGAATAGCCACCAACAGCTTTCCTTTCAGGCTCTTGGGAGCCCCTTGTGAGACTAATTATACATGCCATTGGGAAAATAGCATTTACAATTTGATTCTCTGGACAACTTTCCAGAAATACAAACAAGGAAAACCACTAATTTGAAATTTGAAATTAATTATGGAAAATTTCTGATAACTTAGTGAAAAGTCAAAATTGTAGGTTATTTTTGAAGGAATTCCATTTTATAATTTTCAACTGCCATGAATATTATAAAGTCTTATACATGGATAGTAATTAAAGAAATAGGATCAATAAACTAAGAGTTGCAATGCACAGCAGGCCTATATGAGATAATAACACATCATAAGCATGTAATTCATCAGGTCTACCATTTGTTTTGATTTTCTGAGGAATCAACATCAAAAGTAGGGCATTAGTATCATGTTTCCAATTACTGGGATCCAAAATATTGAGGGCTCTTTAAGATGAGGGATACTGATATGATAAAACTCCAATGGATCAGGCATTAAGAGAAGTGTAGGATAATATTCCATTGTACATATGGACCACATCTTCTTTATCCATTCATCTGTTGAAAGGCATCTTGGCTCCTTCCATGGTTTGGCTATTGCAGACATTGCTGCTATGAACATTGGGGTGCATATGGCCCTTCTTTTCAATACATCTGTATCTTTAGGGTAAATACCTAGTAGTGCAGTTGCTGGGTCGTAGGGTAGCTAAGTGAAATAAGTCAAGCAGAGAAAGACAATTATCATATGGTTTCACTCATATGTGGAACATAAGCAATAGCACAGAGGACCATAGGGGAAGGGAGGGAAATCCGAAGGGGGAGAAATCAGAGAAGGAGACAAACCATGAGAGACTATGGACCCCAGGAAACAGACTGGGGGTTTCAGAGGGGAGGGGGGTGGGGGGAATGGGGTAACAGGGTAATGGGTATTAAGGAAGGCACATGTTATGATGAGCACTGGGTGTTATATATAACTAATGAATCGAACTCTACATCAAAAACTAATGATGTATTGTACAGTGGCTAACTGAACATAAAAAATATAAACAAATAAATATATATGTGTGTGTGTGTGTATAAAATAAAAAAAAGAGAAGTGTAGGAATTTGAAAATCAGAATTTCTGAGCCAGGCTCCCAGAAAAGAGCCACATTACCTTTTGTTACTAACTGAACAAGCCAGTGCGAGGCAGTGATTCCTTTGAAGCTACAATGCAGGGAAAGAGCTTCATGGAAGGGAGGGTCAGATAGTGGGTGTTTCTTCCTGTGAGTGTGGAAAGGCTTGAGCTTGTGCTCAAGAAAATGTGTGCACATGGGTGTGAATGGCCAGCAAGAGGACAATGCAAGTATCATAGGGATATGAAAATGTATTCATTCACTGAGGATTCTCAGCTCACCGTTCTAGCTCAGGTTCGGCCTGTATGAGAAGGAACACAGAACAAATGGGAGAAGACAAAGTTTGTGGGGAGAAGAACTAAGAGAGTCTAGGGTCCCAGAGAGTGAAAGCTAGTATGATTCTCTGGTGTCCTCTTGGTTTGTGCCCGAGGAGTACCTAGGCCACCCTCCTCATCTCCTCCAGTACCATCAGCAGTCCCTGCCCAGGCTATCATCCCAGCTCCACCATTTACTGGCAGCTTGACCTTAGGCCAGTTCCTGGACCCCAGAACCTCAGGCTGCCCATCTGTAAACTAGAGATAATGGTAGTACCTACCTCCCACACTTGTTGAGAGGCTCTGTAAGGTGACACACACGTGGAGCATAGCACAGGGGAAGCAGCCACACGTTTTGACTGATCCTGTTCCACCCCCCCAAGTGCAGGCAGCCTCTGCCCTCTGGATCATAAAGTCCAATAGCCTAACCTCCCGGGCTACAGACTATTGAGCTTTAGCTAGAGAAGAGAGGTTGAGGGAAATATTTTATATGCTGACTCCAGGAGTCCAGGCAGCAGATGCATGGGAAGGCAGATCTCTGTTCTGGATGGCTCTGTCAAAGGAGCCAACAGGACAGGGTGGTGAGGGGTTTGGGTGACTTTTCCAACCAGAATAGGATGGAGGACACTCCCAGCTTTAGCTGCTCCCCATCTTTCTTTTTCCATTTGATCAGCTCAGTTTCATGTAGCTTCCTCTCCAAGCACACATCCCCGTGGAGATAGCTGTCCCCTGCTCCTCGGCATCCCTACTGGAACTAGATTCCCTCCCCCAGGCCAGTGGGGGTGTGCTCTCCCCACCCTGCCCAATCTCCCTCCAGTTCAATTTCCATGCACCCACTCTCCTGGGTGGGCTCACTGTAATCCTTTCAGGCATAGCAAGACGGGGCTGGCTGACAACGGGCCTGCTACTCGCTGCCCAACTGCTCCTGCCCTGCTCATCGTGGCTGTGGGTTCCCTGGGCTCCCTTTCACCCACTGCTCCTGCCCATTTAACCGTTTCAGAGGCTGACATCTGCCTGCAGGGTGCACTGGGCTGGAGGTCCCCCACCCCATCAGCTGTGTGCCCATAGGCAAGTCACCCAACCACTCTGACATTGTTTCTTCATCTACAGAAAAAGAAGGAATACCCATTTCTACCTCACTTGAGTTTTGTGGGGATCACATAGGAAGGTTCAATGGTGATGTTTTAAGCACTGTAAAGCAAGATACAGGGGTGAATTATAGGGGTCACTTCTGGCTGGGAATGTCTGGTGGCAGGTTTCTAGTAGGCCTTCCATGTACATGCTCAGAAGAGTTTCCACTGGTGCCCTGGCTACCCACAAACTCACAGACATGAGCGAAGCTAGCTTGTGGCCAGCAGGTTGCATTGGCTGCACCTCCCCCCGCCGGGCACCACAGTTTCCAGACAATTTGTGTGTGTCCCCCTGCAAAGGCTGCCTTTGACCATATCAGTCAGAACTCACTGGAGTTGCTGTTTAAATGGTACATTGTGCATTCTGCTGTGGCCTCCAAAGCTGACATTCAAGAGCTGCCTCATTCCAAAAACAACTGGGGGCCTGGCTTATAAAAAATATGTGTGGTATAGCAAAATAATGCAAGGCAAAGTATGCCAGCACTGAGACTCCTGGAGTCTCAGCTATAATCCTGAAACTGTTGCAGCCCATTCACTAGCTGTCTGATCTCCACAGTGCGGGTGTTGGCCTGTAAAATGGGCTCAGGAACCTGCAACGTTCACGTCCAGAGTTCTGCTTTTTACATCTCTTACAACCACTATCTTGTTTTACTGAAATCTGTTTTATTTGCATTCTTGTTCCTCCACGTAGAGTTTGCTTTGAAAAGCAGCTTCAAGGCACCTGGGTGGCTCAGTCAGTTAAGCATCTGCCTTTGGCTCAGGTCATGATCCCGGGATCGAGTCCCACATCGGGCTCTCAGCTCAGCAGGGAGCCTGCTTCTCCCTCTCCCCCTGTCCCTCCTCCCTGCTCGCTCGCTCTCTCTCTCTCAAATAAATGAATAAATAAAATCTTTAAAAAAAAAGAAAGAAAAGAAAAGCAGCTTCAGCTGTCAAGAGAGAGTCTTTGGGGGCTCAGTAGACATGAAGAGCTGACCCCTGCTTTCCCTTGCCACAGTTTAGAAGAGGGTCCTTCTCAGGGGCAGACGGAGTGATAACAGAGGACTCATCCTGTGTGCACGCCCAGCGACTTCTTCCATAACAATTTTATTAAGCTATAATTTACATACTATACAATCCACCCATTTAAAGGGTATCATTCAGTGGTTTTAGTAGACTCACAGAGCTGTGCAACTATTACCATAACCAATTTTAGAACCTTTTCATCCCCTCCCCCCAAAAGAAACCCTACACCCATGATGAGTCACTGGCATTTCCTCCCACTACCCACTCAGCCATAGATAACCACCAGCCTATTTTCTGTCCTTGTGGATTTGCCTATTCTGACCCAGCTGCCTTTTTATCCGTTCTTCCCTACCCCTGAAGCCCCGAGCTCCCCTGAGCAGAGCATGCAGGGATATCTCTGGCAAGCCAATCAGGAATCTGGGTAGAATTTTAGGGTTACCAGGGTGCCCCACCTAACCTTGGAGGTACTGGAGCAGCAGAGGAACTGAGAGCCTTAGCACTGCCTGGACTTTCCTCTCCAAATCCAGGCTGGGCCTCCCCTGAATGATGTGGGACATCACCAGCTTACCTACTCAAGAAGTTTTCAGCACCAGAATTGGCTTGCTTTTTTTTTTTTTTTTTTAGGATTTTATTTATTTATTTGACAGAGAGAGAGAGAGAACGAGTTGGGGGGGGCAGCAGAGGGAGAGGGAGAAGCCAGCTTCCCGCCGAGCAGGGAGCCCAATGCGGGGCTCGATCCCACGACCCTGGGATCATGACCCAAGCTGAAGCAGACATTAACTGACTGAGCCACCCAGGTGTCCCACCAAGATTGGCCTTTAGGGCAAAGACATGGGGTCTCTAGCAAGCCCCTATTAAAATGCCACAGTTTCATGGTGCCCTGGAAATCTCAGCTTTCCCCTTTACTTCTTTCTGAACCACGTCCCGTGGAATCATGCTGAGACAACAGACACTCGGGCAGTTGTTTGGAGGGAGAAAATACTTGGCCATAGCACAGGGATTCACAGGGCACAAGCCACGTATGAAGGGGGAAGCTGTAGGCATACAGTCCTCCCTCAATCTATTACATTCAGACCACCAAATGAATCTGATTTGAATCACCCTGGTCTGGTTCTTCCCTGGTCCCTCAGTCATTTTACCCTGCCTCTCTGGGGTTCTCCATCCAGACATCAAGGCCAAAACTGCGCTCCTCACAGCATATGTCCCTAAATTTCTCTCAGCCCTATTAAAATTGGTCCTCACAGAACGGTTGCCGGATTCAGTAATGCCTTTAAAGTGACAGACACAAGCTTTGCCCTTCATTTGGCCCCATTCCCATCTTATTCTGTCAGATAGCATGATTGCCTAGAAGTGAGCCCCCATCCCTGATTTTTCACTTGTCTACCTCTGCATCCACCCCTCCCCCCCCCAAAAAACACATATTCTCCATAGTCCTTCTTAGTATAACAAGGTAAGCTAGAATTTTCTAATGGACCTTTACAAATTATGTCTAAGAATAACACAATTTATGGAGTCTAATTTTCCGATCCTACCTGATAATTTTGTTTACTGTACACACAGGTGTTTTTTTCCCTTCCTACCTCATTGGAAGGTGCTCTGCCCCAAAGATCTTCTCTCTCTAATTCCCCCCTGACCACCTCTGCCTGCCAGGAGTGAGGTGGAAGTAGTAGGGGTATATGGACAGTCTGACGAAAGAGGGGGCGTGTCCTGGAAGGATTGCCCAGCTGTCCCCTAGAGTAAACAGTTCAACCCTCACACTTGTTCAGGTGCCCACGAATGATGTAGAAACCAATAGTCCTAGCTTTGCGCAGTGGCAGTATCGTAGCCAATGAGGTTTATCCGAGGCGCGATTATTGCTAATTGAAACCAATAGTCCTGAACAGGGTCTACACTGCCCGCTGCTTCCCCCTGGAGTGACGTGGAAAGCTGTTTACACACATCAAGTCAAAGAGCTGCACCTTGAAGGGACTATAAGTTATTTATCCAATCCCCTTGTTATACATATACAGTTAAGGAACCTGGGACCGGCTTGGTTAAGGGATTTAACCCAGTCATTCAACTCATTAATGACAGAGTCAGAACCACAGCCCAAAACTTCTGATGACCAGTGCGATGCTTTTTACAAAGTCTTCCTCACTCGTAGACTGGGAATACAGAGTACACTGTTGTGACTCTACCTGGACCCACGGTGTATGCTCGGTAAGTACAGTGAAACACACACAGCTCTACCACCCGCAAGAAGACAGCCTTACCCTCATCCACATTTCCATCTCATGTGAAGCAGCCAACTCTAGAGCAAATGATCCAGAAAGTCAGGAAGGAAGTTGCATAAATTGCCCTACAGTTGTAATGAAAAAGTAGCAACTCAGTAAAAATATAAACTACAATCGTTTAATGGCTCAGAATCCTAGGTGGGCAAATGCTTAACTCTTCTCAGTGTCTGCCATACTGGTTGTTATCACTGCTTTAATCTCCAGAGCTCATAAACTTTAGAAGTCGAAACAGCTCGGAGGAATGTGAGTTTATGTGTTATCACCTTCATTCGGATGAACGTGGATCAGGATTATTTGCAGCCCTGGCTGATATTCCCGCAGAGCCATTACTTGCTCCTTTTGAGAAGCCATGAGGTGGGAGAAAAGGAAAGTCAACATCGTGGCTATATATTCTCAACAACAGAGTAGGGTTATTTTGGGAATTTTTTGAGAAGATAATAGACTTTGGAAACCAGGAGAGACACTGCAGCCATGTGTTCATCAACTCACAGGGCTTTTGCATCCATAGGGGCCTTGAAACATAGTCTGCTCATTTAAAGAAGGCAGAAAGAAAGATCAAATGATGTGTCCAAGTTCATGCCACAGGCTAGAATCAGAGCAAAGATTCCAGCCTACTGTGCAAATTCAGTATTTATTCTTGTATCATGACTAAAGAAGAAGGGAAGGAGTAAAAAATTAATTTGCAAACATCTAGAATACTCCCTTAAGGGTTTATAGTTTTAATAATCACTTCAACATATGTTATCTTTTCTTTTTACTTTTATTTGTTTTAAGATTTTATTTATTTATTTGAGAGAGAGAGAGACAGAGATACGAGAGAGAGCACAAGCAGGGAGGAGTGGAAGAAGCAGGCTCCCCACTGAGCAGGGAGCCCGATACGGGGCTTGATTCCAGGACCCTGAGATCATGACCTGAGCCGAAGGCAGACGCTTAATGACTGAGCCACCCAGGCGCCCCGAGAAACACCATTCTAAGGAACACCATTCCTGAGAGAAATTCCCTGAATAGAGTTCCTTAATCAAAGAAGTTTGGGAGACCCCGTAAGTATCAGTGCACCTTAACATATTAAAGGCTCTGAGAAGTCCTACATTAAAGAAGCTTGTTTAATCATTAATTAACTCAGCACTTCCCAAACTGAACTCAAAACTCATTGTTCATGGAATACCTTTCAATATCCTACAGAGTTCATATTTCTTGAAATACAATTGGCCCCGTCTTGCCAGCTATGGGCAAAGCACAGGTCTCAGGCATGCCTAAAATGAAAGCCTCTGTCTTTTATCCATATCCTCATGTGCTGCCTTTTAAAAATAAATAATAATTCTTTACAATCTTTACTCTTACGGTACACAAAGTCATATCTGCCTTTTGCCATCTCCCATGCCTACTTCTGCCTCCCACTTAGGGGAGTGACCTTGCTCATAGAGAAGATCAAAGTCTCCTGTCAGATGGGCTCACTATGCTCTGCTCTGCATACTGCAAATATATCTGTGGCCCACTTTCATAAAGGTGACTCCTGACAGGTCATCTTCCTCTTCAGTTACCTTTCAAAACAATAAGAATCCTCTTTCCTATAATCCAGTTCTATGATAAATACTTCTCTATTTGTAATGGAAACTGTACGCCTAAACAAAATGTGTAACTTTCACATAAAACACAGACAGTGTTGTTCCCTGAGCAGCAGTACCTCGTGTGATGGCTCCCTCCACTCCCCTATTCCTGCTCTCCACCTTGCACACTGCGTAGACTCTCATGACCTCCAGTGGGTGGTCTCCTACCTTATAATGGGTAATCTCTGCCCTGAAATATATTCCGTGGAAATTCCAAAGCACTGCTCTCGTTCATATTCTCTTGACAGTTCTAACCACTGTAGTTCTGTACAAGCTTCTAGAAGCACGATTTTATTTCTGTGGGTTGTTCCTCCTAGCCTCTTTGCTAAGGTCACCCAGTGACCCTCAACAAGCTTTAGTACACTCTTCATTCTACTGATATCTCTGTGTTCTTATTCAGCAACTCCAACATCTGCACAGAGTTCTCTCCAGATATACCACATACACGGCGTCAGAGCCACCCCTCTGTAGTACCTACACAGGTAGTGAGTGCCCCTTTATAGCCAGGCACTATGCCAGGATGCCCTGGAGATATGGAATGAGTCAGCCAGGCTCCCTGCGCCTGGAGAATCTCACTTCCCAGGCTCTGACATCGTGACATCTGTAATGCTTGAGAGCTCAGGGCAAAGACTTCCAAACTGCATTTCCCCAACATTAGTATTGCATGAGACATTAATAGACAGTCCCTACTAAACAGAGTTCTAGGGCTAAATAAATCTGGGAAACATAATTACATGTGCTAACACATACTGTGAATTTCGAGGAAGAAGCTATATATGCTAGGTTTTTCCAAATGTACTTGACCTGCAAACCATCTTTTCCTGGAACCTATTGGAGACAGTATCATTCCTCTGACACCATTTGGGAAATGCTGGTTTGGAAGTAGTTTCAGCCCACTCAATCCTACCAAATGCCAAGGACCAGATTGAAGTCATTCAAATATACAAACTGGTTAGGTGGAAAATGGATATTTCTTTGTGATTTCCCTTAGCTCTGCCTTTTGAATGATAAATAAGTTGAGTCTGTACCTGATGCTCAATTATTTTCATTTCCATAGGTATGTTCTGGGTAATTTACCATCTAGAGCCCTAATGACTTCCCAGTCTATCGTCCTAGCCCACACCTCCCCCGCCCCGCCACCCCAGAGCTCCAGGCCCCATATGTCGTGCTGTCTGCTGGACAACAACCTGTTGGAGATCTTTAACAGAATGTCCAACAAGCACTTAAAATGCAATTTGTCCCACATAGAAGTGATTACTGCTCTCATAAAATTCATTTCTCCATCTGCATTCCCTAATGGCCTCATTACCACCTTCCATTCAGAAACCTGGGACTTGTTCAGAATTTTACCCTCCCAGCCATGTTGTCATTAAGTGCTCCTGGTTCTGTCTTCCAAGAAGCTTGAATTTGGTCTCCATATTCCTCCCCCAGCTGTCATTGTCTAATTTGGGGTCCTCACTACAGTGGTTTTCTTAGGTCAGGTTTTCTGGGAAGCAGACTCTAGGTTTCTGAGACTTGCATGTAGGCAGGTTATCAGAGAAAGCTATGGAGAATAATCCCTGTTGGGAGAGTGGAGGAAGAAAAACCAGGCTGAAGAAGTTGAACTTTGATAGTTACAAGAATAGCCTCAACCAATTCTGTGGGGTGCTATAGAACAGGGTGACCCTTCAAAATTGTCCCAACTTGATGCAAGGGGTTGGGGAGGGGATACATTCCCACTCTCTTCAGCCTCCATCCTCCATACCCCCATCCCCTACTCCCCTCAGCTCCCACCCCACCCCACCTCAAGGCAATTCCCAGAATGGCCCTCCCCTAAGGGCCACCAGCCACCAACTCTTGCAGCAGGTGGAGGAATGAGTGCCTTACTCCTGAGGGGGTCAGGATGGTTAACAGCATCCTTGTCCCTAATCTTGCTGCTTTCCAATTTATCCCCCACAACCCCACCAGAGGGGTTTTTCTAGACCCAAATTTAATAACACTATACACGTTCTCAAAATCTTTCAGTAATTTCCCCTTACCAACAAGATAATTCAAATCTGATCTTTGTCTACTAACATTTATGAATCCATCATGAGCACTGCTCCCCATGCTGGGCATGAGTTTGTCCCATGTCTCTCATTAGCAAACTCCTACTCATCCTTTCAGGCCCAGTGTAAGCACCCCCTCCTCTTTGATGCCTTCATTAATATCCTCAAGCCAAAGTAATAATCCTGTATACTCTTTTTATACATACAGTCATTTGCTTCAGTGATCATTAGACTGACCTTCTTAAGAGCAAAGCCTGTGTCATATTCATTTGTGAAAGTGAAGGAATGACTCCATCAGCCATGTGCATCAGTATTGTATAAAGCTGGTCTACATGGGCTAATTCAAACTAACTAGAGGTGTCTTCAGTCTAGTCAGCTGTTCTTTCAGAGACTTAATCTAGTTGCCCAGTGAGGGCTATTGGTCCCCAGGGGCAGAGATTCCGTTTGGGGAAATTCAGCTGGTTTGGTATATGTGCTCAATGCTCTGAGGGATTGGGCATTTAGTACATACTTCTCATTATGCTGATGCTACCTCTCATGTTGAAAAGGGGCATAGCCAGTGACCTATGGGATATGTTATAAAAGGTACCATATGGCCTGACTGGCCTCAAAATCTCTCTTTTTTGACTGAGCTTTCCCTTCATGTCCATTCTGAAATTCTCCCTATGATTGGAGTTGGACCAGTGGTCCCTTGGTTGGGGTGAATGCATGCTAGGGCCTAGGCAAGCTAATTCATCTGTAGAAGAGAATTCCTGTGTCTATTTCTATTTTACTCCTTTCAAAAATTTTATATTTTGTGTATGCTTTATAATGTACATCATGTAGTAATAGAGTAACACATATATAATTTATAAATAAATAATATTAGGGAGTGTACACTCAAAACATTTTTTACTAAGTAGCGCATAGTTAAAAAAATTTGGAGATCCGTAGATTGCACCCCAAAGACTGGAGTCTCCTTCAGCCTTCACTTATTGGCTTTTCAGCTGATCTGAGTGCTGAGCTAATTTGTGCTAAGGCACTAGGGAAACTCTAAAATCCAGAAGCAATTAAAAATGAAAGATAGGGGCCGGCAGGGGAGCAGGGCTAGGTGAGGAGAGCACAGAGACTATACCTGTCCAGAGCTGATGAACCATCTAGATATTGAGAACCTGGAATACAAAGAGGTAGGAGGTGAGGGGCACCGGGGTGGCTCAGTCGGTTAAGTGTCTGTCGTTGGCTCAGGTCATGATCCCGGGGTCCTAGGATCGAGCCCCGAATTGGGCTCCCTGCTCAGCAGGAAGCCTGCTTCTCCCTCTCCCACTCCCCCTGCTTGTGTTCCTGCTCTCGCTGTGTCTCTCTGTCAAATAAATATTAAAAAGCAGAAAGAGGCAGGAGGTGGAGCAGAGACAGCAATAGGCAGGGCAGCCAACTGGAGGGATGAGGACATATGAAAGAATGACGGGACTTCCGGCAGAGACAGGGACAGGGATATGGTCAACCTGAAGGGTTGGGAGGATGGACCTGTGGAGGCTCTGGGCTTGGAGGGGAGCCTGGGTATGACTGGAATGATCCAGGAGCAGGTACACTCTCATGCTGCACAGCCTCCTAAGTGCGCTGATGGGGACAGTGGCCCTCGGCTGAGACTCAAGTGGCCACCCCGCCACCTGCCTGGCCACAAAGTTTGCCATCAGCCTTCTCATCCTCTGGGCCATGGGCAGCACCTTCCTGCTCAGTGTTTCTGGGCCCCTGCTTCTGATTCTGGTGCACACCTCACTGCACCTGCAAAACCTCAAGAACAAGATTGAGAACAAGATTGAGAGTATTGGCCTCAAGTGGACGCCAGTGGGGCTGCAACTGGAGGTACTGGGACAAGAGCAAGAGGCTGGATCCTAGGGGTCTGGGATCTGTACCCAAGACTTGGAGAATGCCACCCCCACTCTGGGTCTGACCCAGGGACCCAGAGCCCTTTCCCAGCCCTTAAAATAGAGTGCTCTCTCCAGTTCAAAAAGCAGGACATCTGCAACCCTCCCCCAAGTTCCAAAATTGGGATATCCCCCCTACGCAGCCCCTGTTACATAAGGGACCAGACTCTACCCCAGCCGTGAACTTGGGGCTTGGAGACCAGAGCATCCAGGGTCAACCTCAAACTCTGGACCCAGAGATATTCCCCCATCGCCAATCTGGAACAACCCATTTCCCATGCTCATTCCCAAAGCTAAGATCTGGAACCAAGGCATTTTCTTGAACCCCGGTCTAGGCTTTTCCACACCCCATCCCAGCTTTGAACCCAGGTCAGGGCATTGCCAGATCTTGAACCCAGGATGCAAGTATTCCCAGCCCCCATCAGGCAAAGGATTCAAGCATCCTGACCCTGTTGAACCCTTGGTTCCAGGTGACCCCCATATTTACCAGTCCCACTTGCCTCTCTCCAGCTCTGCTTAGGAATTCTGCCCCTCCTCCCCAAAGTTCCACATTGATGAGGACCAAGGGGTAGGGTGGGGTGGGGGTAGCCCTGACCCAGAATGGAACATCTGTATCAGTGTTACTGCAACAATAAAGGCTGTTGCATCGCTCAAGCCAAGAAAGGAAAGGAAGGAAGGGAGGGAGAAAGTGAGGAAGGGGGAGAGAGAGGGAGAAAGAAAGAGAGAAAGAGAGGGAGGGAAGGAAGAGAAAAGGAAGGAAGGAAGAAAGAAAGAAAGAAAAGAGAAGGGGAAAGGGAAAGGGAAAGAAAAGAGTAACAGCCTCTACCCCCACCAGGAAGATGCCCCATCTGCACCTCACTGTGACTGGAGCTCACGTCAGAGTATAGCCGGCCAGAAATGAAGATAGTACTGGCTGGTCCACAGTGCCTATGTGGGGTGCTGAGAGGCAGCAATCTGATTGGAGTCAGGGCATAGGAGCCTTAAGTTGCATTAGCATAACCAGAGCATCATTTTTTTTAAAGATTTTATTTACTTATTTGACAGAGAGAGAGACAGCGAGAGAGGGAACACAAGCAGGGGGGGTGGGGGAGGGAGAAGCAGGTTTCCTGCTGAGCAGGGAGCCCGATGCGGGGCTTGATCCCAGGACCCTGGGACCATGACCTGAGACGAAGGCAGACGCTTAACCAACTGAACCACCCAGTTGCCCCGAGCATCATTTTTATATGGATTGTATGGTTATCTGGGGATGGCTGTAGGGATTGATTGGTGGTGGAAATTAGGAGTGGGTGAAGGGTGCTGTTAGCAATGCAGCCCTTAGTGCCTCCTTGGCAGGTGGAAGCTGGTGAGCCATATTAGTCTACAAAGAGGAAGTATGGCACCCGAGATGAGGAGAAACACTTATCCAACACCAAACCCTGGGGACCCAAGGGCCATCCCCAATGGGATGATACACCAGAATAGTTCTAGCAGCCAAGAAGCATGATACATGATACAGGACCAAAAGACATGAGCAGGGAATGGGCCTTCTGTGTGGGAGCTAAGGTAGGGGAAGAGGGGCACTCCAAAGGGAAAACTTTCATGGAGAGCAAACAGGAGGCACAGAGAGACCCCCAAGGGGAATGTGCCTCACGCAACAGGTTTAGCCCCAATGGCAAGGAAGTAGGCTTCACACCTCCAAGAGTCCTGGTTCCGCTGAATAATCAGTGGAAGACTGTTTGATGGGTAAGGTAGCATGCTAACTACAGTTTTCTTACATACGAAGTTGTCTGGGAAACAAAAGAGATCAGAAGGATAACAAATACAAGTCCTTTTTATATTGTTTTCAGACTCTCTTAGGCTCTTAGTATTCTACCAGGGGCACACTGTAAAACCTTTGAGGGGTACAGCCCCTTCTAGGTGATAAGACTTTGCATTCATAAAGCATTTCAGTTAACATAAACTGTTGCATATACTATTCCATAAATCCTTACCACAATCCAGCACGGTAGGTATTCTTTTTTTTTCTTTTTTCTTTTTTTGTCAGAGAGAGAGAGGGAGCACAAGCGGGGGGAGCGGCAGGCCGAGGGAGAAACGCAGTCTCCCTGCTGAGCAAGGAGCCTATGTGGGACTCAGTCCCAGGACCCTGACGCAGACGCATAACCAACTGAACCACCCAGGTGGACTGTTATTCTTATATCCATTTTGCAGACGGTGATATAAAAATTCAAGCAACAAGTTTGTTTTGCCAGAACCCTATGTTCTGCCGATGAGGTATCTGAGGCCAAGGTGGAGTTCACTGGTTTACCACTCGCCACGGACAAAGAGCAGATGCTTACAAAGCCAGGACCCACACCCAGGACTCACAGAACCCCACCTCCTCCAAATTCTCCATCTTGTATCACACTTCCCTCCCAGCCCACCATGGTCCTAAAAGTAGAGCTCAGCAGCCACAAAGTGGCCTGTGAGGAATAGCAAACAAATGTTATTGGCTCTGCCTTCCTACTGTCAAATCTCCTGGGCAGTTTGTTCTAACATCTGCTGTGGTTTTTTTGTTTGTTTGTTTTTTGTTTTTTGTTTTTTGTTTTTTGCAGCATGCAAAAGGAAAGAACAAGAACATGGCAAGGATAGAGGCAACACACCCAAAAAGCCCAGGTTGGTCTTCACAGATGTCCAGCGTCGAACTCTACATGCAATATTCAAGGAAAACAAGCGCCCGTCCAAAGAATTGCAAATCACTATTTCCCAGCAGCTGGGGTTGGAGTTGAGCACCGTCAGCAATTTCTTCATGAACGCGAGGAGGAGGAGTCTGGACAAGTGGCAGGACGAGGGCAGCTCCAATTCAGGCAACTCATCTTCTTCATCAAGCACTTGTACCAAAGCATGAAGGAATAACCACGAACTAAACCTCGGTGGAAAAGCTTTAAATAAAAAAAAAATTTTTAAAAGACCAGGACCTCAAGATAGCAGGTTTATACTTAGAAATATTTGAAGAAAAAAAAAAGCGTTATTTATAGTCCAAAGAAACCAAAGACTTCGCTCACCTGCATTCTGACTTTGTTAGGAGACACACACTTCAGCGGGGCAACGACTTGGCAAGAAAAATTATGAGCGGGAAAGCACCACTGGATCTCACACCTTCCATCCATGATCGTTCTTGCTGTGCTTGGCTGTTTTGTGGTTTGGAGCATCGTGATTTCGAGCCATTGAGTGGACCTCTCTTAAGATCAGACTTTCTCATCTGTTCCACCATGCCGCGAAGGTGTATGGTGTCTCAGTACTGTGTGTGGGTACGTGAGTGCATACACACACACACACACACACACGCACACACCACCAGTGGTTAGGGACTTAGGCAGGGCTGGTCTTCAGGAAAGGTTGTGCTCTAGGGGTACAACCAACATAGTGGGGGGTTGTCTGATTTCACTGGATAGGAGTGTGATTTCACTCGTCTAGCCTAGCGTTTGAACCTGCCAGGCCGGCAACCTAAATGCAGATTCAAACCCAGCAAAGAAAATTTGAATGACACCTAAACCAGTGCATTCTCTTTGTTTGTTAAGGAATGTTCAGATATTTTTTAAGAAATGAAACAAGAGTTCATCCATTTAAAAAAAAAATCACCTAGGTACCAAAGAACACGCTTAATATTATAGTGCAGGTATTTTATTGCAATGACTTTAATAACCAAAGCTATTTTTACACAAGATACTATGTAAAGTTATACGTATGAACTGATCTAGCTGTAATACACATGCCACATAGAATCATGACTATTATTTATGACTCTTGACGCATTTGAAATATTAGTTTTCAGAACTGGCAAGAAAGAATGTAGCTTCAGGGAAGCAATTAATATCATAACAGAGAGATCAGTGTAGTGGACACGTACATCCAGATGGCACACTCCCTTTCGGGATCCATAAATGATACTTAAGTAGACATATGGACATGATCTGTTCATAGCTGAGAAAACCTGGGGATTCTTCCAAAGTAGGACCCCATTTGTAAATTAGAAAACTAAGTTTAACAGAGCAAGTAATTAAACTAGAAAATTTGTTCTAAGTAATGCTTTTTTAGTGAAAGACCACTGAATAAAGGATATCATACTTAGGTTAATTTGACTTAAAGTTGCTTTATGCATTTGACACCAAATACCTTTTTAAAAATACTTTGCAAAAACACAAAGTGAGCAGACCAACATTATTATTAAAATGAACTATCCAGTATTTGTAGTCGAATTGACTTTATTGCCAATCTCAGATATTGTATGACTTGAATATCAACAGAAATAGCAGATGCAACTGAGAAATGGTGGAATAGTATAGAAAACACCAGAGTTCTAGTCGAGGACAAGACTTTGGGTTCTATAGGCATGAAGCTATTTATTTCACTAAGCATAGCCTCCAAAGTGTACTACATTCTTTCTTGCTACTGCATTAAGCTGGAAATTTTATGACATAGAGTCCACTCTCTGAAAGGGACAGATAAAACCCTAGACCTGAGCTTCCAAAGACAAAATTTTCAATTTCTATTTTTCCAAATCACTTAACCACAGCTGGAGATATCAAGGGGGAAGAAAAAAGCTAACACAGTTGTGCTAGTAGTACCCAAGTGAGTCACTTGCTTCCCAGAAAAATTCTCTCTGAATTCCATTGAATTGTAACTCATAAAAGTGAATACCTTTTGTACTATTAGGTAAAGAATTGGGTGCTCTTGGTTAATTACCACACCTAATTAGAAATATAAAATGAAATGTTATACCTACAATAAGTTGTTGATTGAGATTCATTAAAATGCTAAAGAAAAAAAAATTTGAACTATCTTGACACAAAAACCTAACTCCCTAAGGTCTGAGCGTCTTGTCTAAGTCTAGAAGAGACAGACACCTGGAGAGATGAAGCTAAACCAACAAGCTGTCTGGGTCTCCTTCACATCTGCTGTAGAATGAGAAAAGCAAGCCAACACATGCTTCTCCTTTAATGAAATAGCGCATTTGCCTTGACACATTTTGTCTTAGTATTTTTTTTTAATCTCACACCAAATTCCAGCTTAAAATTTTCCCTTCCAAACATGGCACAATTACAATTCAGCTATTAAAAGAGACCATTTCAATGGCCACCCCTAGAGATTTGCTTAACACATAATCTTGTCGATGACATAAACCAAAAGGAAAAAAACGGATTAACTTTTTCTCTCTCTCCAGAATGGAGGGGGCCAGGAGTACAGCTATATATTTATAATTTAGGAGGGAGGAAAGCCTTATTTATTTAAAACATGAGAATTTTAAATGCAGGGAAACTCAAGCTGTGTCTACACACAGTCTTACCAAATTCAGCACCCCAGGGAAAACAAAAGTTGAATTCAAACACCGTGGTTTTTTGCTTTGTTTTTGCTATATTACTCCTTCAGATTAATCCAATTGCATTTTACATTTTTGACCAATTATTTTAGTACTATGTAGACACAGTCTCAAAGAAAATTACTACATTTCTAATATTCCCATCATAATGGTTTTTTGAAAAATAATCCAGTGATCCTGTTTGCTAACACCAAAGATAATTTTCATACCAGCATTGAATTTGCACCCATTACACAATTTCAGGGCCTAGAGATATATTTTCTCATAAACAGATGCACAAATCAGAGCCTGAAAAGCAATTTTTTTACTAGACTGTTCAAGCATACTCACAACCTTTGCTTTTTAGAAGTCATAATGGACAAACTCAGCTTCTCACGAGCAATACACTCGTTACGTCATATATGACTGATTATTGCTTCTAATGTGGCATGTAGCATTAATTTATGGCTCAGGTTTCTTAACCTACCACATTCAGTGGAGCAGATCACGTGCCAGTTGCTCACCCATTATTTCTCAATCCTTTTGCAAAATTCACCTAAAAAGATATCTCACTCTTTCATTTGTACATTTGTTTATTCCAACACTGCACTTCACATAACATGTTTTGGGGGGGGAGTTGGTAGAATGGAAGTTAGACTGTTTTCGACCATAAATCATTCAGGTCCTCTCGTGACTATAAGCTTCCCTGAAAGGGGGCAAAGAGAGAGAGTGGGAGATGTGAAGTCTGGACACTCCAAAAGCCCAGATTTCAGTGAGTGTTCAGGTACATGAATTCTGGGTGTCAGGAACTAAGTATCCAGTCCCTGGATGCAGCTGGCCTAGATCCCCAAACCCAAAGAGAATGTGGAGAAATTCAGACATTCCAACTGAACATGTCACTCACTCTGCCCCCCAAAAAGCATAATTACTTTTCCGGGAAAAAAGTAAAAGTACTACGCTACTTTTGGACTCATGCCACTTGCATTGCTACCCCAGGTGAATGATCTGTCTTTGCAGGTTAAATGCAAACTTTGCTATACCAAAGAGTCCTAGGACATTTTCACATGAGCTATAAAGGCATTTTCCCTAAGAAAGGTCCTCCCTTCTTTGTACATAAAGGATGAAAACTATGCATTTAGCAAACAAAGAGAAAGCACTTCTCCCTTTCCTATCTAGTTGTTTAGGGTGCATTCAAACACCAGAGGCCATTTTGAGATGCGATTGGCCTTCTGGATTATTCTTGTGGTGTGGTTAGCTTTACAGTACATTTGGTAACTATTTCCTAAATAGTAAGGACAAAGAAGCAGAAGGTAAGAAATAGCTACTTCCATGTGTTAAAAAAAAAAAAAGAAAAAAAGGAAAAAAAAAGAAAAAAAGAAAAAAAAGTGTAAAAATCTACTATTTATAGTGTGAACCAAAGACGCTACCTCACTCGATTTCCATTGGTGATTTTAATCACATTGATGATACCAAAGAATACCAAAGATATTTTCATGCACGGCCTTGGTCTGCAGAGGGAACTCCACCCTTTTCCCTCCCCCACCTCCCCCCCTCACTCTTCACTCAGTGTGTAAACTTGTCTTCATTCTTAATAATAATGATACGAAATGATAACAACATTAGGAAATACTACTCTTACTACTGCTAGTTCTACTTGTAAATCTCTAGGCAAACATGTTGCAAACTTTGTAAACTCCTAGGACGAGTGCCTTGCTTGAACCAAAGTGTTAAACCGCTGTTGACCTCTCACCTTATACTCTTTGAATACCTCAGCCTCTTAGAAAGGCCACTAATGAAAAAAAAAAAAAGGAATAATTATTCACCGTGGTGCTTTTTCCGTGCAACCATGCAATGAAACTTTCTTTGATACCAAAGGATGACTTCTTCCCCCCAATTTCTTGCTGATAAACCAAAGCTCCTCCTCCTCGTTCCCTCTCGAGGTTCTCCCACTTCACCGAGTCCCTTCACCAGGCAGGCCGTGCATCACTTTTACCAATTCCTCCAAATACCTCATAGTAATAAAGTTTTAGGGTTATGTTGTATAGAGAGTCTATGTGATAAGGCAGAACTTACTAGTTTGATAATTGTTAAGGTTACTTTTAAAAAAAACTTTATAATTCTTATTTATTTTGTAGTTTGTATGTTTGGGATGTCCCCCACCCCCCCCTTCGGTTTGGGGTTTATTTTCTTGGCAGAACTGCTCTGTTGCTCAAGGAAGACTTAATTTCTGGAAATGTTCCCCAGGTGGGTTAAGGGTTGTGTAAAAATGCAAGAATGGAATAAGAAATGATTCTCATTTTGATGGTTACTTATGAAGTTTTTGTGTTTCGTAGTAAATTTGTTTCCACAGGGTAAAAAAAATATATATATATATAATCTCTTTTTTGTGAAACTGGTTCCTATTTTTCTCTATAATGTGCTGTGATTTTTTAATTTAATTACATTTTATATGAGCTTATTTAATCACTGCTTTAATTTATGACTGTGTAGTTTTTACAGTGTATATAGTAGAATTGAAATGGCCAAAGCTTTACGTTACAATCTTTTTGTTCTTGATGCTAAGATAAGCTGAAGGCAAGAGCTTCTCTTAACTGCAGGGTGTATCTTTAGCTTTTTCTTAGCAGGCACTTCAATGTGTGTTGTGAACACTGCCAGGTTCCCCCCTCAAAAAACTTGTACATGCCAAAATGAGTGTTTCGAGGTAGTCCTTTTTGTCACTTAGAAAGGAGAAAGGCATTTATTTGTGTTCTTCCTTTAATTTATTATTATTATTTTTTTTTTTTAGAAAAGATTATTTTGCAGGTTAGACCTGAAATTCCAAAGAATTTAAGAGTTGTTTCATGTTTCAAAGCACCGGCATTTGTGAGATACTTTGCTACTTTTTTTTAAACCATTCACACGGGTATGAGAAGTGAAGAGTGTAAAAGAAAAAAACAAAAAAAAAACTCAAAGAGGCAAGCTAACTTGAATTTGGAAATCCTCTTCAGTTTCACCAAGTTTCTGAACTGCTTCAAGGCAAGGCGCAGGGCAAAGGGGCAGTTCCTCTTGCAGAGCTGAGGGAAGTATAATAGCTTCATGCCCTAACAGAAAGTCAAGGCTGAGAGGCAGCTGAGCCAGCTCCTGCCTGGCTGGCCAACCCACAGAAGAAGCAACACTTGATTGCTCGGCCCCAGTTATCAAGGAAAATGCTTCACAGGTACACTTTCCTCTCCACATCTGTTTCTTGTAATCTGCCACCTACAATTCCTCCCCACTCCCCCTACCCCCACTCCCCCCACCCACCAAAATGGCAAGAGTCTCGAGTGAATGTCCCCAGCCCTATTAGAGTTGGTCTCTTATCACTCTTCGTCTTCCCACTACTTTTCTTGTCCACACCAGAGATGGGCCCTGCCCCAGGCCCCCATAATTGAGGCTGTTCAGATACCTGACCTGCTTTAGGTCAACACACACACACAATTCTCAGCCGACTAGTGGCATCCTCAGAAGCGCCGGTGCCCACTGCTTTGTTTTATGTGGCTGAAATAAGTTGCTTCAACTCCGTGGCATAAATCCATAGATGTAAATATTTTTCCTCTCAGTACAAGAATTTTATCTTATTTTCTTCTGCAGGGGTCTTAGGGGTGGGGAAAGAAAGGGAGGGCTTAGACTTTGGGTCAAATGTTCCATTTTCTTAGAAACATTTTTATACTCCGTATGTATGTTAATAGGGCAATAAATCTCCTCTGAGTTGCAGGATCATTGGTAAGCATTGACTAATTATTTGTTTTTAATACAAATGCTGAGCAGTGAGTTGCAGAAAGCCCAGGAAAATGGTTGAGGAAGTAGACTTTTACCATCAGCAATGAAACGCTGAACAGAGTTGTATTCACAAGGTCATATTTTCTGTTTCTGTGTTAGTTTTGATTTTTTTTTTCTTTTTTGTGGTATGTTCTGCATTTATTACATAATCATTGTGGGCTCATTTTAGATTTGCCATCTGAACCAAGTGACAAGTATTTTTTAACAAAATAAAATTTAAAATATTGTCTTCCACTTGCTTCGGTAGTTGTCTTCATATCTCCCTGTGTTTCTTGTCCCTTCAGAAGGTGGCCCATCTGTCACTCACTTAGACCTGTCCCTTCCCCCCTTCTATTTTCAGTATACCTTTGACCTTAGCTATTGTTTGAGTGTGACTCAGTTTCCCTGTTCAAGTTAGCTTGATGGTTTATTATGTAAGGAGGGTGCCTAAGACAATCATCAGGTAAAAAAAAAAATTAAAAATTAAGTTTTAAAAAGATCAGTAGAGTAGAAAATCTTCCAAGAGCAGAGGGAGTTCTTCCTTAACAATGAAAAAAAAAAAGTAAATACAGAATTAAATAATTAATTAATTTAAAAACCTAACCATGAGGGGCTTAGAAGATTTTTGATAAAAGACAAATGTTGCTGTCATTTTCTTTGTCAATTAGAAAGCAGTGGTAGTTTCTACGTTGCATCTACATTTCAGACTAAATGATTATTGTACCCAGTTATGGTTGTTCGCTAATATTTTGTCTCTCTCTCTTTCTCTCTGTCCAATGCTTCTTCTGTACTTTTGTGTGTAGCAACAAAAAGTGTAATGCGTTAGGCATTATTCTGGTTTGTTTATGAGTATCTCCTGTACGCATTAAGGTTTCTTTCATTTTTTTTTTAAGCTTCGCTACTGTTCTCACTTTATGCCGTGCAATATCATCTGCTGTGTTTGCTAAGCAAAAAAGAAAAAAAGAAAAAAAAGCAAGTGATGATGCCATCATGCTTTTCAGTGTTAAAATGTTTCAGCATTTATGTAGTCACCAAAATGTAGTAAAATAAAATGTTGGATTTTCCAGCACTTTAAATTTAGACAATTCTTGCCTTCTTTTGTTTTTATTTTCTGTAATTCTCAGCAAATAGCTCATGGATTTTCTTTGGAGGAAGGATGAAGCTGAGAGGGTGACATGTTTGAGAACTCAAGTCAGTGTCATGGTTTAAAGAAGGATTCATTACAAGAGAAAAAAAGAAAATGGTATTCTCCAGTGGAATAGGAGGCTATTTTTTTTTTTAAAGATTTTATTTTTAAGTAATCTCTACACCCATTGTGGGGCCCAAACTTACAACCCCAAGATCAAGAGTCACATGCTCCACTGACTAAGCCAGCCAGGTGCCCCAAGAGGCTGTTTTTAAATGAAAGTGGGACATTCTATTTGTAGATATTAGCCATTTATATTAACCTGATTGACTTTAAGAAGAAATAAAAATTGTTATTAGAGAGAATGGCCTTTAAAAGTCCTCACCAGTAAAATACTGTGTGTGTGTGTGTCACTCAGGAGCTAGGGGAGGACTTAGAAATTAGGATCTTCTTTTCTTTAATAGAGTGTAGTAATTGATCAAGAGGCCTGGTTCAGGGAAAAGGGAAACTAGTTTTGGAATTTCTGCTGTGCTGATTACTAGACTTATGACCTTGGGCACATTCTTAAACTTTAATGATTTAACTTTCCTAAATCTCAGTTTCATCATCTGTAAAATGGGGATAAGTATCTACATTACAGGGTTGCTGTGAGGATTAGGAATTAGAAGTAAGTAAAGTTTAGTATAGTGTCTGGCATATGTCAAATCCTTAATAAATCTTAGTTATTCTTATTATTGGTGAACATCTTAAAATGCAGATTTTTCTAGTTAAAAAAAACTAATTTCTAAGTTAGGTTTTCCATTTTTTCAATAATAAGAGCAGGACTGTTTTCTTGGCATATTCTCACAATTACTTTATGTTCTCTAAAGGTAGGAGCTATGCAACAAAGATGTAGAATATAATGTGAATAGGGCTTTGCCAAGTGGTCCAGGGTTGACCCTGAAGAGATATCCACTTTAATGTCTAAGTACCAGGACACCAGAAAGGGAAAAAAAAAAAAAAAAAAAAAACCACCTGTCTAGAAGAAGTTTTTGAATGGCAAGTGGGCTTTGACCCTGCAAAAAGGAAGAGACTCCTTAGAGGCATCCCAAATACTGTCTCCTGAAGGCTTCAACTATTAAGAGTCTTTGGCAGAGTGGAGCTAGTTTGGGTAGATTTGGAAAGCTCCACAGGGAGAACCTAGAGGGACTAAGAGTACCTGCAGAAGACCTTGTAAATGAAGCCCAGGGGAAGGGAAGCCAGAAGGAAACTGGAAGCCTTCCAGATGGAGTCAGTATTTCTCTTTTATTTCATTAAAGTATTGAAAATAGCATACATACTGAGTGCAGGTGGCAAATAAATATCTAAAAAATGTAATTGGTTTCAATTCTTTCCAAAGTTTTTTGTATTTCCACAACGAGGTCACTGATGTCCCTCTGCTTGAATTTTAGTTAAGTTGCCATGGTCAGGACCACACAGTGTTTATTACATCAGCCAATTCCTTAGAAAACATTAAGCGAGAGTATTTTTGTCTTTGGTTTCTTCTTTAAGATTTTTCATTTTGAGGGGAAGATGGTTAGGTCTCAAAAGCCAACTCTCCAAAACAACAAGAATTTCAGTCATAGAATATGGTATCTTTTCTTAGCCAGTAGTCTAAGAAAATAGCTGTTGAAAACTGACACCCAGGGAGGGCGCCTGGGTGGCTCAGTTGGTTAAGCGACTGCCTTCGGCTCAGGTCATGATCCTGGAGTCTCGGGATCGAGTCCCGCATCGGACTCCTGCTCGGCGGGGAGTCTGCTTCTCCCTCTGACCCTCCCCCCTCTCATGTGCTTGCTCTCTCTCATTCTCTCTCTCTCAAATAAATAAATAAGATCTTTAAAAAAAAAAAAAAAGAAAAAGAAAACTGACACCCAGGGAATGACATCAGTAACTTGGCCAAACAAGATGTTTCTTGCTCATATCCCCCCATCAACAACAATTTGATATCCATCCAAGATCACAAATGCCTTCCTGGGAGCCATGTCTGAGATCCAGCACCATATGCCAAGGGGCTCAGGAGAAGTCTTGCCAACCCATACAGGGCACTAAGCATACAGACTTCAGTTCCAGCTGTGGACCCTGCAATGGACCAGGAACTGACCTTAGCACCTCTTGCCCAGGGTCCAGGAGCCCCTGGAGAACACTATCTTAGACAATTACCCATGAACAAGAAATCTCCCGTGTAAGTCCAGGAGTCCAGCAGAGGTTCCAGAACACCACTGGAGCAAAAAAAAAAAAAAAATATATATATATATATATATGAATTTGGGTAAGAGGAACAGTTTGACTTTACCTACATTACCTTTCCCCCACAAGAGACCTTCTTAGCTCATGATTTCTCCCACAGTGGAAAGTGAAAGCATGTGAGTGAGCACCCAGCTTCTGTATTGGCAAAGAAGCCCATTTCTTTCTTACCCCATCTAGAGTAGTGAATTGTGCGCTCACAACTGGGGGACAGGAAGTGGCTGGGATAGTGACAAATAGGACTCTCAGAGGGCACTAAAGAGACACAGATCCTAATAACCATGTCATGGACTCCATCAAGAAGCTCACCCATGATCTACTGGGGAATGCGTCACCCAGAGACCCCCCAAAACTGGCCACAGGCACCCCCAGCACCCCTCGAGTCTCACCTACCCCCATTCGCACACACACCCTATGGCCAGTTTCCTATGTGTGCCCCCAGTAGAGGTGAGAGAGAGCTTTGGCAGATGGCTAGTGAGCCCTCACAGAAGGCCTGCACCAGCCCAAATCTCTGGTTCAGGGAGAGACCACAAACTTGAGTTTTAGCACCACCCTTGGGAAAGCAAAAGGGAGTCTGTCAGCACTCAGCCTGGTATGCTGATGGATCAAGAGAGGGCATAGACCCTAAGGATGCTGCCATATGAGGAAGCAAGAAGCATGAAGCAGGTATATCCATAGAAGGTCTGAGAAAACCTCAGAATCCCTAGCAGGGCTTAGGGAAGGTTTTTCTCTCCCACAGTTATTCAGTAAAGACTGGAGGGGGTACTGCAACTTCAAATCTGAAGACAGCAATACAAGACTTGAAGGGAGAAGAAAATTCAGGGAAACATGACATCATCAAAGGATCACAATAATCCTCCAGTAACCTACTCCAAAGACATGGAGATCTGCAATTTACCCAAGAAAGAATTTTAAATAGCTGTTTTTAGGAAGCTATAAGAAAACATTACAATTCAGTGTAATCAGGAAAATAATACATGAACAAAATGAGAAGTTTAACAAAGAAATGGAGACCCTAAAAAAAGAACCACACAGAAATTCTGAAGCTGAATATAATGAATGAAATGAAAAATGCAATAGAGACCATCAACAGCAGAATGGATCAGACAGAAGAAAAAATCTGTGTGTTAGAAGACAGGAACTTTTGAAATTATCCAGTGAAAACAAAGAAAAAAGAATGAGGAAAGATTATGTGATCTGTAGGATACCATCAAAAGAAACAATCTGGAAATTATTGGAGTTCCAGAAGGAGAAGAGGGGAAGAAGGGACAGAAAGCTTATTTAAAGAAAAAAATGGCTGAGAATTTCCCAAATCTGGAAAGAGATTTAGACATCCAAGTTGATGAAGCTCATAGATCCCCATATGAACTCAGCTTAAGGAGATCTCCAAGACACAATAAAATAAAAACTACGAAAAATCAAAGACAAAGAGAGAAACTTAAAAGCAGCAAGAGAAAAGAAGTAACATACAAGGGAAACCCCATAAGGCTATCAGCAGATTTCTCAGCAGAGACCTTACAGGTCAGGAGAGAATGAGGTGTTATATTCAAAGTGCTGAAGGAAAAAAATCTGCCAGGGTGCCTGGGTGGCTCAGTCGTTAAGCGTCTGCCTTTGGCTCAGGTCATGATCCCAGGGTCCTGGGATTAAGCCCTGTGTTGGGCTCCCTGCTTGGTGGGGAGCCTGCTTCTCCCTCTCCCACTCCCCCTGCTTGTGTTCCCTCTCTCGCTGTGTCTCTCTCTGTCAAATAAATAAACAAAATCTTAAAAAGAAAAAAAAAAGAAAAGAAAAAAATCTGCCAACCAATAATACTCTGTCCAGCAAAGTTGTCCTTCAGAAATGATAGATAAAAACTTTCCCAGACAAACAAAAGCTGAGGGACATCATCACTAGACCTGCCTTACAAGAAATGCTGAAAGGAGTTCTTCAAGCTGGAATGAAAGGGCACTAATTAGTGACATGAAAACATGAAAATATACAGCACATTGGTGAAGGTAAGTATATATTCAAATTCAGAATGTGTTAATACTGCCATACAGTGGTGTGTTAATCACTTAACTCTAGTATAAAGGTTAAAGGGCAAATGTATTAAAAATAAGTATAGCTACAATAATTTATTAATGAATACACAATATAAAAAGAAGTAAATTGTGACATCAAAAACATAAATACACAGTAGGTAAAAGTCAGGTCCCACTTTTGGCTTTGCTGTCTCTATGACTCTCAATAAGTCTCTCAACCAAGTGCTTCTCAGACTACTTTATACACAGATCACTTAGAGTTCTTGTTAAAATGCATATTTAGATTCAATAAGTCTAAGGTGAGACCTGAGATTCCAGGCAATGCTGTGATGCTGGTCCACAGACCATATGTTATACAGCAAGGATTTAACTTCTCTGAGCTTTAGCTTCCTCTTTTGTAAAATCAGGGATTAAGACTCAGAGGCTCTTCCCACTAGAACACATTCTGATAAACCCACAGATAGGGCTGGATCTTTAGAGGCACTAAGCACTGAAAAGATTATGATGTACCTCCTTTCACCCACCTCCTCCCCACAATGCCCCCGATGTAGGATTCAAACTCAAGACAATATTAAACCTAAAGTACATGGAAGGAAGTTAGACAGATTCTCTATTTTTCCCATGATAACTACTTTTTTTTAAAAAAGATTTTATTTATTTATTTGAGAGAGAGAGAATGAGAGAGAGCACATGAGAGAGGGGAGGGTCAAAGGGAGAAGCAGACTCCCTGCCGAGCAGGAAGCCCAATGCGGGACTCGATCCAGGGACTCCAGGATCATGACCTGAGCCGAAGGCAGTCGCTTAAACAACTGAGCCACCCAGGCGCCCCCATGATAACTACTTTAATGCTTTTCTTAATAGATCAAACATCATAATCTTCCCAAAATTTATTCTCACATTTTGGGTGCCCCTACACTGCTGGTACCTTAAATGTGTCCTTGGTCCACCTAGTAATAACCCAGCTAAGCCCAGTCAACCAGCTGGCTCAGAGGATATCCTGCCATATGCCCAGAACATTCGAGGCACCCAGAAAACTTGGTTATCAGTACATTATCATCCTCTGAGAAGAGCTAAGACCAACCTGGGAGCCATCCAATCATAAGAAAGGATTTTTTGTTTCCTTAACTGCAATTCTACCTTATATGCCAGGTGCCTTCTATACAAACATTTGATTGCCTCCGCAGTTTATGCCCGACTCAAGGATTGCCCCATCTGTTCTCAGTTCCATAGCATCTAGGGCTGCCATATACAGCTATGCCCACCAGAAGGAGGTGGCTGGGGAGGCTATTTCTTTACATAAAGTCTCCTTCAATCAGACCAAGGCATGGGCTATGTGAAAAGATGCTCAACATCATTAGTCATTAAGGAAATGAGAATCAAAAGCACAAGGAAATATTCCTTTATACCCACTAGGATGGCTATGATAAAGACAATAACAAGTGGGCGCCTGGGTGGCTCAGTTGGTTAAGCGACTGCCTTCGGCTCAGGTCATGATCCTGGAGTCCCGGGATCGAGTCCTGCATCGGGCTCCCTGCTCAGCAGGGAGTCTGCTTCTCCCTCTCCCACTCCCCCCTCTTGTGCTCTTTCTCTCTCTCACTCTCTCTCTCAAATAAATAAATAAAATCTTTTTTAAAAAAAAAGACAATAACAAGTATTGGTGAGGTTATAGAGAAATTGGACCCCTCACATGTCACTAGTGGGAATGTAAACAGGTGCAGCTACTTTAGAAAACAATTTGGTAGTTCCTCAAAAAGTTAGTCATAGAGTTACCATTTGATGTAACAATTCCACCTGTAGGTACATAACCAAAAGAACTGAAAACATGTTCACACAAAAACCTATACACAAATGTTCATAGCAGCCTTAATCATAATAGCCAACAAATGGAAACAAGCTAAGTGTTCATTGGATAAACAAAATGAGGTATGTCTATAGAATGCACTGTTATTCAACTATAAAAAGGAATGAGGAACTGATACCTGCTACAAGTTGGAGGAACCTCAAAAACATGACGCTAAGTGAAAGAAGCCAAACACAAAAGGCCACATACTGTATGATTCTGTAGGGGCAGAAAATGTATCCCTTCTCCTCTTCTAAGTTCTTTGACTGGTCTAATGATTAAATTGGACATAGAACAGGGGCGCCTGGGTGGCTCAGTCGTTAAGCATCTGCCTTTGGCTCGGGGCATGATCCCAGGATCCTGGGATTGAGACCTGCATCGGGCTCCCTGCTTAGCAGGAAGCCTGCTTCTCCCTCTCCCCCACTTGTGTTCCCTCTCTCGCTGTGTCTCTCTCTGTCAAATAAATAAAGGGGATCTTTAAAAAAATAATAAATAAATAAATTGACATAAAACAGATTAACAGGAGAAAAGCAAATTTAATTTCGTATGTAAGGGGGAGCCCCAAAGGTAAGAGACTCAAGGGCAAGTGGGGTAGTGGAGGCTTGTATTCCAGTATGAGCAAAGGAAAGGGATATGGACCTGGGGCTTCCAAGGAGAGGAGGGTAATTCACAGAGCAGATGTTCGGTAATCGGATGTTTACCTGCCATAAGGATAAGTCTTTCAGATAAAAAATCTGTGGTAATAGCTCCCTTTCTGGGCCAGGCCCCTGATCTGAATTCTCTTCGGTAGTTAAGGGAGGTAAAAGTTTTCTTGAGTCTGCAGTGTCTTGATTGACTTCAGCTCAAAATAATCAAATAATCCACATGCCAAAGTGATACATTTTCGGGTGTCTGCTCCACTTCAATTCCATCTATATAAAATGTCCAGAATAGGCAAGTCCATAGAAAAAAGAAAAGTAGGTATTAGTGTCGCCAGGGGCTGAGGGAAAGAGAAATGGGGAGTGACTGCTAATAGGTCTGACATTCCTTTTGGGAGTGATGGAAATGTTCTAGGATTAGATAGTGGTGATGGTTGCACAATCTTATGAATAAACTAAAAACCATGGGATTGTACACTTTAAAAACATAAATTTTATGGCAGGTGAATTGTCTCAATAATGTTGTTATTTAAAAACTGATGGTACATGTCGAAGAGCACCAGAGCAGACTTAAAAATGCTCCCAAAGGCCTAAGCTTGGATCATATGAACAAGAAAATAAAAAATGAGAGCATTGGATTCTAACCCATAGAATAAAATAAATATCCATGAGTACATACCAATAGGCAGAAAGAAAGAGAGAGAGGGAGGAAAGAAGGGAGGAGGGACAGCCCTTCCTTACAGTAGAATTCCAATTTCAAAATGTAGGAATGATGGAAATAGTCCCCACTAGGCAAACATTACAGTAATAATCGCTGCAAGTGACAACCATTGATGAAAGCTAGTATCAGTAGGTGACAGTATGGTAAAGAGGACATGTGCAAAATCTCAAAGTATTTTGCCACAAGATACCCATCAACTTAAAAAAGGAAAGTAGTAACTCTACATCAGAGAAACCTGACAGACCCTTCCTATAGTAAGAAGTCAAAGTTGGCATCATGGGGGGGGGGGTTGGCTGACTCAAGCAGCAGAACATACGACTCTTTTTTTTTTTTTTTAAGATTTTATTTATTTATTTGTCAGAGAGAGAGAGAGAGAGCATGCGCAGGGGGAGTGGCAGGCAGAGGGAGAGAGAGAAGCAGACTCCCCACTGAGCAGGGAGCCCGATGTGGGGCTCCCAGGACCCTGGGATCATGACCCGCACCGAAGACAGGCACTTAACCAACTGAGCCACCCAGGAGCCCCAGAACATGTGACTCTTGATCTTGGGATCATGAGCTTGAGCCCCAAGTTGGGTGTAGAGATTACTTAAAAAAAAAAAAAGGTTGTACTTCTTTAAAAAAAAGTTAGCATCACTGTTCGTAAGTCATATCAACATCATGTATCCCCCTTATATGATGGGCTGACAAAAACATTTCTTCGACCTAATCATAAGAAAGTGTCAGACAAACTGAGGGACGTTATACAACATAACTGCCCAGTACTCTTCAAAAGTGTTAAGGTCAAGGGGACCTGTCACTATCGGAGGAAGCTAAAAAGATGTGACAACATGAGCTCCTGAATTGGATCCTGGACAAGAAAAAGAACATTGGAGGGGCGCCTGGGTGGCTCAGTTGTTGGGCGTCTGCCTTTAGCTCAGGTCATGATCCCAGGGTCCTGGAATCAAGTCCCACATTGGGCTCCCTGCTCAGCGGGAAGCCTGCTTCTCCCTCTCCCACTCCCCCTGCTTATGTTCCCTCTCTCGCTGTCTCTCTCTGTCAAATAAATAAATTAAAAAAAAAAAAGAAAGAAAGAAAAAGAACTTTTGAGCGAAAATGTTCAAAATCAAATTAGGTCTGTAATGTAGCTAAAAGTATCACATCGATGTTAATTCTCTAGTTTCAATAATGGCACTATGGTTATGTAGGCTGTTAAAATTAAGGGAGGCTGGGTAATGGGTGAATGGAACTTTCTGTACTATTTTGCAACTTTTCTGTAAATCTCAAATTATTTCAACATAAAAAGCTTAAAAACTTTTATTTAAACAGCTATTTCTAAAGTTATTTTTCTCTGAAGGTAAGTTGTGGATTCCTTCTTTGCCTTATAGGTTGCTAACAAAATACTATGAAAAGCAGCAACCCCGTGACATCACAGCGCATTGCCTTGCAAACCTCAGGTTTTAACATTTTCCTTGTCACAGCTCCTTAGTTATATACACTTTGGCCAGCAGGTGGCAGGACTTAACCAGGTTCTTTTCCACAAAACTCCGGAAGAAGCCTGAGATTGCAAAGAGAGGTGAAACAATGACACCTCCCCAACCCAGGAGCTGAAGGTAACAATGTCATTACTCGATCGATGTACCGTCACTATAGGGAGATGTCATTTTTATGGGCACTTAAGTGATGCGGCAGGGAGGAAAGAATTGGTAAACAGTGATGTAAGGCTTGGAGGCAAAATTACCCACCCCGCCCTATCCCCACCCTGCCCCCACCCCCAGCCTGGGGCATCAAGGAGGAAGGAGCCCTGGGCTCTGCTTCCACAGGGTGCTAATGCCACACTGTTGAAAGAATAACAAAGGGTGACTTGCAAATTTTTTTTAACTTTTAAAGAATGAATTACAAAGAAGCGATAAATTATCAATATTATAAGAAGTTTAATAATTTTTAAATATGACCATCAGCAACTGGGGGGGGGAGGGGAGGAATTGTAGACCTCGAAGAAACTCCACATGGTTTTCTCTCTCTCTCCTTTCCTCTGTCTTCTCACCCCAGAACTGCTCCCATCAAAGTCTGAGGTCCGACGCCCTGATCGCAGCCATCTTTGCGAGTTGCTGAGCCCCAGGGAGAAATGTTTAAAACACCAAAGCCAGCAAGTGCCAGAGCTAGGACATAAAGCCAAGACTTTGGATACGGCCAGTCCTTCCACGGAACAGAAACCAGGTCTGAGCTCCTGCCTTTTTTTTTTTAATCTGCAAGTGAGTGGGTTCAAAGGTAACAGGGATCCAGGATGATTTCTGGCGTGATGCGCACCAAGGATTCCCTGATGAAGGTAAGCTGTGCTCAGCTGAACCCTCCCCCCAACGGTTCAGGCGTATAAAACGTGTATTGTAATGTTTTATATTCTGAGTTTCTTAGAGTGAGGACTTTTGTTCCTCGTTCCACTACCCCACCCACCTAACTTTTCTTTCCTCCATTGAAGTGGGAGGGAGGATAATGGTTGTGAAATGTAAAATCCAAAGCTTCTAACCAGAGCTTCCTGCTACTTCTGAAGCTTCTCCCAGAGTGACCTCAATCACTAGGCCTGAAACCAAACAAACAAAAAAAGAAATCTATTTAAAGATATCCTTTCTACCACTTCTAATCCATAGCCTACTGCTAATGGACAGATGGGCATTGTGGTGTCTGCTCAGAGAGCTCCCCGGCAACATTAAAGTACTCAGTTAACACTCACGGCCTGGCACCCTCAGACATCCCTTCCCCTTTCCCGCCCATTCAGCAAAGCAGGAGATCGGATGTGTAGAAGGACATGGCCTTCAGAATCAGCCAGACCCAGCAGGGCTCCCTGGTGCCAGGCTTGAGCGATAGTAGGACTGACGGAGATGAGCTTAAAGAGCCCCGCCAGGAGCTGTTCCTGAGTTGCTGGCAGAGGCCCAGCCTGGGGGTGGGGGGCTTCCTGATCATAGAATTGAATAGACGGCTAGGCTTGATATTGCTAGCATAAATAGTACTCCTAAGTTTATGTTAATGAGGGGATATGGTATGGGTAGGGGGATTCATATAGTCAGGGCTAGGGCCAGGGCTAGAATTGGAGCTATAATGAATATGGATGTGGAGGATGTTAGTGGTCGTAAGGGTTCTTTGGTGAATAGTTTTACAGCGTCTGCGATGGGTTGTAGAAGTCCGTAGGGTCCTACGATATTGGGTCCTTTTCGGAGTTGTATGTAGCCTAGTACTTTTCGTTCTACTAGTGTTAGGAAGGCTACGGCAAGGAGGATTGGGATGATTAATGATACAATATTGATTATAAACATATTGTTAGGGAGAGGAGTTGAACCTCTGAATATAAAGGTTTAAGTTTTATGCAGTTACCGGGCTCTGCCACCCTAACAAGTCCTGTTTCTTGGACTTATAGGCAGCTATAACTGTGGGAGCCACAAGGCCAATCCAAACCAGCCAGCCCAGGGACCCACTGGATTTACATCTGTCTTCCCTCCCAACCCAGAGTCTTTGCTGTTCATCTTGACCCACAGTATACCAGGGTAGACCTTTCGTGCAGCCTGCTGCCACTTCCCACATCTGCAGCTGAATGTGACAGGATGTGGGTAAGAAGGCTTAAGTACTGTGATGCAAGAACCCGGGGCTTTACATAACACAGCACCACTCAGCTGACGGTGCAAAACTTCATACAAGAATTCATTGCTCACAAAGAAGCAACTCGAGAAAGATGTGCATGGCTGTAAACATTTTGATTTGCTGTAATTTCCTCCCCACGCACCTCCCCCTTCCCCCCCACCATTGTCAATGATGACACTTGGTTTTGACCAGGAGGAAAATAAAAATGTAGCACAGCCCTGTACCCTACCCTGATCTGGTAACCTTCATTTTAAGAAGTCAAAAGTTTGGCGGGGGTGGGTGATGACAGTTTGTTTTTTTAACTTCGGGCTACATCTTTTTAAAATAAGAACTTTTTTTTATAGTCAAAATAACAATTTCTCATTGAACCAAATTAAATTATGTAATTATATGCCCTAATATACAATTCCCAGGTAGAATTCAAATTTCTCAAATTGTCAAAAATGTTCTTTATAGTGTTCGTCTAAAGTGGACCCCAGGGGCACCTGGCTGGCTCAGTCAGTAGAGCATGCGACCCTTGCTCTCCGGGTTTGAGTTCGAGGCGCACGCTGGGTGTAGAGATTACTTTAAAATCTCTTTAAAAAAATAAATAAGTACACTAGGCTCCAATAGCAGGACCACGCATCACACCTGTTTTTTATGTCCCTACTCTCTTAATCTACAACATTCCCTTTTCTCATGCTACTGACTCCTTGGAGACTAGGGATCAGTTGATGAGTAGAATACCTGCCGGCTGGGTGCATCTGATGGCTTCTTCCAGATGGGGCTTAGCTTGTTTCTCTATTCCTTAAGTTTACTATAACTGGTATGTTAGATCTAAAACAGAGATTCGGGGGCGCCTGGGTGGCTCAGTTGGTTAAGCGACTGCCTTCGGCTCAGGTCATGATCCTGGAGTCCCGGGATCGAGTCCCGCATCGGGCTCCCTGCTCGGCAGGGAGTCTGCTTCTCCCTCTCCCACTCCCCGTTTGTGTTCCCTCTCTCGCTGTGTCTTTCTCTGTCAAATAAATAAATAAAATCTTTAAAAAATAATAATAAAAAAATAAAAATAAAACAGAGATTCGGGTTAAACATTTTTAAAGTGCCAGAATTCTCCGTATGTTTTATAAAATGGAGAAAGTGTCTCACAGAAAGGCTGAATGACATGAAGGACAATGGCATACAGTATTGCACACATATCAACCAGTATTGCTCAATTAGACCACACTTATCTTAGTCTCACGAAACCCAAAACCTACTTACTTATTCATTATATGGACTGGAGTTTACTTATAATTCTACCTTTGGAATCTCATAAGTCACAAATATGTGCTCTGACATGGCTTGGAAGAAATCCCCATAAAAGAAATTAGGATATTTAAATTTTTTGTGGGAAACACCTCTGTTTTTTTCCTTGGGGGGTAGGTCTGTTTCTACCTTCTGAAGCTCAGCGCTACCCTGCCCCCACTGCTGGTTCTGATCCCAGTCTTCTACTTCGCACCTGCTCTGCCTGGTCCTTCCCTTGGCCCTAACCCCATAAGTGACAAATCAAGAGTAGCAACAGCAAATCCAAGTAGAAGATGGGACTTTTAAAGTTTTACCTCGTTGTCAAAGTTTACAAAAGCCCCTAGTTTCAAAACTTAATTTACCCCAAATTCTAAATATTTTACCATGCTTTGCGGAATAAAGAATTTGTTCTATGAACATGCGTCCTCCTCAAACAAGCCACCTTAAAGTGATCTCAGCTATTTCTTCTGTTCAAAGAAATGTGGAACCTCTGGATCATCTTTTTTTTTCCCCTAAGTTTTATTTATTTAAGTAATCTCTATGTCCAGTGTGGTGCTTGACCTCACAACCCTGAGGTGTGAGGTCAAGAGTCACATGCTCTTCTAGATGAGCCAGCCAGGTGCCCCAGCCTCCAGATCATCTTAAGACACGTTAGCTTTGGCCTGTTATTAGGATCATGGAACACTGAGCAGCACCTGGGAAGGATATGCTACATCTCCAAGTGCTAAGTTACCCTCAGAATAAATTAAATTAAAGAAAATAAATTAGGGGTGCCTGGGTAGCTCAGTCATTAGGCGTCTGCCTTCGGCTCAGGTCATGGTCCCAGGGTCCTGGGATGGAGCCCCTCATCGGGCTCCCTGCTCCGCGGGAAGCCTGCTTCTCCCTCTCCCACTCCCCCTGCTTGTGTTCCCTCTCTCGCTGTGTCTCTCTCTGTCAAATAAATAAAATCTTTAAAAAAAATTAAAAAATGAAAAATAAATTAAAGAAAGCTAGGAGGCAAAAAAAAAAAAAAAAGATGGGGATTGGGGGGGAACACAATGAGCCACAACTGTAGGTAAGAAACAAAGGGAGATGCTCTAGGGGGACACCGATCTTACATCTGCCTGATTCTAATGAGTATGACTGCAGAGACTGAGGCTATGAGGTGGGAAGAAGACTAATTTTAATGTATAGCCTTTTGTACTCTCAGAGTGTTTTGGGTTTTTTTAGCATGTGCACCTATGACTTTTTCAACAACTACAGGGGTTTGTTGTTGTTGTTGTTTTAAGATTTTACTGATTTATTTGACAGAGAGTGCACGCACAAGCAGGGGGAGCAGCAGAGGGAGAGGGAGAAGCAGACTCCCCGCCAAGCAGGGAGCCCAATGTGGGACTCCATCCCAAGACCCTGGGATCATGACCTGAGCGGAAGGCAGACGCTTAACTGACTGAGCCACCCAGGCGCCCTGTTGATTGTTTGCTTCACACATTGATATATGTTACCATTCTTGGGAGGATTTGCATTTTCACATTCCTACAGCTACAGGCATCCATCAGAACTTTAGGGAGCTGTTTGTTAGACTAGGGAAGGTATTTTTGCCCAGGAGAAAGCCTTTCTCAATTCTTCTGAAATTTCTATGACAGCTCAAGACTGTGTCCACTATGCTTCTAGGGGAAGTGTGTGGTGGGCCCCCCCTTGTGTCTGGGCAGCTCTCCAGAAGCAGAACACCCTGGTCAGGCAGCAGCACCTGGGGCCATAACCACTCCTCTGCAAGGTGCAGCCCCGCTTTCCCACAGCCAGAGCAGACAGAGGTATTTTTAACCTCGGTGTTGGCTTACACAGAGGTTCAGGTATTTTCTGGGCCATACTATGAGACAAGAAAGCTGAGATCCGACACTTAGACTCATTTGCCCTACCTCAATGTGCTGGTTTTATGCACCTTGGAGAATTGAACTATAAAAGCTGTAATAAGTGAAAACTATTTATTACGGTTCCCCAGAAACCCTTTGGATATCATATTTCTTTTGTTTCTGACACAGAAGTGCAGTGCGGGGTATGGGCAGCTAACCCCACCCCACCCCCGTGGGGAAGGGGATAGAAAAATTACCTCCACATCACCTGCCTTAACTTGACCAGGAAGAGAAACCAGACGTGGGTCCATTACAAAAGAACTAGAATTACAGGTAGCTTATTTAGGTCCTCTTCAGAAGGTGGCGTGCATTAGTCATAAGATCTAATAGCACATCCATGAGACAAATCAAGTCAACAGGAAATTGATCATGTTTTCATGAGATGAAGACAGAAGTTGAAATATGTGTGCTACACACACAAAAAAAGGATTTGTAGGAAATTTGGGTTTTTTTTTTTTCCATGAAATGAGTATGAAGGGATATCGATTACAGATTTATTAACAGAAGAGGAATACAGACATATCACTTAAGTATATATATATCCCTCCAAGCCACCAGCTATGCAAGTGCTGAGCTAGAAAGCAACTAGTCTGGGCCCATTTGTGGGCACCTGTCCCTTCCCTTAAGAGAAGGAAGGTAAATGTAAGCAGGCTGTGAGTTTATTTTAAACACACACACACACACACACACACACAGGGGCCCCTGGGTGGCTCAGTTAAGCGTCTGCCTTCATCTCAGGTCATGATCCCGGGGTCCTGGGATCGGGCTCCTTGCTCAGCAGGAAGCCTGCTTCTCCCTCTCCCACTCCCCCTGCTTGTGTTACTGCTCTCTCTCTCTCTCTCTCTCTCTCTGTCAAATAAATAAATAAATCTTTAAAAAATAAATAAAATAAACATCCACATACACAATAGGAAGATAAGTCTATAGAGACCATCAACATTCTGATTACAAGGCTTAGTCATCTTTTAATTTTGTGGCCTTTCAGAAAATAGACCCCATTGAAGAATCTAAATCAAATTTAGTCCAGGTTTTGGGGGGTTCGCACTGATCTAAGAATAAGCTTGCTCCTAGCATTATTCTCTCAGATCACAGCTAACTAAGAATTGGCCACTTCCATACCACTGACACAGAATGCCCCCAGTCACAAGGCAGGATGGGTAACACAATTTACAGCTGACTGTCTTGTTCCAGATTCCAAGTGCCTGTTTGGAACCTCTCCAGGAGCCCCTCAGAGCTGGAAGGGAGGAGAGCCACTTCCAGATTCCTGAGTCACCCCAAAAGGTGGCCTTGGTTCCTTACCTGTCAGCCGTGATGTCCCTCCATCTCACACCCCATTCTCCTTCCCAGCTGCTCCTCCCTTTTCTCCCTTTGTGTCTTTCTTAGCTTTTTAAAAATCAAGGCTTAGGGGTGCCTGGCTGGCTCAGTTGGTAGAGCGTGCGACTCTTGATCTCAGGGTTGTGAGTTTGAGCCCCATGTTGGGTGTAGAGATTACTTTAAAAATAAATAAATAAAAATCAAGCTTTAAAAGAACAAAGTATTTCTGAGCACATGGTTATATAGCCATTAAATCTTTATTTTCCACTTAATTCCTTCTATTTCTTCAACAATATGACATGGCACATTTTTTTCTTTAATTTATTTTTTTAGAATCTCTACACCCAACATGGGGCTTGAATTTACGACTCCAAGATCAAGAGTCACATGCTCGGGGCACCTGGGGGGCTCTGTTGTTAAGCGTCTGCCTTCAGCTCAGGTCATGATCCCAGAGTCCTGAGATCGAGCCCCGCATGGGGCTCCCTACTAGGTGGGGAGCCTGCTTCTCCCTCTGCCCCTGCCCACTACCCCCCCACCCATCCCCCGCTTGTGTGCTTGCTCTCTCTGTCTCACACAAAAATAAATAAATACAATCTTTAAAGACCAGAATTCATTCACAGACTAAATCTCCATATTGTAAGTGCCTCCATGTGGTTATGGGCTAATATCTATAGCTGCACAGACTTTACTAAACAATTTTAGATCTGCTGTCTTGCTTCTTAATTGGAAGAGTCTGGAAAGCATTGCCAAGCAGGCTGCATGAGTCACAACAGGTGACTGTGTTTTCCTTTCTGGTGTGGAGCAGTGCAAGATAAATTTAGTTTCCATTATTTTTGTTGTTTCTCAGGAAGAGCAGGACTTGCAAAGTAAATTAGGGTGGCTGATCTGATTCTCTTGGGGGTGCTTTCTGACCAATAATGGAAGGTCTTTTCACTAACTCTTCAAAGGCTCTCTATGAATCTGGCCTTAGATGGGATGTTTTTGTAGTTAAAACATATTTGGATCACCTAATAGCCACACTCAACTCAATGGTTCCTGCAGTCTGTTCGGTGTCATACAGACAGGGAACAGAGTTTTGTTTTCATTTTATACTCACTCGTTTCATAAACATGAAATACAGGCCTGTGGTGCTTTGGGGTGCCTTGTGAGCTGTGTGAGAGAGGGTGTAAGATTTGGCCTCTGTTTTCAAGGAAATGGTCAATGACTAATTCTAAGGTAGCCTGAATGGCAGTAGATGATACCTGTGTAATGCTCAGATCTTAAGGAGGGAAAGGATTGCCATAGGAGAAGGTCACTAAGAACAATATCTTAAAGAAAGAGGAGTTAAAGTGGTACTTAAGAAAACAGTAGAATTTGTAGCACTTCAGCAGCCTGGCAGACCAGAGGCTCTGCCTAGATACCCCCACAGCTAGATATGCAGTGAAACCTATTTTCTTTGCATCAGTGAACTTGTAGGAAGTGAGGGAAATTTCCCAGGGGCAGAGATTAAAATGCGAGCTGAAACCAGGGTGGTGAATAATAAGCACACAGGAGGAAAGTTGCAGTTACCCTGAGGGCAAATCCTAATAAACTGCACTGGGGAACCTGTATTAGTTGACTAGGCTGCCATCGCGAAATACCACACACTGGCTGGCTGAAACAACAGAAATTCGTTTTCTCACAATTTTGAAGGCTGGAAGTCCAAGATCAAGGGGCCACCAGGGTTGGATTCCTCTGATGCCTCTCTCCTTGGCCTGAATATTGTCACCATCTCACTGCCTCTTCACATGTTCATCTCTGTGCTCTTGCCTCCCTTGGAAGGAAACCAGTCATTGGATGAGGGACTGACCCTAATTGGATTAGGGACCCCGCCTCATTTTAACCCTATCACTTCTTTAATGAGCTTATCCCTAAATACGGTTACGTTCTGAGGTACTGGGGATTGGGATTTCCCCAAAAATTGGGGAGACAATTCAGCCCACAACAAAGCCTACACCTTGGGTCACAAAGATGAACCTTAGACTCTAGATTAAGCCAAGGGCCCTGGAAGGGGCCAAATGGTCCCTGAAGGCAGTGGCTCCTGCCTGCAGATATAAATGAAAGTCTCCTCTGAAAAAAAGCAACTTCAGTTGAGACCCTGAGGGTTTCTACAGGTTAAGATCAAACAAATAATGCACTCATTACCAAAGATCAGTAAGGAAAAAAAGGCACCATGAGTGAACATCAGCAAAAACATTCATCGTAAGACATGGCTTATGGAGAGTGAGGACCCTCCAAAAGTTAAATACTAGAATTACCAAATAAAGATTATAAAATAATAATATATAAAACGTCTAAGTGTTGCAGGATTTCTTTCCCTTCTTCACAAGTCTCCAAGGAATGAAGAGGTAGACCAGACGAAGAGTGATGGGCAGCAAAGCAAAGTTTATTGAGTGATAAAAAGCGACAATACAGGAAGGCCTGGGTGGTTCAGTCGTTAAGCGTCTGCCTTTGGCTCAGGTCATGATCCCGGGGTCCTGGGATCAAGCCCCGCATCAGGTTCCCTGCTCAGCGGGAAGCCTGCTTATCCCTCTCCCACCTGCCCCTGCTTGTGTTCCCTCTCTCTCTGTGTCTCTGTCAAATAAATAAATAAAATCTTTTAAAAAATAAAAAATAAATAAAATAAGTAAAAGTTGGAATCACAAAACTGGAAAAAAAAACCCACAATAAAAAATGATGGAGCTGACTGGAAAAAGATACACATAGAACTTTTAAAATAAAAAAATATAAATACAGAAATTGGTTTTAAAAACTCAATAAAGAGATTAAATAGCAGATTAGAAACAACTGAAGCAAAAATTGGCTAACTGAAAGCGAGAGCTTCAGAAATTAACCAGAATGTAGCACACAGAGAAAAGATAGAAAAAAGGAAAATGTTTAGCGTATATCTAATTAGAGTCTCAAAAGGAGAGATCTGAGACAATGCAAGAGAGGCAATATTTAAAGAGATCATCGCTGAGGATTTTCCAGAGTGGTGAAAGACAAGAATTTAGGGGCGCCTGGGTGGCTCAGTAGGTTAAATGACTGCCTTCGGCTCGGGTCATGCTCCCAGGGTCCTGGGATCGAGCCCCGCATCGGGCTCCCTGCTCGGCGGAGAGCCTGCTTCTCCCTCTCCCACTGTCTGCCGCTCTGCCTACTTACGCTCTCTCTCTCTGTTAAATAAAAAAATAAATAAATAATCTTAAAAAAAAAAAGACAAGAATTTAAAGATACAGTAAAAGCGATCTATGCCGAGGAGGATAATTTCTTAAATATCTAAGCCTAGTTACATCATAGTGAAATCTGCAGAACACCAGAGACAAAAAAAATTTTCTCAGACAGAAAGGGCAGATCACCTACAAAGGAACAGTAATTAGAATGGCAATAGACATTGGAATAGCACTTCCAAAGTTTGAGACAAAACAGCTGACAGCCTAGGACTATGGATCCATCAAAACCATTTTCCAAGAATAAGAATGCAATAAAGATCAACAAAACTGAATTTGCCATCACTGAACCTGCAATAAGGGAATTTCAAAATGATCTTGTCTTCTCTGGGATTCCCCCCAAAGTAAATCTGATTAAATGAAAATTTATTTGACAGGTGATCCCAGGAAATACTTGCAGGCAAGTAGGGAAGGGAGACAGAAAGTAAAGGAAGCCAGAAAACATGCATTGTCAAACAAGTCACCACCATGAGCAACTGAAGCTTCCTCCCACTGAGGAACCCTGGGGCCAGGGCAGGATGGAGTCCAAGTTCGCCTACCCAAAGGGCAGGAGAGCAGGGATACCCACCACTCCGTTCAGAACGATGTGCTCCTCCCAGAAGGCATTACTCCTCCACATTCTTGCCTTCACCTGGCAGGAGCAAAGGGGATAAAGCGCGCAGACCTGCCAATGCCAAGAGTTGGAAGCCGGACTGGCTGAGCTTGGAGATGGTTGAGCGCTGAGAGCATATGGAAGGACCACTGGCAAAGCCTACTACCCACGTACTGCAGGAAAACAGCACAACAATTGTGCAAGGGGAAGGTGTGAAGAATCATGAATCGATAGACTAGCGGCCATGTAGATACATCTAAACAAACGCTGTTAGTATAAAATGAGAATGTTAGTATCTACGTTGTAGTCCAACACAAGACAAAACAGAACGTGACTGAAATAGTGGCTACTGGTATACTTTAGAGTCTGCCTCACTGTTATGGGCAAGAAATTAAAAGTTGGGAACCGTAAGTTTCCTTAAAAGAATACAGTTTAGCCAATTGTCTTGGTGGGAGAAGGATAAAGGTATGTTAACTGAGGTGACCTGGTGGAAGAGCAGCTGGGATAAGAGCTTGGAGTAGCATGAGCTTCCAGAAATGGCCAGCTTGCTGGCCATGGAGGAGCTATGGTAGAGAATGGCTGGAGAGGTAAGGAAAGGGGAGGATGGCTGGAGAAAAACCTTGAAGACCTAACGTTCTATTCTTAGGACAGGGGTCCCGAGTTTTTTTCATCACACACATCATCCATTAATATGTTTGAGCTTGTACAGTGTATATAATATTCATACATTATAAAACAGACACTCAAAAGGAATTTTTTGTATTCTTATGTTAATCCCCATACATTACATCATTAGTTTTAGATGAAGTGTTCCATGATTCATTGTTTGTGCATAACACCCAGTGCTCCATGCAGAATGTGCCCTCCTCAATACCCACCACCAGGCTAACCCATCCTCCCACCCCCCTCCCCTCTAGAACCCTCAGTTTGTTTTTCAGAGTCCATCGTCTCTCATGGTTCGTCTACCCATCCGATTTCCCCCGCTTCATTCTTCCCCTCCCGCTACCTTCTTCTTCTTCTTCTTCTTCTTCTTTTTTTTTCTTAACATATATTGCATTATTTGTCAAAAGGAATTTTTAATGAGCTAGATGACATTGATCTAGATGAGTTAAATATGCCTTAAAAATAGTTTTTAATATTTGTTCTTAAAAACAATAATTTTAAAAAACCAATAATTTATAGGAGCAATAAGCTTGACTTGCACAACAAGATAGGTATATTTGACCTCAGGGTGTTAGTGGCTGTCATGGCTGATAAAAGATACCTCACCGACGTAAAGCAGACTGAGGAAGAAGTGTGCTTATAAATCACGGTAATTATTATTTCTTCAATCCCACACACTCATTATGCAAGCATTTTTATTGAAATTCAGCTAGGAAATTTCCATGTTCTCTGATTTCAATCAGTGGTGATAACATACTAATCAGAAGGGGCTGATTTATAGGGTTGTTGTTGTTGGGTTTTGCTTTTTTTAACAAATGAATGCAAACCCCATTGAAATTCTTCATCAGAACAATATTTAAACAAGTTAGAAAATTATGTTTCTGAGTTTTTAAGAAGGTTGTGCCAGGAGGCCCCTGCAGCCATGAGGGTAGGAGACTTAAGGTCCTCCAGTCAAGAGGTAGGTATGGGAAGACGGGTCTGAGAACAAATTTGACAGGCTTTGGTAATGGCATATTGAAGGAGAGGGAACAAAGAGAAGAAGTCTGAGATTATAAATCCCTGGATTAGTGAGATTCTTTCAGTTGCAAAATGCAAGAAAATAATCAAAATATCTCCATGAATGGGATTAGATTATAAAGATACATGGAAACCTAATGGGGACTAGGAACCAGCTCTGTAACTGCATTGCTGGCCTCATGAAAATGTCACTCATGACATTTCAAACGTGGCTCTGGTAATCCAGGACCATCTCAGGGCTCCACTGCAGTCCTCCTAAGTGGCCAAGTTTGTGACTCAGTTCCCCAGAGCCTGCTGTCTCTTGGTCTTTCCCTCCCACCCACAGTGGACTGACCCCCCTACTTTCCCTGTCCACCTCACAGCTCATGCTTCCTCGTACTTTTTACTGCCTCATGACTCCTCTTTGCTATTTTCTCCATTTCTCTCTCTCATTCAAAATTCACTCATTCAGCATCCCCTCTCTGCCTCACAGTTCAAGTCTCAATGGGAGAGAGTCTGACTGGTTCCAGTCACCACAGTGTTTGCCAAAGGTCTCAGGTGAGGCCGATCACAGGTCACTGGCCAGCCTTCAGATGGCTGCCTTCGAGCAGGTGTTTGCCTGGGGTGGTGGGTTCATGTCTCCATGGCACAAATTACAGGCACTTATGCAACCTAGGTTTCTGAGGAAGCCCCAGTGGACCTACAAATAGGCTGTGGACCTACAAACCAGCTGAGGTATTGCATACATGAGATGGGTAATGAGTCCACTGCTGATATAGTCTGTCCATTATAGTGGGAGACAGGAAGATGGGATATTCTGGATGTGGCTTATTATGAAACTAAGACCAGCGACTGCATGTATGTATTTCGCTTAACACCTGAAGCTTTACTTCAGGCATAATATAGAAAATAAGAATTTAAAAGTTGCTATTATTATTACTACTAGGAGCAGAGGTAATGAGTTATTATGAGGTTAAGATCACAGACCTTGGAACTGGACTGCCTGAGGTCATATCCTCAGCACTGTCACTTACTGGCTGTGTGACTTTGGGCAAATTACCTAACTGATCTGTGTCACAGTTTTCTCATCTGTAAAATGAATTCAGTGAAACCTTATCCCATTGGTAGGTTATGAGAATTGAATCAGTTAATATAATTAAATCACTTAAACAGTGCCTGGCATATAATTATCACTACATGAATACTTGCTATTTTACTTTCAATCATGAGTTAAACTCCAGCTACGTACCCCCATCCATGCAATGTATCTGCCACTTTGGTCTCTTGATTTTTAAGTTTGGCCTCTGATTAAATATGACCTTGCACTGTTTTCTAATTATTTCCTGTTGCTAGTCTTGGCTCTCTAATAAAATTTTATACTTTAATATCTGTAAAATAAATGTTTCCTTACTCAGAATTTTAAAACTACTCTTTGTTTATATTTCACAGCCAATTCTAGGACTTCTCTGTCTGATAAGTCAGAGGGTCAAAATTCTGGGAAAGGAAGTAATTCTTAGCATAGTAAATACTTTTTGAAATTTCCCTTGCTCTTATTTTTGTTTCAAGATATTTATTATATTGTCATAGTTTTTTTTTTTTTTTAAGATTTTATTTATTTATTTGAGAAAGAAAAAGAGAGAGCACAAGTAGGGGGAGCGGCAGGCAGAGGGAGAGGGAGAAGCAGACTCCCCGCTGAGCAGGGAGACCAACATGGGGCTCGATCCCAGGACTCTGGGATAATGACCTGAGCCGAAGGCAGACACTTAACCGACTGAGCCAGCCAGGTGCCCCTCATATTGTCATAGTTTGATTGATTTCCCTCTGGAGAAGGTCAAATTCCCTGGAACATTTGATATCATCATTTAGAGATGAAGTAGGTGTTACATGTTTATTAAGTGATACACAAGATTGACTCAGAAACTTGGAGGCATATGTTGATATTTTTCGCTTCAGTAATCTTACTGGCATGGGTACATACTTGAACTTAAATACTGGCTCAAATGAATCTTTTATGCAATGATCAATAGTTGGTAGGATTTCCTTCAAGTATTGAAACTGCCATGTCCAACTCTATTTACAGATGTACATTTAAGCAAATTTTCATGTCATTGTATTTTAAGACTGCACACCCTAATTGTGAGACATAATCTACATGGCAACAAACCAGTGGATACATTAACCAATGGATTCATCACTCCTGGGACATGACATCCTTGAACTGAACCCCTAAATTGTCCTGACCCTATCAATGCAATGATCTTCTGTAGCTTCACCTTCAAGGAATCTGGTTTGGAGCTTGTGGAGATCTCTTCTCTTTCCTCTCTTGGTCAATCGCTGAGCCAGAGCAGTAACTTATAGACCATCCTTCCTCTGCAAAGCCCTGGGAGAGAGAGACAGCATTCATGCCTCCCCAGTTTCCCTCTCAGATGGACAAAGTCGCCAGCACAATTGCTTAACCCTCTCAGCTCCTTCTCTTCACCAGCATTATCACTGTGTCAATCCGAGAGTCAAGTACTTTCCCTCTTCCCACGAAGCTGGCACAGGTCAGAAGTCACTATTGATGGGAAAGAGGGAGGCAAGGAATTTCAAAGTAGGTGAAGACAGGACACATGTTTCCAAATTAATATTGTAGGGGCTATGGAGGTGACACATTAAACAGAGATATTTCATTCCTTCCCATCTTGATACCAACTCTGAAATCTTTTAGATCAATAATGGTAGCCACCAATACTAATAATAGTAGAATGCTCCTTCTCAGTATGTGTGCCCCAGGATCTCCAACATCTGAAATAAGGTCAAATGGAATCACAGGGCCATGATACCTTCCAGCAAACTCAAATATCCACAGTCACACAATGTGCAGAAATACAAACATGTGACCCTCCACGTCATCAAAGCATTTCTTTTTTTTTTTTTTTTAAGATTTTATTTATTTATTTGACAGAGAGAGACACAGCGAGAGAGGGAACACAAGCAGGGGGAGTGGGAGCAGGAGAAGCAGGCTTCCTGCCGAGCAGGGAGCCCGATGTGGGGCTCGATCCCAGGACCCTGTGATCATGACCTGAGCCGAAGGCGGGAGCTTAACCACTGAGCCACCCAGGCGCCCCAATGCAGCATTTTCTAAGCCAAAGTTGTGTACTCAATATAATTCTGGGTGCTGAGGAATTACTAAAATGCATAAGAGATTTTTCCTGCCCTGAAGAAAAGTATAATCTTATTACAGAGCCAAGACTAGCAACAGGAAACAATTTGAAAACCATGCAAGGTAACATTTAATCAGAAATTGTAACTTAGAGAGACCAAAATGGCAAATACAATGCATCCTGGGATATGTGGCCTTGGAAGAAGCAGTTACTCTCTCTGACATCAATTTCTTTATTGATTTTTGTTTTATTTTGTTTTTAGGTAGAAATAATTAGGAGTAATATTAATCCCTTACTATCTGTTGAATGATTCTGTGATGCACACATGTAACAAAGAATGTGTCAGCACTTAAAAAATTCCTAGTATTCAAATGTAGGACATCATTATTATTACTGTAATTATTGCCATTATGATTATTCACAGAAAACTTGAAGTTCAGAAAGGGGAAGGGATCCCGGTACTCGGGGAAACCTTCCCAGAGAAGAAAGTGTCTGAAAACCGGAGCCAGCTCTGAAGGATGAGAAGAATTCAGAAGGGGTGCAAACAGGCTTGGAGGGGTGGCGGAGGGGGGCATACAGTGTCACTGAGGCAAGGAGAGAAGTGTGAAGGATATGAGGCATCAATCAGGTGCCTGTTTGGCTGAGCATAGGACTGCTTAGGGTACGAATAGAACACATACTTGGGTGGATGAGGGGGCTGATCCAAGGCAGACCTCACCATCAAGCATGAGTCCCACAGCTGGAAAAGGGATACATTGGCATTTCCTTTGTTCAAGACTAGTGGTTTGGAAAAGAAAGACTCGTGGTTTGCTTAGAAAAAGCAAAGTCTACTTACCAGGGCAGGTGTCCAGAGAATTAAATGTTTTTTTCTAGACACTACTGGCTGAATTGAATCCATCCTACCTGTATCATTGTCCATCATCACTGCTACCACTGCTCCCCAATCTCTTTCTGCTACCAATGACCTCATTCTATGCCAACCAATGGTCATTTGTCTTCATCCTTCTTGCCCTCCACTGAATCTGTGCCTGGTCCTTACTCATGCCATGTTTTCACAGAAGGCTGTATTGTCCACCCGGTGCTGGGAACAATTCCATCCCTGATTCCCAGACAAATCGCTTCAGAATTCTGCCTGACATTTCAACCACTGAGATATTTATACCTGTAAACCAGTCTTTTCTTTCTTTCTTTTTTTTTTTTTTAAGATTTTATTTATTTATTTGACAGAGAGAGACACAGCGAGAGATGGAACACAAGCAGGGGGAGTGGGAGAGGGAGAAGCAGGCTTCCCGCCGAGCAGGGAGCCCGATGCGGGGTTCGATCCCAGGACCCTGGGATCATGACCTGAGCCAAAGGCAGACGCTTAATGACTGAGCCACCCAGGTGCCCCCAGTCTTTTCTTTTAAAATACAGATACATCCAAGGCGGCTAAGGAGGGCTGAAACTCACACTTCATTGTTAATGATTTTAATTAATTAATTTTTCTCCCACCATCTACCTTCGAGCTGCACTGAAGGAATGAAGAAATGCTTGCTTGACGAGTTTAGGTGGAAGGAAAGGTCATCTGGAAGATGAGGGAATCATGCAGGAGGGCTTTGGTCAAATGAAAAGCAGGATGAGGATACCAGAGATGAACCTAATTTTCAGACTTTTCCCAAAACTCAACCTTACCCATGTAGACATATCTAGGGTCCCCCTCCCGCCCCTCACACCCACCCCAGACTTTTCTTCCCCTGACTGACAGCCCCAAAAGGGAGACCCCTTTCATTCCCCAGAGCAGCTTCAAATAAGAATAAATATACATTATTTCCTTTCCTCCAAACAAGTCCGCAGGATTCTCAGAAGGCAATCCTTGGCTCCTTTTCAGGACTGATCTCAGAGTTTCAGTTGCAAATGCTTAACTGCAAATTACATCTGCCTCCCCCGAATCACCCACCCAGGAGCCACAGGGACTGAATGTTACCTAGCTCTGCCCTGATTAAAACTTGGGTTCATGTAAAAATCTAACTTCCAGGACCCACCTGTTCTAGAATGTTCTTCTGCTAGGATAAGACTGAATCACATGACAGCTGAGAGAACACTTCTCTCCTTCTTCTCACGTTCCATCATTGACCCCTAAAATAGTAACTTCTGCCCACACTTAGTCCTCTCCAGGAAAGTGAAAAAGCAGTTCCCAGCTCTGCCATTTGGGGAGGAGTGACTGATATGACCGGGGAGAAGGGTAAAGGTCACCCTGCTCACTCACTCTCTCTGGCTCAGACCTGCCTGCACCTTCTCCTCTCTGATTTTATTCCTATGAAGCAAGTGGATCTGGATGGGAGCGTAGGCCTACTTTCTGGAGGCTGATGTCTCTCTAGACCTCCTCTCTGAGTCTGATAGGGTGTGAGGGTGGAAACTCCCTTTCCTGTGGAGGCAGGTCAAATACGCTCTACAGAACAGCTTTCCCTACCCACAGGTAGAGCTGAAGGCCTACCTGGGCCTGGGTATAAGTGGGGTTCTCTAATCCAGCTTTACCATTAATTTCAAAACGTGGTTTTAGGGGCCCCTGGGTGGCTCAGTCGGTTAAGCATCTGCCTTCGGCTCAGGTCATGATCCCAGGGTCCTGGGATTGAGTCCCATATCGGGCTCCCTGCTCAGCGGGGAGCCTGCTTCTCCTTCTCCTGCTTCCCCCGCTTGTGCTCTCTCTCTCTCTGAAATAAATAAATAAAAATCTTTAAAAAATAAAAATAAAAATGTGATTTTATTCCCACTAGTTTGGCATGCCTATTTCTCAACTGATTCAAAACGAGAGGGGGAGGAAGCACGTGATTGATCGGGCCCCTAAGATTTCAGTGGTGTTTTAGGGAGAATTGCTTAGCAAAGCCTTCTACCCCCTTGCTTCTCAGTGCTCTCTGAAGAGCAAGAACCTATTCTGATATATCTTTTTTTTTTTTTAAGATTTTATTTATTTGACAGAGAGAGAGAGAGCACAAGTAGGCAGAGCTGCAGAGGGAGAGGGAGAAGCAGGCTCTCCGCTGAGCAGGGAGCCTGATGCGGGACTCAATCCCAGGACTCTGCGATCATGACCTGAGCCAAAGAAAGATGCTTAACCGACTGAGCCACCCAGGAGCCCCTGATATATCTTCTTAGAGACCTAGCCCCCAACTTTACCTCTATCCTAGTCTTCACCTACCCCCATCCCCATTTGAGACCTGGGGTTTGTCAAATGTGTTCGGTGGGCTGGAGAACACATTTGGTGTTGGTGATGAGGATCCAGTCACCCTCCAATTACATCCTGTTCTGCTCCCTGTTCCTCAGGCTCTGATTTGGAGTGCACTGTGGATTACCAGGGTATTTGCTATGCTCTAAAGGGCGCTCAACCCAAGATACACTTAAGTCTACGTGGTTTCTCTGCATAGGTATCAATATTAAGAAAGAGTGGGCCATTTTAAAAATTTACCATTTACTATTCACTCTTCTGTAGGAAAAAACCACTGTGAGAATGCTATAATTTATTATTTATCAATAGGACCTTTCATAAGAGTTAATATTTTTATCTTTCAAGCAAACATTTGATGGATTACCTTTGAAGAAAGACACATTCTTCTATTACAAGTGTTTCTTATGTTACAAATTTAGAACAGTAACTCTAGAATTCAATTACATTATCAGAGTTATCTGACACAAACCATTATTGCAATGTCTCATAAAAAGCAATGAGACGAGGGCGCCTGGGCGGCTCAGTTGGCTAAGCAACTGCCTTCGGCTCAGGCCATGATCCTGGAGTCCCGGGATCAAGTCCCACATCGGGCTCCCTGCTCAGCGGGGAGTCTGCTTCTCCCTCTGACCCTTCCCCCTCTCATGCTCTCTCTATCTCATGCTCTCTCTCAAGTAAATAAATAAAATCTTAAAAAAAAAAAACAATGAGATGAAAAAATAGCCATTGTTTTTATGACTGGAATATTGGCTGGCTGGTGTCATGGCCATAATCCAATTAGAATAATTATATTCCATCTATATAGTTCTACCTATGATTCAGCTGGACTGATCTGTAATAGGAAAAGTCATGTCTCAGACTTTTGAGGTCTCAGACTTAGCAAAATCCCACCCCATTCTACTCCAGAAGTGTATTTTAAAACTTAATGATAGGGGCACCTGGGTGGCTCAGTCGTTAAGCGTCTGCCTTCAGCTCGGGTCATGATCCCAGGGTCCTGAGATCGAGCCCCACATCGGGCTCCCTGCTCAGTGGGGAGTCTGCTTCTCCCTCTCCCACCCCCCTTGCTTGTGTTCCTGGTTTCGCTATCTCTCTCTGTCAAATAAATAAATAAAATCTTTAAAAACAAATAAATAAATAAAAATTAATGATAAAACAATCTTAATAGCCCTATTTTGCAGCTGAACAAATTCTCCACCATAAAGGCTACAGAATGACATTTATTTGCCAACTTGAGGTAACATAATATTCAAATAGAAATTACCCATTTTTCTAAGCTATGTTGCTATAAGATATTACTGTTAACATTTCTAAGCAAATATATTCTTATATCTGATGCTTAGAGCAAATGCTTAAGTACCTGCACTATTCTGAATACATACGAATGGGTGACAATACTTTCTGAAAATATTTGAGAAAGTGTTGCTCAGTCATGAAAAATCATACATGCTAACAGAAATCTAATATTAACCATATCAGAAGGTTCCCTCCTGGCCCCACCAATAACCCAGGACTGAAAAATTTGGCATCTTCTGTTGCCTCCTTTCTTTTTTGTTCTTCCCTATCTCGGTAGTTTCTAAGTACCACAAAATCTTCCCTAGGTGACCTTCCCAGTTGCTGTCTCCTTTTCATTCCTTTGGTCACAACCTTGTCATCCTTCACTGGGATTTTTGTAAGAGACTTCTAACCGCAGTTTTGTTAGACCCAGGCAAGAGGGGGGCCTGCCCTGGCCCCCTTCTGGCTGCGCCCTTCTCCACAAAGCGAGGATGCTGTAGAGCTGAGGGACAGAGGGTGTATGGGCCTGTGTTTTTACTCTTTCCTGAGCCCTATTAGCATTAGCAAAAGGCCTGTCTAACTGGCTTCCCTCTGCCCAGAGTTTTTCAAGATGAACATGAGAGCTCCTAAAGCAGAGTGGGGAGATATCTGTGGTATCTTGGGCTTTATCTCTCAGACTCTTTGGAAATGTGCTTCCAGGTTCTGCCCTCAATTATTCATTTTGTGTCATTTGCAAAGAGGTAAAAAAGAGAGCAGCTAGTTTAAATGACTAACTGTATGGGTGAGTCTATCAACATCTCAAACCAATCAAATTACTGAGGAGTCCAGAGTCACATTTCTAGGAACGCAGAGAACTGCATCCTAGCAGAGAGCAAGCAAACCAATCTGCCACCGATATTTGCATAAGCCTCCCGCTGTACATGACCTCATTTGACCCTTACAGCTCCCCTGGTAAGGCAGCTAGGTACAATATCATTCATATTTATAGATAAGATAACATGGCTTGGAGAAGGGGAGTTAGTAAATTTCCTAAAATTAGACAGCTAATAAATGGCAGGGTATCCCAAGGCCTGACTCCACATTTTTGCTTCTAGAGGGTACAGAATCCAGACTTACTCTAAGACATATAGATGTGCTTTTTATACTTGCAAAAACGACTCTAGGAAAGTGCATTTGGCTTCCAGCTCTAGTTTGGCACTGACGAGTGTTTCTTGGGGAAGCCGCCCAATATAGATAGGCCTCAGTTTCCATCTTTTAAGATAAAAGTGTTAAAGTAGATGATCTCTAGGGCTTATTTCAGCTCCGTGGTTCTTTTACCATCTGTACCCCAGACTGCATTCCACGTTTGTGAAAGCAGCGCTTGGACCTGGGCAGTACCACTGTGTTATGTTAATGAGTCTTTATCAAATAGCCCCAGGTGTCCTCCCTCCTCCCAGGTTCATCAGATCCAGTGGCACTAGTTTAATCGGAAGTTAAACATGAATACTGGGGACAAAATGGCAAATCAATAGTAACCTTTTTTGTTGCTATTCCCAAACATCTTTAGGGGCAAGACCACAGGCAATATTTTCCACAGGATGCCTGGTCCAAGGGATATTAATAGGATCTCCTTGAAAAGGGAATTTTTTTTCGCTTGGCTAAATGATATCAAACAGGTTTACTTTGTAGAGACCCATTAATATTCACAGGGATTATTAATTATTAATCTCCAGGAGGAAGATTTCTCACCTCCAAAAACTAATGCTTAGAACCTAGCTTTAGAAGACATCTGGGGGAACATATTTGGGATCTGCTGATTGTTGCTAGCACCTCAGAATTTATACATACCAAAATGTAGCTTTTGGTGATGGCTAAATGAGATATAAGATGATGAGGTTATTTGTTTGTTCCCTAATAAACCCAAATGCAAGAATTTACTTGCATACATGTCAGTTCTTTAAATACCCCCCTAGGAGATGATATACTTAATGCAATGCCTAATCAGATCTGTCATGGTAATTGGGGGGAATGATGCTAGTTGTTTTAAAAGTTCCACAAGAGGTCTGTTGAAATCGAATTCTGGACTGGATGTGATCCACAGAAGGAAGCGTTCTTATTATTTAATGTTTGCTCCTCATCTTTTGAATCTAAACCAGCTTCACTCATTTACATTTTTTTTAAAGATTTTATTTATTTATTTGACAGAGAGAGAGAGAGAACAAGCAGGGGGAAGAGCAGGCAGAGGGAGAGGGAGAAGCAGACTCCCGCTGAGCAAGGAGCTGATGCAGGGCTCCAACCCAGGGCCCTGGGATCACAACCTGGGCCGAAGGCGGCTGCTTAACCAACTGAGCCACCCAGGGGGCCCTCATTTACATTTTTTTTTAAAGTAGGCTCCACGCCAAACATGGGGCTTGAACTCACAACCCTGAAATCAAGAGTCTTACGCTTTACTGACTGAGCCAGCCAGGCGCTCGTCATTTACATTTTTCATCAAACTTAACTCCTAATGACTATTAGCTATTTTTGAAAGTCAAATGTATCCCTGTGGCAGATTGTATTTTCTGAAGATGCCTGCAATAGTTCCATCCCACATACTCTTCTTACAGTGAGATCTTGAGCCAGATTATAAAGATGTCGCGCACTCTTGTTGTGTGTTGCTCTCTCGTGACCCTCATTCTTGGAATCCAGCCACCTTGCTGTGTGGGAGTCCAGACAAGCGTGTGCAGAGAGACCACACTGAGAGATCACGTGTAGGTGTGCCTAGTCAATTACCCACATCATCGGCCAGACCTATGAATGAAGATGTCTCCATCGGATTCCAGCCTTCAAATGTTGAATCACTCCCCCCTTCTTCCCAGCAGCAAACCTAGAATCACAGAGTAGACACAACCTGCCTCCTCTCTGCCCAGTCAGAATTCCATGAACACAGAATCCATGAGCATAATAAAATGGTTATTTTATGTCCTTAAGTTTCAGGGTGGTTTGTTAGGCCATCATAGTAACTAAAGAACCACCAAAGGGTAAAATGTGTTCCTGCTGAGGAAATTCGAAAGAATGTGTCAAAAAAGTTTTATTTCATGAATCTTTAGAATTTGAGATTTATCATCCTTGCCTCTTGGACCTCTTTGTATTAGAGATGTTTGGATTTGGTACCCAAATCACCAGCATTTTAGCATTTGAATTTTGCCAAATCATAATTTATTTGTTTAACTGAAAATGTCCAGGGATGTTAGAATCCTAAAACTGTCAACATGGCCAACCCAATGTCTGGAAGCAGGGCTCATGAAATCAAATGCCTTCAGGGGCCTAATAGGTAAAAGAAATGAGCCAAGTAGTGACTTAGCCTGGGGAAAACAGGAGGGTTCCAACCAAATTACTGTGATGTAATTTGTGATTTCTACAGGAAAGAGACCTGGTCCCAACTTCCCTTGAGAAACTTTTGAGGAAGCCCTATTGGCCTATTGCAATCCTTGCCTTATGCTCAGATCTCTTTTACAAGATCCAAAGGACACTTAGAGCCCTGGGACATCCCCAGAATCTGAGTTCTTTTTTGTTGAAACATGGATTCAAAGGTCATTCTCAAATTAAACTCATTGAGCCTGATAAATATGCTAGTGCTGCGGGGCAGTCTTGATTAGACTCCTCAGCAAAAAAAAATTAGTCTGAGAACTAGAAATGGGTCATTTGCTCCATGGGATCCCATCAAGTTTCTAGGAACAAATCCTTTTATCAGTTTATAAACAAGGCTTGGATTCCTGAGAATTCTGGGCTCTGTGACTGACAGACAGTTTATCTCCCCCACCAACTCTTCTGAAATGTACATTCATAGCCAACTGTGAAAAAACAATTGCTTATTTGTTTTTTTTTTTTTAAGATGCACTTTCATTCAATTGATTATTCTTTTAATGATTGTCTTCCCTTCTAGACCGGAAGCCTCCTTGGGGGAAGCTTTGCCTGTCTTATTTGTCATATTTCCTGCATTCAGCACAGTGCCTGGCACACATCAGCTACACAATAATACTTAGTCATTGAATGAACTGTATCCCATTCATTTAATCCATGCACATACAGTAAACACCCACTGTGTGTCAGGTATTAATTTTGGTCGTGGGGATAATGTTATGAGCAATACAGGCCCAACTCTGCCTTGGGGCAATTACAGTTTAGTGAGGGGAGGGGACTGGAGAAATACCCAAGTAAACAAATAAACTCAATAATTTCAGGTAGTGCTAATAGCTATGAAGAAAATAAAACAGTGTCTGGTGATTGAGGGTAAAGTCAGGGCTATCCCTTAGGAAGACTTCTTTATTATTTATTTATTTATTTGAGAGAAAGAGAGAGAGAGAATGAGCAGTGGGGAAGGGCAGGGGATGAGAGAGAGAGAAGCAGACTCCCCGCTGAGCAGGAAGCCCAATGTGGGGCTCCATCCCAGGACCTGGAGATCATGACCTGAGCTGAAGACAGACACCCAATGGACTGAGCCACCCTGGCAACCCCCTTAGAAAGACTCTTATCAGTAAGCTGACTCATGGATGATGGGGAGCCAGATATTTATGTAAGGGAAGAGCAGTAATAGTGGGATGAGTGCTCCAGTAGCAGATATAACCAGTGCAAAAGTCCTGGGGCAGAACTTGTTTGGCTTATTTAAAGGATATGCTACATTGAGAACACAGCGTAGCTGGACCATAGTGGAAGAGGGCGACACGGTAAGGGATAAAGTTGAGATGCTGGCAGGAGCCGAGCTGGGAAGGCCTTGGAAGCCACGACAGAGAGGGATTCCAGGGGGTGCAGAGCAGCAAGCTGAAACAAGAGCCAAAGGAGGGCGCCTGGGTGGCTCAGTTGGTTAAGCGACTGCCTTCGGCTCAGGTCATGATCCTGGAGTCCCGGGATCGAGTCCCGCATCGGGCTCCCTGCTCGGCAGGGAGTCTGCTTCTCCCGCTGACCCTCCCCCCTCTCATGCTCTATCTCATTCTCTCTCAAATAAATGAATAAAATCTTAAAAAAAAAAAAAAAAAGAGCCAAAGGAGCCTGTCTGTAGACCTAAAAGAACATGTAAATACACCGACATCAGGAACAGAAACCTCACTACCTACAGCTGCAGTCTTACAGGTGCTATTCTCAGCCCAGGACTCCGAACTTGAGGACACCTGACGTCACTGCTGCCTCTCTTTGGGGTCAGCTACCAGCAATATAGACACCAGGGACTGGTGGGCCACTCACTAGATATCACCCTGATTCAACATCATTATCATTATCACAATAAAACACAGCCCCAACTGCTTCAAGTTACGTTTAATGAATCAGACTGCAGTATCAGGAACCGGGCCTTAACAACAAAACTATTTGGGGTTGGCCAGGCTGTGACAGTCCAAGGGTCCCCTCCTCCAGCAAGCCAGGCCCCAGGCCTCCCCCTTTAAAGATTTCCCTCTGGGCTACTCCTCCCACAGACTCCACCCTCTGCCTATTTACACCAGAGGCAGCAACCCGGGCAGGCCTCGCTGCTGTCTCCAGACCCAAACCCTCGTTTTAGCTTCTGTGGCAGAGTATGCTTCTGGCCCCTGTGGAACGGACTTAGTAGGTATGTGTCTGGAGGAAACGGGGAGTGGAAGGGGGATGAGGGTGTATGGAGGCACGTGGTGGGGTGAAGAGGTTGAAGAGATTGATCAGGACGAAGGGCTCAAATACCTTTGTAATCGATGAGATAAGAGAGTTCTCTGGAATATTCAAGGGAGATAAAGCAGAAATCGGGTGCAACCTTGGGAGAGGTGAACCAGGCCTATATACATTGTTAAGTTAAAAGGTCACTGTGGGGGCACCTGGGTGGCTCAGTCGTTAAGCATCTGCCTTCGGCTCAGGTCATGATCCCAGGGTTCTGGGATCGAGCCCCGCATCCGGCTCCCTGCTCCGCGCGAAGCCTGCTTCTCCCTCTCCCACTCCCCCTGCTTGTGTTCCCTCTCTCGCTGTGTCTCTCTGTGAAATAAATAAATAAAATCTAAAAAAAAAAAAAAAAAGGTCACTGTGAAAAATAATCTATAACTTGTCATTTTGTAACCAGTAGCTTGATGCTTTAAGAGAGACGGCAGAATTCGAGCTTTGGGGCAAAGTTCTGCAAATACGTGAAATATGTTATGTGAACTTTTCAATTCAGTAGTAACCACTTTACCACGTAAAGTCCAATGATTTTGCAATGATAGATGACCAGCAGGAGCCATGCAGGTTAATAAATACTGGAAAAGGAGCTCCAAGTGAGTTACCATGCCAGATGTGAAATTTCAAAATAATCAGTCACAGGGGTTGGGAGCTCAAAGGGAATTTAGACATCCTCTAATCTAGAGGAGACAAAACTGACCCACTTGCCTAGACACGTTTTGTATCATGAAGGCCAACAGGCAGGACATGCTATCTCCACTGACCTAGTCCTCACCACTCCCTAACGCTCGCCTCCCATCAGCCAGCTCCATGGAATTGTGTTACGTGGTTGGGCCCCAGAGAACTTAAGGGAGTAACCACTGGTGAACTAAGAAACCTTATTTTGCCAGGGAGAAAGGGAGACAACTCCTCTATGATATATTAATAAAAAAAAGTTACCTTCTGCAAACAACTGAATAATACTGGGGTGAGTGACCTAAGGTTTAAAGTGAAAGGCTCAAGCAGAATTTGCTCAGACCACTGGAATAGAAAAAAACATAGCATTTTAAATTGATGCTACATTATTTCTTTCCTAAAAGAGTTTGACAGAAACTGTCTCTTCAATCCCAACAATTCTGTGGGGTAGATTTTACAAATATAACTATTCCCATTTTACAGATTGAAAGACGGAGGCAATTTTGACACCCACACCTTGATTCAGAAGAATCCTCCGAGCCCTGAGCTCTGTTATGTAATTAGTATGGTAATCTAACATCACACATCCTGCATTGCAAGTAGGCGTGTCCTGCTGGTTAAAACAAGATCCCCTCAAATGCTTTGACTCACCAGGAATCTGAGGTTTAACTTTCTAGCAAATGATAAAGGTTGTTAAGAACCTCTCCTTTCCGCTTTCTTCCCTGTCTTTACATCTCAGGCATGTCTTCCATCCCAGGAAGTCCTTCTCCTCCCTTTTCCCCACCCCTTTTCTGTTGAGGAAGAGGGGCTTGGAATTCCCTCTCCTGTCAGCGAAAGGTGAAGGTTTGGGAAGGAGCAGAGTCACAGTCCCCCAAGCTGCGGAAAGCAGGATTGACTCCAGCTTCACTCAGAGGGATTAGTCTACCCTTCATTTGTTCTTTTTTTTTTTTTTTTTTAGATTTTATTTATCTCAGAGAGAGAGATCATGCACACACGCACGTGACACAAACACAAACACACACACACACATGCAGGGTGTGAACAATCATCTAAGATTGTTCAAACCGGGGCGCTTGGGTGGCTCAGTCGTTAAGCGTCTGCCTTTGGCTCGGGTCGTGATCCCGGGGTCCTGGGATTGAGCCCTGCGTCGGGCTCCCTGTTCTGCAGGAAGCCTGCTTCTCCCTCTCCCACTCCCCCTGCTTGTGTTCCCTCTCTCGCTGTCTCTCTCTCTCTCTGTCAAATAAATAAATAAATCTTTAAAAAATATATATGTATATAAGATTGTTCAAACCAGTCTTTTCCATGTTGGCTGCAAAATGGTCCTTTTCCAATTTTACCACCACTGCCTCCCTTCTTCCCTTCTAGGCCATTTTATGTGTATTTACAGCTTTAGTGCTACAATTCACATACCATATAATTCACCCTTCCAAAATATACAATTCGGTGGGTTTTTTCTCTTTTTATTATGGTAAAATACACATAATATGAAGTTTGCCATCTTAGCCATTTTTAAGTATACAGTTAAGTGGTATTAGATATATTCACACTGTGCAAACATCACCATCATCCATTTTTTACAACTCTTTCATCTTGTAAAACTGAGACTCTAAACCCATTAAACAATAACACTTTATCCCCCTTCCCCCTGGGCAACCAGCCCCTGGCAACCCCCACTATACTCTCTGTCTCTGTGGTGATGACAACTCTTAAGTACCTCAGTGGAATCATACAGTATTTGTCTTTTTGTGACTGGCTTCCTTCATTCAGCATGATGTCCTCAAGGTTCATCCATGTTGTAGTATATTGCAGAATTTCCTTCCTTTTTAAGGCAAAATAATATTCCATTGTATGGATACACCACATTTTGTTTATTCATCTATTGATGGACACTTGGGTTGCTTGCACATGTCAGCTATTATGAATACTGCTAAGAACATGTGTGTACAAATCTCTCTCCAAGACCCTGCTTTCAATTCCTTTGACCATATACCCTGATGTGGAATTGCTGGATCATATGGTAATTCTATTTTTAATGTTTTGAGGAACCGCTGTACTGTTCTGCACAGCAGCTAGGCTATTTTACTTCCCCACCAATAGGGCACAAGGGTTGCAGTTTCTCCACATCCTCACCAACACTTCTTGTTTTCTCTTTTTTTGATAGTAGCCATCTTAATGGGTGTGAAATGGGTTTTGATGTGCATTTTCCTAATGATCAGTGATGCTGAGCATCTTTTCATTTGCTTATTGGCCATGTGTACATCTTTGGAGAAATGTCCATTCAGGTTCTTTGCCCATTTTTGAATTGGGTTGTTTGGTTTCTTCTTGTTGAAATTTAGGAGTTCTCTCTATATTTTGGATATTAATCTCTTACTACATATATGATTTGCAAATATTTTCTCCCATTCTGCGGGTTGTCTTTTTACTGTGTGAATAGTGTCTTTTGATGCACAAAGTATCTGTATTTTCATGAAGCCCAATTTGTTTTTTTCTTTTGTTACCTGTGCCTTTAATGTTCTATCCGGGAAATCACTGTCGAATCCAGGGTCATGAAGTTTTGTCTATTTTTTTCCTAAGAGTTTTATGACACCGAGTCTTACATTTAGGTCCTTGATCCATTTTGTGTTAATTTTTGTATGTGATGTTAGGTAAAGATGATAAGTACTGCCCTGTTGGATGAAGCATGGGTAGCAAAATCTTGCAAGTCCTGAATCTAGGGCTGATTGGTAAATGAGTGTCCACTGTGCCTTTCTCTCTATTTTCATGTATGGTTTCTTGTTTCTGTTTTTTTCTGTTCCACCCTACTATGTATGGTCCCCAATCCCAGCCCTGTCAACTCTGGGTCATCGGCTATCTGGGGACAGGTCTGTCAGGGAGGTTCTCTTTACTGGGTGGTAAACCCCATGAAGAAGGGACATGGGCTGTCCAGGTCACTACCGTATCCTCAGCATCACCCAGCATGGTGTGACAAATGGATGAACCAGTGAATGAGCACATTCACTGTGTAGAGAAATCATCACATTGGTTTAAAAGAAAATACTAAATATTGCATATCAGGTTTCTACTATGGACCAGGCTTGTGCTAACTGCATTGTTATTATTAATAATTGTGATCAGCAGTAGTAACAACACCAAATAAAAAATGAATCCCAGCAAGTCATGAGATTGCTTGCTTTTCTTGAAATCCTCCACCTCTCCAGTCATGCTCCCCCTATCCGTCCTCCCCTCTAGTCCTATTCCTTCCGTCTCTCCTGCATCTCCAATTCTTCATCCATTACTACCCCCTCTCCTCCTCAAGGAAATAGAGGACTCAAGACAATGCACCAGCTAGATCTAACAGAAACATACAGAACATTCTACCCCAAAACAATGGTAGACACATTCTTCTCAAGTGCACACAGGACATTTTCCAGGACAGACTACATAATAGACCACAACGTAAGTCTCAATAGATTGAAAAATGTAGATATCCTACATCATCAGAGAAGATATCCTATCTCAGAAGTAAGAAATAAATAACAAAAGGAAAACTGTTTATATATTCACATGATAATGGACACTTGGGTTTTTACAGTTTGGAACTAGTGCAGTTAAAATTGCTATGAATATTTGCATATAAGCCTTTGTAGAGACATTTTTGTTTCTGTTGGGTAAACACCTGGAAGAAAAACGGCTTATGAGTGAAATTGAGTCTCTTTTCAATGCTATTTTTCTATATATTGTGATTGTCCATTCATGTCTCTTGCCTATTTTTTTTTACAAGTTTTTGGTCTTTTATTTTGAAAAATTATGAATATTAGACATTTCTTTTATATATGTTACAAATATTCTCTTCTGACTTGTCATTTGTATATTAATTTTTAAGGTATTTTTCTGCAAAATTTAAAATGTTTATTAGTCAAATGTATTTGTCTTTTCTTTAATTGCATCTTGAAACACAATTTTGAAATACAGTTAGAAGTCTTTTTCCTATACCCATGTTATAGAGAAATTTAGCCATGTTTTCTTCTAGTATTACTATGGCTTGACTTTTTTTTTTTTTAAGATTTTATTTATTTATTTGATAGAGACACAGCGAGAGAGGGAACACAAGCAGGGGGAGTGGGAGAGGGAGAAGCAGGCTCCCTGCAGAGCAGGGAGCCCGATGTAGGGCTCGATCCCAGGACCCTGAGATCATGACCTGAGCGGAAGGCAGACACTTAACAACTGAGCCACCCAGGCGCCCCTGGCTTGACTTTTTTACATTTAGAGTCCTGATCCATTTAAACTTTATTCTTGTGTGTTGTGTGAAGAAAGGATCTAATTTATCTTTTTCTAAATGGCTATCCAGTTGTATTGCGATATCATTTTTTTTAACCTCGTGATTTGAAAAATCACCTTTATTGTAGACTCTATTTCCCTACATACTTGGGACTATTCTGGATTTCATTGGTCACTCTAATTTCTGTTCCAGTGGCACATGGTTTTAAGAATAGAGGCTTTTTGTATGTTTTACTCATCTAATAGGACTAGTCCCTTCCCCTTCTCCCACCACAGATCTTCTTCTTCAGGCCTTCTAGCTATTGTTGTCTGTTTATTTCCCTACATGAATTCTGGTAGTAACTTGTCTACCTCCAGGAGGGGGAAGCTTGTTAGTAATTTTATTGGGATTACATCAAATTTATAAGTTAACTTAGGAAGAACTGATATTTTGATAACAATTAGATATTCTAACCACAAGCAAGGAAAATCTCTCCTTTTGTTAAAGAAATACATATTTGAGGTAAATGTATTAAAAAACTGAACCAGAGATGACTTCCATGAGACAGGTAAAAAAAAAAAGGGCAAAAAGTTTGTCTTGCTTTCTTTCTACTAAAGGAAAGAAGCAATTCTAAAACAATAATATTATCAATTATCTTTGTGTTCAGGACTTGTAAGCATCTTGGTCTATAGCACTCAAGTCAGCTAGATAGCTCTTCTTTGCATGTGCTCTGGGTAAGTATGAAGAGTAGTTGCTTCTGGGTATAAATAATAAGCCTAAATCACTCTAAGACTTTTTTTTTTTTTTTTGGTTTTTGAAGAGGTCCTGGATCCCTTTGAGAATCTAGAAGCTATAGACTCCCTTTCTCCCAAAATACATGAACTTGTATTTTTCATATGAAGCCAAGTCTTGAATGTTAGTTTTGAATCTCCACACTGTGGATTATGTATTATAGGCTTACAAACCTCAAGCTGCATAAGCAATATCCAAGTTTGGGCACTTTACACACTGACTTTAATACATATTATTCAAGCTTCCCTATTTCTTCTGAGGGATTTTTAGTTTAACATAATTTGGTCCTTTTTTAAAAAAATTTTTATTTTGATAAATTTTTTAAAAGATTTTATTTATTTGAGAGAGAGAGAGAGCGCGAGAGAGTGCACGAGCAGGGAGGAGGGGCAGAGGGAGAGGGAGAAGCAGACTCCCTGCCAAACAGGGAGCCCAGTGTGGGACTTGATCCCAGGATCCTGGGATCCTGAGCTGAAGGCAGATCCTTAACCAACTGAGCCACCTAGGTACCCCATAATTTGGTTCTGAGCAAGTTTTAATTTGGCATGCATACCCCCTCCAAGAAGATCCTAGTGGTGTACCTATGAAAGTTGGAGAAAAGAGAATAGGTATCTACCTTCTTCCCCTGGTAGTTAATCTAATTTCATGCTAAAGATCTAAACTTTAGATTCTGAAGAATTTCTACGTTGTGAATAAAGTACTTGATGCCAAACCCATACATATCCTGAACATTACAGAAGAGGGAGCTATGTTTGGGGAAGCCCCATGTTTAATGTCCTTCAGGTTTGCAGAGCTGACAATTCAAGGAGACAAAGACAAGAAGGAAAATGACAGAATTGCTGCTGACATCACTAGTATCCTTCAGCTTCTCATAAACACGAAATTCCAATGCCACAGTAGGGGACAAGAGTAAGACACCCCTAGAATTCTGGGCCAGCTGATCCTGTGAAGGCTAACCTGGGGACATTTCCACTTGCTACCACATTCTGAGGACTTGTACAGGATGCCTGCTGGGGAGATAAGACTGTTTACTGCCAGTTTGGATTTTATTCTGAGACAAAGGGAAGCACTTCAGTGGAATGACCTGGTGGGAGCTGATTTTTGGGTAGACCATTCTGGCTGCTGGAGAGTGGAATCAGCGTGGAGGTATCTAAAGCAAGGAGACGAATTGGGAGACTATATCAGAGCAACACTGAGGGCCTTGCAAGGCAGTGGCAGGTGGAGGTGGGGATTTAGGGATTGCATTGGGAGGACCCATCTGGGATGATGAGGTACACTCAGAGGGTTGTGGGACTGGCAGATGTTGGGGATGGCACCCTGGGAGTCCCTTTCTCCTTTGCCAAATGATCTCTCTCAAAGGTATTTTTCCATGTCCTGCAGAAAGGAATAAAATGTTTATCCCAAGTGCTACCAGTGTGAAGACACATGCAAAAAAGAGGAGAGAACATAGGAAATAGACATGATAGAGGTGTTAGCGAGTGCTCAGGTGGTAATCATATTGCAACATATAAAAATATCAAATCAACATGTTGTACACCTTCAACTTACACAGTGTTATAATATCTGAATAAAAATAGGCTTTAAAAAAAGTATACTGATGGTTAGGCCAACATTATGACTGTGTTCGCTGATTCCTGAAGAAGTCATTGGCTTAACTCAGGTGCTCATTGTTCCAAGACTGGACATGCTTGTGCTAACATGGGGCACAGTGTTTGTGCAGTGTGCTTTTACTTTCAAAATATTTCAATTTTCATTCTCCCTTTTACTCCTCCAAAATAACTTTATTCTTTCCACTGGGTCAACTGTTTTGGACCATATTAAAACCATTTTCTAAATGGTTGTGCCATGGTTGAGTTTCAAAATACTACCTCTTCCTCAGATCTGACCAAGTTTCTTTATTATACTTAGTAATACTACATAAAGTGCATAAAATGCACTAATCTTAAGTATATAGTTTGAATTTTTATGTATGTGTATGTATGGATAACCGCCATTGAGATAAAACTAGATAAAACTAGATAAACCTAGGGGCGCCTGGGTGGCTCAGTCGTTAAGCGTCTGCCTTCGGCTCAGGTCGTGATCCCAGGGTCCTGGGATGGAGCCCCGCATCGGGCTCCCTGCTCGGCGGGAAGCCTGCTTCTCCCTCTCCCACTCCCCCTGCTTGTGTTCCCTCTCTCGCTGTGTCTCTCTCTGTCAAATAAATAAATAAAATCTTAAAAAAACAAACTAGATAAAACTATAGGATTATTTTCCTATACCCCATGAGATTCTCTTATGTGCTTCTCATTCTATTCCCTGAAGCATTAATTGCTGTTTTGATTTTCATAAACATCTTTTACTTTTGCTGTTCTTAAACCTTATATAAATGGAATATATACTACAACTTTTTTGTGTCGGGCTTTCATGCAACATAGTATCTGACATTTCTCCATCTTGTTGCTGGAGCCAATTATTTTTTTTAATTGATGGGTAGCATTCCATTATATAAATGTGTCACAGTTTATTTGTTGATAAACACGTGGGTTGTTTCATCTTGTGGATATTATGAATAAAGCTGCTATGAATGGAATGTACAAATGGTACAATATTTGCATTCATTTCTGTTAGAGATAAAAAAATAGAATTGCTATATCATAAGCAAATGCATATTTAACCCTAGTAAAAAACTAACAAATGATTTTCCAAAGAGATTATGTCATTTTGCGCTCCCACCCCATTAGCAATATAGGGGATCTACGTCCTTAAAAACATTTGATATTGGGACACCTGGGTGGCTCAGTCAGTCAAGTATCTGCCGTCCACTTAGGTCATGATCCCAGAGGCCCCACATCGGGCTCCCTGCTCAGTGGGGAGTTTGCTTCTCCCTCTGACCCTCCCCCCTCTTGTGCTCTCTCTCTCTCAAATAAGTAAATAAAATCTTAAAAAAAAAAAAACCAACCAAAAACACTTGATATTTTCAGTCTTCTAAATCTTAGTCTTTCTTGGGTGAGAATAATAGTTTCCCGTTGTGATCTTAATTTGCATTTCCCTGATGAGTCTCATAAGGCCCTGTTGAAGTTTGTCTCCTATGTTTATTGCCTGTGTTGATATCCTCCTTTTCCAACTTGCTGTTCAAGTCATTTGCCCAATTTTTTACTGGATTGTTGTCTTTTTTCTTTTTTATTTATTTATTTGACAGAGAGCACAAGTAGGGGGAGTGGCAGAGGGAGAAGTGGGTTCCCCATTGAGCAGGGAGCCTGACGCAGGGCTCCATCCCAACACCCCAGGATCATGACCTGAGCTGAAGGCAGATGCTTAACCAACTGAATCACCCAGGTGCCCTAGTTGTCTTTTTCTTATTGATTTGTAGGAGTCTTTTAAAATGGTTGTTCTGAATCCTTTGTCAGATATATGTATTACAAATATCTTCTAGTCTGTGACTTGCAAGCAAATTTATCTATAAGAAAATATTTCATGTTCTTAACCTAAGGATTAGAAGACTGAGGGAAAAATTCTTGAGGCTTATTTCATCATGTTCTTATAAATTAAAGAAGTAACACTCATAATCTCAGATCAATTTTCTTAAAAAGTATTTAGTTCAATTCAACTAGCCGTTTATGAAGCATCTGTTAAAGCCTTCTAGAAATTCCAAGGTAATTAAGATGGTCTCCTTCCATTAGGTATTACTGTTGAGCAAGAGAGGCAAGCAAGTCAACCAAGAGTGCCATGGGATGTGAAAAGACATGTATGATGTGCAGTGGAAGTGTGAAGGAAGGGAAAACTAGTATGGCCTGAGAGGAGGCAATACTGGAAAAGGGTGAGTTTTGAAGATGGGGCGGGAGTTTTCCATGGTTGGGTAGGCCTTGCAGGAAAAGGGAATAAGGGCACCTCACTGGCTCAGTCGGTAGAGCATGTGAATCTTGATCTCAGGGTTGTGAGTTCAAGCCCCATTTTGGACATGGAGCCTACTTAAAAAAAAAAAAGGGAAAAGGGGACATAAGGAGCAAATGCCCAGAGGAGGGAAAGGGCCAAGTGCCAGAAGCAGCAGGGGTCCGGATGGTCAGAATGCAGACTGTGGGAGAGGAGCAATGACTTGTCCGACAGCAGGAAAAGTGAGGGTGTGTGGAGAAGTTTGTAGCACTGTTAAGACTTTATCCTGTGTGCTGGCAAGCCACCTGAGGATTTTGAAAGTATGGAAGTAGTAAGATCAGGTCTAAATAGATTAGATATAATTAGAACAGCAATTTTAATATTTTCTGGCTTTGAACCCCTTTGGAAGTCTATAAATAAAAAAACCTATGGGGCCCCTGGATGGCTCAGTCGTTGAGCGTCTGCCTTCAGCTCAGGTCGTGATTCCAGGGTCCTGGGATTGAGCCCCGCATTGGGCTCCCTGCTCAGTGGGAAGTCTGCTTCTCCCTCGGCACCTCCCCCTGCTTGTGTTCCCTCTCTTGCTGTGTCTCTGTCAAATAAATAAATAAAATCTTTAAAGAAAAAAACCTATAAATTCCTAAAAATAATCATTTTAAGTGTATAAATTAAAATACATAGGAATTAAAAGGAATCCAATCATGTTGAAATACTAATATTTCTTAATTATGACACTTGTTTTATTAGCATATATTTAAAAAAAATCTAGTGGTAGATCTAATAATTATCATAGTTTCAAAATAATGATTATAGATGATGAGATACATGTTTCAACTGTAATGTGATAGGAAAATATCTAATTTCTATTGATGACCGTTATGGGTTCTCCTAATACTATGGTTTTTTTCTTACATTCATAATCAGAGGAAATGCTAAATTTCAGTTAGATGTTAGTGAAAATAGAAATGTGCTTTTCTCAGTGTCACAGACCCAGTGAAGTCTGTGTATGCATCCCAGACTAAGATTCCCTGTAACTAGAAGGATACCCTGGCTGATGGACTAAAAGAAGGGGTAAGCCAAAGGCCGGCCTGTTATGATGCCATTTCAGTGATCCAGATAAGCCTGAATGGAAACTGTGGTAACAGGTGGAGGGCAATGGCTGGTATTTGGAAATAGAATCCAGGTGCGTGTGTTAGGAGCAGGTAGGGAGATGATTTGGGAAGTAGGAAAGGGGAAAGCCTAGGAGGAACTCCCTCACGTTTCCAGCTGGGTAAGAGACATGATGGTATTCCAAGCTATACTAGCTCTTAGCTGGATTGTCATAGTAGCCTACTAACTAGATAGTAGGGTCTGTTCTTGCCTCACTAAGGTCTAATTTCAACAGAGCAGTCAGTGAACTTTTTAAAGATAAGTGAGATTACATAATAACTCTGCTCAAAGTCATGCAATGGTCAAAGTCCTTCCAGTAGTCCTTAAGGCTCTATGTGATCTGGACCTCCATCCTCTCTCTCCCCATTGCTTACTACCTTCACCCCTCCTAATCCCCTGCCTCCCCTATTTACTAGGTTCCAGCCAGGTGCTCTGCTCAAGCATACAAGGGAATGTTCTTGCCTTGGGCCTCTGCACTGACTCTTCCCTTAGTCTGAAACAGTCTTTTCCTTTTCTTTTTTCTTTTCTTTTCTTTTCCTTTTCCTCTCTCTCTTCCTCTTCCTCTTCCTTTTCCCTTTCCTCTTCCTCTTCATTTTCCTCTTCCTTTCTTTCTCTTTTAAAGATTTTATTTATTTGAGAGAGAGAGAGAGCATGAGTGGGCAGGAAGGGCAGAGGGAGAGGGAGAAGCAGACTCTCCACTGAGCAGGGAGCCTGATGCGGGACTCAATTCCAGGACCCTGGGATCATGACCTGAGCCAAGGGCAGACGCTTAACCAATTGAGCCAGGGGCTCTTGAAACAGTCTTCCTTTAGACAGCCGCATGCTAACTTCCTTAACCTCCTTCAAGTTACACCAATGAGATAACCCTATTTAAAATATGATAACCCTATTTATCTGATAACCCTATTTAAAAATAGCCCCTCCCTTCAAGTCTCACTTACTCTGTTCTATTTTTTCCTGTCTTCTAATATACCATATCACTTACTCAATTTATTATCTCTCTGCTCTCACTAGCACAGAAGCCCCTTGCAGACAGGGATCTTTGTTTTGGTCCCCATGGGTCAAACCTCCAGAACAGTGATTGGGGTCTAGCAGGTGCTCAGTAGATGTTGTATGAATGAACAGGTGATGATGGTGTGTCTCCAAGAAAGGAGAGGCAGGAGAGGAGCAGAAGCTTTTGGGGAATGAAGTGGAATGTTATTGATTTAATCATCCTGTGGGTTGTGCTGGTAGATGTAAATACCTGAGGTGGTCTGGAGTTCAGGAGATAGGGTGATTAGTACAGAATTGTAGATTTGGAAGCTGTTTAGCTTGAAGCTGGGCCTATCCAGAGAGTACCTGTAGACTGATGAAAGAAGAAAACTGACAAATTTGGGGGGAAAACTAACATTTAAAAAAGTAGCCAAAAAAGAAATGATAGCTTTTTCTAATATTCTTTCTTTTGCTATCAGAGTATACACAGAAATTATTAAGTTTAAAAGTGGAAAAGTAGGGCGCCTGGGTGGCTCAGTTGGTTAAGCGACTGCCTTCGGCTCAGGTCATGGTCCCAGAGTCCTGGGATCGAGTCCCACATCGGGCTCCCGGCTCAGCGGGGAGCCTGCTTCTCCCTCTGACCCTCTCCCCTCTCATGCTGTTTCTCTCTCTCTCTCTCTCAAATAAATAAATAAATAAAATCTTTAAAAAAAAAAAGTGGAAAAGTATATGTATTCAGGGAAATTGGTAAGACAAAAAATATTTTCAAATTAGATTTTAAAAATGTGCAGTGGATTTTTCTAATTTTGGCAACTGTGCTCTTGAAAAACAGTGGGGTTTTGTGAGTGTTATAAATGCTTTGTTTCAGGGGTGCCTGGGTGGCTCAGTTGTTAAGTGTCTTCAGCTCAGGTCATGATCCCAGGGTCCTGGGATCGAGCCCCCCATCAGGCTCCCTGCTCAGCAGGAAGCCTGCTTCTCCCTCTCTTACTCCCCCTGCATGTGTTCCCTCTCTCGCTGTGTCTCTCTCTGTCAAATAAATAAATAAAATCTTTAAATAAATAAATAAATAAATAAATAAATAAATAAATAAATAAATGCTTTGTTTCATTATTTGTGTTTTGTATTTTCTACCTGATCTGACACGAAGGCACCAGGTCAACTATGAATTCTTGAGTGTCAAAGGAGAGAGGGTAATTATCTGCTTTAATTCTAAGGAATCATATATTAAAATGTACTCCACTGGGGGCGCCTGGGTGGCTCAGTCGTTAAGCGTCTGCCTTCGGCTCAGGTCATGATCCCAGGGTGCTGGGATCGAGTCCCGCATCGGGCTCCCTGCTCTGCGGGGAGCCTGCTTCTCCCTCTGCCTGCCTCTCTCCCTGCTTGTGCTCTCTCTCTCGCTGTGTCTCTGTCTGTCAAATAAATTAAAAAAAAAAAAAATGTACTCCATTGAAAGGCTAAGTGTGAAGTGCAGAGACTGATGGGAAAAGTTGTAAAATTCTAGTCTGTATTTAAAGGAAATGTATCAAAGTACAAAATAGTCAGATCATATAGTGCACTTAATTTATTTATTTATTTTTTTTGTAATCAGTTTGTCAAATTCCATTTAAAATTTTTTTGGAAATTTCAATTGAGGATACATCGAATTTGTAGATTGAAACAACTTCTCTTCAAAACATTGGGTTTTCCTATCCAGGAACATGGTTTATCTCTCTAGCTATTTGTCGTCTTTTATGTCCTTGTTTTTTTTTTCATGTAAGTCTTTAACATTTTTCATTAGATTTATCTGTAAGCAATATGATGGTTGTTTTTTTTTTAAAGATTTTATTTATTTATTTGACAGAGAGACAGAGCGAGAGAGGGAACACAAGCAGGGGGAGTGGGAGAGGGAGAAGCAAGCTTCCTGCTGAGCAGGGAGCCTGATGCGGGGCTCAATCCCAGGACCCTGGGATCATGACCTGAGCTGAAGGCCGATGCTTAACGACTGAGCCATCCAGGTGACCCACAATATGATAGTTTTATTGCTATTGTGAATGGATCCTTCTCCCCTAACATTTTCTAACTGGTTATTGTTGAAGTATTAGAAGCTATTAATTTTTCAAATATTAGTCATATATTGAATGTCCTCATTAGTTCTAGTTTAACCATCACCTCTGAAATAATTGTGTTTTTTAGAGATTTTATTTATTTGAGAGAGAGCATGCATGCGAGCAGGGGGAGGAAAAGAGAAAGGGAAGGGGGGAGAGAATCTCAAGTAGACTCCACCCTGAGCATGGACTTGAGGCTCTATCTCCTGACCCTGAGATCATGACCTGAGCTGAAACCAAGGGTCAGATGCTCAACCAACTAAGCCACCCAGGTGCCCCATCCTCCGAAACAGTTTTGTCTCAATCCTTCTATTTACTTGTATTTTATGTCTCTTTACCTGTTTTGGTGTGTTGACTAAAACCTCAAATGGTGAATAGTAGTGGTGGAAATAAGTATTCTTTTTTCTTTTTTTTTTTTACTTTAAAGGGAATGCTTACTTTGAATGTTTCATCATTAGGTATGATGCTTTCTGTAAGGTTGTGTTAAATCCTCTATAAGGAAGTTTTCCTCTCTTAGCTTTTTAAGGCATTTTAATAGGAATGTTACTAGATTTTGTCAAGTGTACTTTTCAGCCTAAGATAATCCTTTGGTTTCTATTTCCTTTAATTGGATAGTATGGTGATTTGTATTCATAGACTTCATAATTGTTGAAGCAGTTCTGTATCCCACAATAAACTCCCTTAGTGATGATGTAATATTCCTTTACTCTACTACCGTAATCGTACTAATACTGAACGTACTGGGGATTTTTGCCTCTATGTTCATATATGTGATTTGTTTCTTATGGGTTCTTTGGTGGGGGCAGTATTTTCCATTTCAGTTTGTTAGCAGGATTATGTTGGTCTCAGAATGAAATGGGAAGCTTTTTATCTTTATCTTTTTGGGTTTTGTTTTGCTTTGCTCTGGGCAGTTTGTATAACAAAGAAATGCTCTGTTCTTTGATGGTTTGGTAGAATTCTCATGTAAACTTGTCAAGTCTTCTGGGCCTGGTATCTCTTTGGGAGTAGATCTTTGGCTATTCTATTTCTTAGATGATTAATTTAGTCTGGCTATCTGTTCTTGACTCCATTTTATGGTTTATATTTTCCGTAAGATTATCCATTTCATATTTTCAAATTTGTATAAAATCACATAAATAAAATTTTGTGGTAATTATCTCCTATAGCTATAGTTAGGTCGTCTTTCTAATTTCTAATGTTGCTTAAAGATCTGCAGACATTTAAACTGCAACATATTGAGCTGAAGACAAGGAGAATTTTTTTTTTTAAAGATTTATTTATTTATTTGAGAGAGCGAGAATGAGAGAGAGAGAGAGTACATGAGAGTGGGGAGGGCCAGAGGGAGACGCAGGCTCCTCGCCGAGCAGGGAGCCCGATGCGGGACTCGATCCCGGGACTCCAGGATCATGACCTGAGCCGAAGGCAGTCGCTCAACCAACTGAACCACCCAGGCGCCCGACAAGAGAGAATTTCTATAGCAATCAGACTATCTCATACAGCAATTAGAAGTTCAGGTGCTTAGGGATTTGGAAATCTTGGAAGGAAAGCCTGAAAAAAATTTGAATGGTAGAATATAAACAAGAGCATTAGTCCCTTGATGCTCCAAGTAAAACAATAGCTAGAGAGTCTGAGAAACTTTGAAGAGTTTAACAGTGTTCCCGAAACTCTCTCTTCTCACTGGACCATTTTATCTTCACTGGAAATACATTCACTCTTCATTTTAGTCGATCTTAGAAATATAGCATTAAAAATTTTTGCTTGACTACTGAGTTACCAGCAGGATGCATCAATGAATTCCTTGACATTTCAATTTTACCAAGCACCAGAGTCCATCTTCTCCATTTTTCTTCAATCTGGCTTAACAAATCACTTATATCTTTATTTTCAGCCTTGTTATCTTGGGCAATCCATGCCATTAATATTCAGGTTATCTTTTACTGAGGACAAAGAAAAATGGCCTTTTTTACGTCAGGCCTCACTTTCATTCATAGGTGGCACATTACCACTATTGCAAAATGCTGGCATATAAATGTCATCACTTTATTCTTTTCTGTTGACTTCTGCAAGCCTCATCTTGTTACTACGCTTCTGGCTCTACTCAGCGACCATGTTCTACTTAATAGTTTATAGTTCTGTTAACCCTGTTTTCTCTCATTTGCTTTGTTTCCAGATATAGTAAATCTTAGAAAGCTCTGAACTAAACTTTATTCTAATATAAATGTAGGTATCCCTAGATCAGAGTGTTAACACATGCCATACCCTTATCAATGCAATATATTTGGAAATCCATGAATATTTAAAACAAACTGTAGATCACAAGCTTCTGAGACATACTAAGTTAAGGTTTGTCCCTATAGTACATATTAAGACCCAAGTGGTCTAAGTATTCCAGGCTAGACCAAAGCACCTCCAAGCAGGAGTCATGTCACTCTTACTAACTCTTAAATTCTTTTTTTTTTTTTAAGATTTTATTTATTTATTTGACAGAGAGAGAGCAAGCACAAGCAGGGGAGCAGCAGAGGGAGAGGGAGAAGCAGCCTCCTCGCTGAGCAGGGAGCCCAATGCGGGACTCGATCCCAGGACCCTGGGATCATGACCTGAGCTGAAGGCAGATGCTTAACCAACTGAGCCACCCAGGCGCCCCTTAACTCCTAAATTCTTTTTTTTTCCCTTTTTTTCAAAGATTTTATTTATTTATTTGACAGAGAGAAACACAGCGAGAGAGGGAACACAAGCAGAGGGAGTGGGAGAGGGAGAAGCAGGCTTCCCGCAGAGCAGGGACCCTGATGCGGGGCTCGATCCCAGGACCCTGGGATCATGACCTGAGCCGAAGGCAGACGCTTAACGACTGAGCCACCCAGGCACCCCAACTCCTAAATTCTTAATGCTAGTACATGTCTGGCACATAGCAGGTAATCAGTACACATTGTTGATTGAATAATGAATTGACATCTGTAGGGAATCTAATTCATTAATGCATCTCGACATTTTCACTCATGATTTGAAAGTAATATAAAATTGCGTTAGATGCTTTCAAGTTTCAACTATCAGAGATGTTTAGGGTACCTTTGTTATAGAGGTTTATTGGAAGGATTCATGGAACCATGAAAAATAACAACAAAGAATCTCAGAAAAGCCTCAAAAAAGTCTTCACAGGGGCGCCTGGGTGGCTCAGTTGGTTAAGTGACTGCCTTCGGCTCAGGTCATGATCCTGGAGTCCCGGGATCGAGTCCCGCATCGGGCTCCCTGCTCGGCGGGGAGTCTGCTTCTCCCTCTGACCCTCCTCCCTCTCATGCTCTCTGTATCTCATTCTCTCTGTCTCAAATAAATAAATAAAATCTTTAAAAAAAAAAGTCTTCACAGAAAAATGGACCATCATTCCCATGATTGGGGACTGGCAACACCTGTAGCAGCCTACTTGACGTTCTTGGGTTAAGAGCACTTAATGCTCATTCAGAATTGGGTGTCTGTTACTCATTTTTCCATTGCTCACTGATAGGGAGGCCTCTGTGTCTTCTCCATCTGCGACTCTGTATGTGTGAAGCACATCGCTCACTACCCTTCTACCACCAGAGTATGATTAGCTTGTCACTAACCAATACGGTGTATTCCTTCTGGGCTGAGTTCTCTAGTGCTGAGCAACTTCACAAGGCCACTTGCCAGCCTAGAGAGGGTTGCCTTCAGGTCAGATGTTGATCCTTGATTCAATCACCTGTGGCCAGGGGAGTAGGGATACGTGGAAAAAAAAAAAAAAGAGGGTCACAAAAGAGACAGGTACCCTGAGTCATCTTGCATGGCCTAATACTGCCTTACTATTAAAAGCAAAAACCGGGGTCTGGGGTGCCTGGGTGGCTCAGTCGTTAAGCATCTGCCTTTGGCTCAGGGCATGATCCCGGGGTCCTGGGATCGAGCCCCGCATCGGGCTCCCTGCTCGGCGGGAAGCCTGCCTCTCCCTCTCCCACTCCCCCTGCTTGTGTCCCCTCTCTGGCTGTGTCTCTCTGTCAAATAAATAAATAAAATCTTTAAAAAAAAAAAAACCAACAGGGTCTGTCTTGTATCAATATCTAACTATCCAAATAGCCATACTGGTTTTATTTTATATTCATGTGGCCGCATTTTTGCTGTGTGGATTTCATTTGCTAGACAGGCTGTCAGTACCAGTCATGTTTCCTAGAATCATCCATGTATCCTGATGAAGAGACAGAAATAAGCCATAATTTATTGAGAGGAAAATGTCATGTATAGAGCACACTGAAGAGAAATTCAATACATGGGCACTTACAAATAAGAGTCGGGGAGGGTTTTTTTGGGGGGGTTTGGTTGGTTTTTTTGTTTTTGGTTTTTCATATGTGACATTCCTATAAATAAAAAAAACATTTCTGAAGTACATTACTCTCAAAAAAGCAATTTTGGTCAGATCTCTACATGTTGGATTTTGCTGGTACACTTCATGAGATGGTGGATAATGGCCTTTCTGGGATATAGTACAAATGGTGTTGAATTCCCCAAATCTGTGTCCAGGGTAAATCTATCAGCTATTCTCAGAATTATGCTACACTGACCTGGTGCAAGGTAGTGATCAGATTCAAAGCAACCGCACTGTGAATTTCCCAATTGTGGGGTATTTTCTCAATACACAGTGAGTTCAACTGGGCCCAGGCTACCTCTGTCCATTTGTAAAGACTTTTGAAATTGTTTCTTCTCTTATGTGACATGATTGCAAAATCAAAAGACTATTTCTCAGTCCTTACTTTTTTTTTTTTTTAATTTTTATTTATTCATGAGAGATAGAGAGAGAGAGGCAGAGGGAGAAGCAGGCTCCCAAGGAGCAGGGAGCCCAACGCGGGGCTCGATCCCAGGACCTTGGGATCATGACCTGAGCCAAAGGCAGACACTTAACCATCTGAGCCACCCAGGCGCCCTCTCAGTCCTTTTTTGACTTCTCTGCAACAGCCAACATTGCTGAGTACCATTGCTGAGTACCATTCTGTCTTGTATCCCATGACATCTTCATCTACTCCCATGGAGTAGTCACCATTTGTATGCTAATGGTTTCAGAGTAATCTATATCTAGATAAGACCTCATCCCCAAACTCCAGAGCAGAATCTTTCTTCACCTTCTTCACAAGAATTCTTGTCTAGATAAATGTTTTTCAAACTTAATGTGTTTAAAACTAAATACTCCTATTCCCTACCCTTACCCCTGCTCTCTGGCCAATCTGATCCTTCTCTTGTATTTCCTACTAGTACATGGTGGCCTCCCAACTCTTCCAAGCCAGGTTGGGGTGGAGTGGTGGAGACAAGAATGTTGCCTTCTCTTTTTGCCTATAGCCAATCATCACCCAAATTCTATCAGTTCTGCCTCCTAAACCTCTCTTCAGTCTATCTTCTCTACTCCATCCCCACTGTCATTGCCTTAGTTCAGGTCTGCATACTCTTGGGGTTGGCCCATTGAAATAGCTTTTTTTCCACCTCCTCTCCAACCATCCTCTTTCCATCTCCATCCTCCACTTTGTTGCTAAAGCCAATTGTTTCTAAAGCAAATTATTTATTAAAATTCTTTATAGTTTTCTGTCATCCACCTGATAAATCCAAATTCAGTGCTATGGCTGTTTTGGTTTGCTATTGTCACAATAATGCAACATAACAAATGACTCCAAAACCTGATGACTTAAAATCATAGTTAATACCCATGGATGTATGGGGTTGTCTGTGGTGATTCTGCTAATCAGCTGGGTTGATCTGTGGGTCAGGAAAGGTGGTTAGAGTTCATTCCACTTGTTTCTCATCTTCTAGGGGCCAGCATGTTAGCCCTGCAAGTGTTTTTCATGTTAATACAGGAGAGCAAACCTCTTTTTTTTTTTTAAGATTTTATTTATTTATTTGACAGAGAGAGCAAGAGAGCACAAGCAGGGGGAACAGTTGAGGGAGAGGGAGAAGCAGGTTCCCCGCCAAGCAGGGAGCCCGACATGGGGCTCGATCCCAGGACCCTGGGATCATGACCTGAGCTGAAGGAAGGCACTTAACCATCTGAGCCACCCAGGCACCCCAGGAGAGCAAACCTCTTAAGGTCTAGCTCAAAACTATCACTTTAGCCTCATTCTGTTCCTCAAAGCAAGTCACATGACTGAATCAGGGAAAATTTATTCTGACCTATTACTGAGGAAAGGCAGGGATATGGGGTTGCAGTGGGGGACAAAGAACTGGGGCCAATGGGGGTAGGGAAGTGCCTTTGTCTGATGCTGTACTTAGCATTTGCATTTAACTTCCTTTAATCTGACTTTCTAATATAGCATCTTGAACAAAGTATATTCTATCATACTTCAGTGACAAGCTGTTTCATATGTTAGGAACAACTTCTCCATCCCACCCCATTTTGCCTGTCCAATGAGCTCCTCTTCAACCTCCAAAACATAGCTAATATGTTCACCTTTCCTTCTTTAGCAACCCCTTCTCCTAGAGAGAAGTGATTTCTTTTTTCCCTTTCTGGGCTGTTTTCCTTCTGCATGAATTCTTTTTTTCCTGTAATAAAACTAAGTTGTTATTTATTTATATGGCTATCTCCTTTTTTTTTTAAGATTTTTTATTTATTTATTTGACAGAGAGAGACACAGCGAGAGAGGGGACACAAGCAGGGGGAGTGGGAGAGGGAGAAGCAGGCTTCCCGCTGAGCAGGGAGCCCGATGCGGGGCTCGATCCCAGGACCCTGGGATCATGACCTGAGCCGAAGGCAGATGCTTAACAACTGAGCCACCCAGGCGCCCGGCTATCTCCTTTTTAAATTAATAAATTTTTTTGAGGGTTAGTACTAGTTTTTCTGGCCTTTGTCTCTCTAGGGCTCAGCAAAGTACTTGGCATACAAAGATGAATGAATGCTAAATTGAATTAAACTTATGTTAGACAGAAATGACATTTTGGAAATAAAGACCAATTACATTGAGTTGCAAGTACAGAATTTTGCCTGTGCAATTTAGAATAAAGAGGCAGCTAATGTTCCTTTCTCTCTGAAGCATGGCAGTATGGAATTATTGAAATATACACAACAGGCAAATAAAGGAACTACTTCTAGAATTCTCTTTATGCTTGTAAAAGGAAAGGAAAACTAGTAGAATTCTCTTTATGCTGAACTGAGCTTTTGGGTTCTGATAGAAGCAGCAAAAGTTTGATTTATTAAAAATACATAACAGATTACTCTATCATGCTCTATCCAGTTTATGTGAAGAATTTAGTTTCAATTATGTGTTTTCTCATTTGTAAAAAGCTGGGATTTTCTGCATCATTTTTGTGCAGTCTTACAAACCTTTTGTTTTTTAAAAACCGAAGATGATGATACAAACTAAGAAAAGATTTTTCTTACAAACTTTTTTGAAGGATAAAACTCTGCTTCCAAATTTTTTTCCTGAAATATCTGATCATTTAATTTACCATGCACATTTTGAAATGGAGATTACTGTTGTTGTTTACATCTACTTTTCAAGTCAAATAGTATGGGGCCTTTCTTTTTTTAGATTTTATTTACTTATTTGAGAGAGAGAGAGATTATGAGTGGGGGGAAGGGGTAGAGGGAGAAGCAGACTAGACTCCCCACTGAGCAGGGAGCCCAATGCGGGGCTCCATCCCAGAACCCTGGGATTGTGACCCAAGCCAAAGGCAGACACTTAACCGACTGAGCCACCCAGGTGTCCTCCCCCCCCCCCCCCTTTTTTTCCCATGAAAAGCAATATGGTACAATTCTCCTTAGAATGCAATGAACTGAGGGGGCGCCTGGGTGACTCAGTCAGTTGAGTGGTTGACTCTTGGTTTTGGCTGGGGGCATGATCTCAGGGGGGTGGGATGGAGCCCTGTGTCTGGTTCTGCACTCAGCAGGGAGTCTTCTTGAAGATTCTCTCCCTCTGTCCCTGCTGCCACACTCTCTCTCTCAAATCTAAAAATACTGCAATGAACTAATATATTCTGATGAGAAGATGTAAAGGACCAGTCATTTGATTTATAACAGACCTAATGGCTCTACCAGCTCATGGAAAGTTTTACTGTTTAGTGAAGTTTACCCATCACTACTTCTCAAAATAGCTTACACTGTTGGGGATAAGGTAGTTCTCTGTGTGATCCTCTAACAGGCATGAAGGAAAGTAACTGCTGTGAAAACTACTGAGTCAAACGTGTGTTTTGAAGAGTCCTACACTGCTATGCTCACCAAATTTAAGGTGCACTCTCACCATGTTGTGGTGGACTCCAGTCCCATTAGGATGCATGGAACTTTTGATAGGACAAGAACAAGGGGCAAGTTCCCTTATCTCAAAATTTGCATTGCTCAAAGGCCTCTCTTGGTTGAGGAGAACAACTGATTTTCCAATGTCTTTTGTGTTGTTGTTGCCAAGCCACCAAATCCTAAAGCAATCCTGTCTAATAGAAATATTATGGGGGTGGGGGGATGGGTTAGCCTGGTGATGAGTATTAAAGAGGGCATGTACTGAATGGAGCACTGGGTGTCATACGCAACAATGAATCATGGAACACTTCATCAAAAACTAATGATGTATGGTGATTAATATAATAATAAAAAAATAATAAAAAATAAAATAAAATAAATCTAAAACACAAACCAAAAAAAAGAAGAAAAAGAAATATTATGTAAGCTACATATGTAACTTTACATTGTCCAGTATATTTTTTAAAATTTAAAAATATCTAGGGGCGCCTGGGTGGCTCAGTCATTGGGCGTCTGCCTTCGGCTCGGGTCATGGTTCCGGGATCCTGGGATCAAGCCCCACATCGGGCTCTCTGCTCAGCGGGAAGTCTGCTTCTCCCTCTCCTACTCCCCCTGCTTGTGTTCCCTCTCTCACTGTGTGTGTGTGTGTGTGTCTCTCTCTGTCAAATAAATAAAAATTAAAAAAAAATTAAAAATATCTAAATATGATCATATCTAAAACATGATCATTTCAATATGAAATCAATACCTTAAAAGTATTAATAGAGATGGTTTATATTTTTTTTTTACTGTCTTTGAAATCTGGTGTATGTGTTACACTTACAGCACATTTCAGTTTAGGTGCTGCGTTTTTGTTAGAAATAATTGGTCTATATTTAGATTTCCTAAAATTTGCAGTTGGAAAAAGTAGATTCACATACCAACATTGTTGTTCCAAGTTGTTCCAAACATACCTCATTTTCGAATAATGAAACCAAGAGCCCATTATTGAATTTAAATTAATTAAAATTAAACATTCAGTTTTTCATTTTCATGAGGCACATTTCAAGGGCTCAGTGGTCACATATGACTAGTGGCTACTGATTGGCTGGAACAGTTCTGGAGAACAGTGATAGTTTTAGGTCTTCTTCAATATTTAAATCTTTGTGCTGAGTCTGGTGCCACTCAAGAACTACAGAGGAACTTGAGGTCACAGTTCATCTCTGCCCTTTAAAAAGATAAAATGAGGGGCACCTGGGTGGCTCACTCAGTTAAGCGTCTGCTTTTGGCTGTCGTGATTTTGGGGTCCTGGGATCGAGTCCCACATTGGGCTCCCTGCTCAGCAAGGAGCCTGTTTCTCCCTCTACCCCTTCCCCCTGCTCATGATCTCTCTCTCTCTCACAAGTAAATAAATAAAATATATTTTTTAAAAAGATAAAATGAATAGGCAGTTTTAAGGTCATAAATATGTGCTCAGGGAAAAGATTGGAGTGTGGCTCTAGAACACATGGTAAGACTTTGGGCCCTGAACATCCAGAAAGGTATAGGATTGGGGAGGGATCCTTGCTGGGGGACATGGCAAAAGCCCAGAGGCAGGAAAGGACAGGGTTTGGGTGGAAAACCAAACTAAACGGGACCAATAGGAGGTAGTGATTAAGAACTTATGCTCCAAAGTCATGCTTCTTGAGTGTGAATCCTGGTCTGACATTTTTGACCTTGACCTAATTGCTTGACCTTGGGCATGTTATTTAACTTCCCTTTTCCTGTTTAATTATAAAATAGGTATAGTAATATTTCACAGAGATGTTGTGAGGATTAAACAAACTAATCCCAATAAAGCATTCAGAATAGTACTTACCACCTAAGTGTTCAAGAAATGTTAGCTACTGTTATTAACTGTGTGGCTATTTGCTCTTTGGAGTTTGTTTGTTTATTCATTAAAAAAAATTTTTTAAGATTTTATTATTTGTCAGAGTGCGCACATGCAACCACACGTAAGCAGGGGGAGCAGCAGAGGCAGAGGGAGAAGCAGGCTCCCTGCTGAGCAAGGAGCCTGGTGTGGGACTTGATCCCAGGGTCCTGGGATCCTGACCTGAGTCAAGGGCAGACCCTTAACCAACTGAGCCACCCAGGTGTCCCTGGAGTTTATATATAATAAAACAACCAGAACCATTCTATGTGGAACTTGTATCTCAAAGCAATAAGCCCAAGTCTATATAAACCAATTTACAGTCTAAAATGTGCAACCAAAAAAATAAAATGTGCAACCATTTTCAATGTTTCTGAGCCTTAGTTTTCCCCACTTGAAAATTTTGGAATAATTTAACCTATTCATAATATTACAGACATTAGATGAGGCCATCAAGGAAGCAGACTCCTTCCACTTATTAACTATAGCCTTGGGAAAGTTATCCCTCTAAGCCTCAATTTCCTAATCCACAAGATAAGAAGGTGGCATCAGGATCAAATGTATATGTGAAGTGCTGAGCACAGTTACTGTCACAAACATGAACAATTATTAACTTTTGAAAAGATCTTAAATCTTGATGACTCAGAGACCTCTAGCAACTCAGCAAATCTGATAAGGGTTTCCATGACTTGACGTTTAGCTTTTGTATTTGTAAGTACTGTAGTCACTTCTGAAGATAGGAACCAGAAAGAATCACTTTTCATTTTCTTATACCTGTGGTTATAGAAGGTAGACAAACAGGAGCCTCAGGAAAAAAGGAAAAAAAAAAAAAAAAAAGACCAGCCAACCGAGTTAAGGGAAGGTAAAGGATTGTTTCTAGTAAACAGTACCTTAGCAACAACTCCCCAATCTTTCTCCCTTAGAAACAAATGAACTGCAGTGAATTTAATGAATCACTGGAAGCAAGTTAGCCTTGGAAAAGATAGCTTGCCTTTCTTCTTGTTGCTTCAAGAACTAAAAGTACACATATTCTTATTTATTTATTTTTACTCCCTATGCAAGACTAGCTTTATTGACACATTTAAGTTAATTCTACTGTTCTTTATTTCCACAAAACTTGATGAAAAACTTGATGAAAATCAACTTGATGAAAATATGATGAAACAGATTTACCAAGCACCATATTTAAAATAGTGTATTTCATGTGATGATTCTCAACCACATATTCATAACCATCCTTTAGCTGTAGGTCACAAAGTTGTTCTTTTGGGATACTTGAGCAATTTCCTTCACATTTGCAATTGATTTACTGTAGTTTTTACAGAATTAAAGATCTCCATGTTTAGGTGATCATTCAGAGCCTGGAACTTCAGAACATTTGCAATATCAGCAATACAACTTAGAGGCCAAGAAAAAATTATGGCAATATTCTTTGCTAGAGTACTATATTAGTTTCCTAAGGCTACAGTAACAAAATACAACAAACTTGAGTGGCTTAAAACAAATGAAATTTATTCTCTCACAGTTCTGAAAGTGAAAAGGGTGAAATCAAGGTATTGGCAAGGCCATGCTCCCCATGAAGTCTCTGGGAAAAATCCTTCCTTGCCTCTTACTAGATTCTGGTGGCTCCTGGCAATCTTTTGCATTCTTTTGGCTTGCAGCTGCATCGTTCCAGTCCCTGTTTGTCACATGACCGTCTTCCCTGTGTCTCCTCTGTCTTCAAATCGCTCTCACTTTACAAGGAAACTAGTTGGATTTAGGGGCCCACCTCAATCCAATATGGCTTCATCTTAACTTGATTACATCTGCAAAGATCCTATTTCCAAATAAGGTCGCATTCACAAGTACAGGGATTAGGAATTCAACATAATATTTTGGGGGGCGCAGTTCAACCCACAACATGTTCCTACTATTATGAGACAATACCACAAGGACAATGAAAACGTATCCTTCACATATGAAGTTTTTGCCACCCACTGATTTCCCAACTCTCTAGCTTTAAGCCACTAGGGATAAAATGCCAATCAGTATTAGGGGTACAGTTTATGGATATGTACAAGAAAACTTTATTGGTCAATATAAAGTTTGACATGTATTGAACTCCTACTCTGTGCTTGGTGCTAGAGATAGAAGAAGAAAAGGGTACCCATCTCTACTTTGGTGGAGCTAAGTCTGGTAGCCAGGACTGGTTCCATGACCTTGGTAACAGTAACAGCCTTGTGTTAATAAAGTGAGCAAACCAGTTATCCTCAACACCTCAGCCAGTAAAAGAACTTAGAGAGACCTCCATTAAATAACACAATTTTGTTATATACTGCCTATTTCAGCAAAACCTGTAAAAGGTGAGGGGATTACGTCCTTGATGAAGATGAATTAACTTTTTTGAAGTTAATTATAAGTCTTTGGAACACTAGGGGAAAGCAAAATGGAGAGCAAATCAGATGGAAAAAGGATAAGGTTCCTGTCAGCTATTTTGACTTCCTTGCCTCACCAACCCTTAACCCCTCACCAAGTAGGAACCAGTGATGTTTGTTTTGCTTGGGTGCCCCAAAGTGCAAACACATTTATCACCAACACTTAGAGTTGCCATTGTGGGAAGGTCCTTATTTCCAGCCCACTCTGGATATGTTTTATGCAGTTATAGAATCGTTTTAGAATTAGAAAGGAAAGGAATTAGCTTTTGTGAGAGTCAAAACACTTCATTTGTATAGGTGAAAGAAGGCTAGAGAATGTGACTTGACCAAAGCTATGCAACTATAGTAGTCAGGACTTCGAGCTCTGTAAGAGAAGTGACCCTGTTTCTCATCACCTTGTATTCTGAGACTAGCGTATGCCTACCAAATAGTGAGTGCTCAGTAAGTGTGTGCTAAGTGAATGAAACAACTGGAATAATGAATGGGTAAAAAATACCTCTTTTAAGTACTCTTTCCTTTGCCATAATGATCTCCAATTATTAAACAGATTTAAGATTCCTAATAAAAAGCTAGTCTAACAAATGTTCAGGCATCATCATTTATCCATGTGTTATTAAAACTTAATTATTTAAAGTGACTCTTCTTTGTGTTCCATATTATCCAATATTCTCGGCTTCTGCTCTCAACATTTTTCTGGTCTTTATACTTTTTGCCATTTAGGCAGAGGAAGAGGAGCTAAATGACAGATCTAGCTCCCAGATCTGTTCACCCACTAAGCCTTTTACAATAGCTGTTATCTGGTCCCAGCTGTTGTGCTAAATTTAGGATTTTGGATTATCTGGAAGTGTTCTTTCTGTCTCCCATTACCAAGGTTAATTGAGAAGTGATTGTACAACAAGTAAAATTTCATAAAGGAAACTACATAATACAGTATTCAATAATATCAAAGTCAGATCCATGGGAAGTTAACATTTGTAGCAATTACATAGATTATGGAACTGTTGCCATTTGTCAGAAGTTTCATCTTCATGATACCAGGACATTTCCCTGAAAATGAAATGTTACCCTCCTGAATGTTCTGCCCTGTTTGGGTTAGATACAGTCTTAAATTTAATCACTGCAGTTGCCAATGTAATTTTACTGTACATATCAAAACCTCTAGAAAATTAGTATTTTTCATAATTAAAATTTCTTGTATCTGATAGATGGCAAAAAAAATGCAATTTCCAATCTTGTACTTTAGAAAAAACTTTTCTGATGTAAAAGTCATACTGTAGGGCTTTGGAAACCACAGAAGAGTACAAAGACTAACGCAAATCACCTTCAGACTTACCCTAATACTTTCCTGTTTTGATTCTCGTATGCAAAATTATTTCTAAAAAAAAAAACAAAACTTTTTCAGATGAAACCAAAGAGCATTGCAAATTTTGTACTTCTCTTTGTCTCTGTTTTAAGCTCACAACCCCATACGTACTCTGTCTATAAACTGAGTAGCTAATAGCTTCAGCCTTGTTAGGACTGTTTTTTTTTTTAATTACAGCAGATCCTTGTCATCTGTTTGTGCTTAAGTGATGACACGACATCACAACACGAAATGTCATCATGTCACATTGTTACAGGACAACAAAATTACAGCTCCTCAACAATAACACGGTGTCAAAAGTGTCCTCCGCCATGAGTCAGTGTTTTAGATGTTGTAAAAGTTATTTTTAGCACAGCTAAAGGAGTATCTCAGGAGCTTGGGTTCTGAATCCTACTAAGATCTCTAGTGATTTGGGGAAATCTAGGGTGAGGGGGGCTTCTCGTTCCTGAACTCCTCACTCCTTGACGCGCACGGCTGCCCACTCTTCTGTCCCTACCACCTTAGACCCGGGTTCCACCATGTGCTGCAATCCACTCGGGCTCGGCCACAACCCAGAGCCAACATCCCAAGTGGAGGAGGAGGAGACTATAATTATCCTTCACGTCTGGGGCAGGCCCTGGATGACATCTCCCCAGTTACCCTGTGCTCTAATAGCGCAGCTCCGAGCCCCGGTCCCAGGCGCCCAGCAGCCGGCTCTCAGCGCGGGCAGGGCCGCGCAGCCTCTCCAGCCTCCCGGCCTCCGCCGGCCCCTCGCAGCTGCCATTTCCGCGCCCCCGCTCTTGCAGCGGCCCGGCACCTGCACCGAAACCCAGGCCCCGGGGCTAGGGCCCCGGGGCGTGAGGAGCGTTACCATAACAACCGGGCGCCCGCCGCCGAGGCCGCCGGGGCGGAAGTGACGAGCGCTGGGTTGGCTGTTGTTGGGACACGTGACCCGGGCAGTGTTTTGACAGGGCAAACAGCAGAGAAAGAACTGGGCGAGCGAGGGGGATCGGGAGCTGGGGCGCCGGAGCTAGAGACAGCGGGCGGGCGAGGAGCTGGCAGAGGCGTGGGGCAAGCGGGCCGGCCGGGGCGACGGGCGGGCGAAGCCCGGGGGCCGCGGGGCTCGGGTGCGAGTCGGGCAGGGGGACGGGCTGAGCGCTGGGAGCGGAGCGAGGCGGCGGCTGAGGCGGGGGTGCATGGCCACAGGGGCGCCGGGGCGCCGCGTCGGGCTTGCGGTCTCGGGCCCCCATGGTCCTCTGACGCAGCCCCGGGGGCCGCTGCGCGCCACCCTCCGCTCTTGCCGGCCCTGCGCCTCCCGGAGCCTCGGGTCTGAGGTGGGAGTGTGATGTGAGCTGCTGGGCGAGCGGCGGAGAGAAGTGCCGACAGGAGGAGGGTTTGGGACGGGAGAGGAGAGCGAGTTAGTCAGCAGAGGTCGGTGGGGGGAGCCATGAAAACAACTCTCCGGCGGGGAGAGGGGCAGGCGCTGCGCTCGGTGCGCCGGGGCTGAAGGAAATCCGGGGCCGTGGAGGGACGGAAGGGGCCGGCGGAGGGCAGGCTGCGCCGGGCAGGGGCGAGCGCCCAGCTGTAAACACCGCGCCCGGGGCCGACCTCAGGCCTGGCCGCGCAGGGCTGGGGGCTTGGCCGGGGGGCGACCCAGGACAGCCCAGTAGAGTTCGTTTGGGGCTGGGGGGCTGGGCTCGAGGAGAGGACTCGCGTTTCTCTCGACCCTTTTATTGTGTAAACTTGGCCGCGGTTGCCACAGGAAGGCTAGCCAGAGGGTAATTACACAGGTGAGGCCCTGCGGGGCGGGCGGAGCTCCTGGCGCGGCGCTGGGGTCTTGAGGAGTTTCCTGCGCCCAGGCGGCAGGACGGAGAATTTCTATACCAGCCCCTGCGGAGGTGCCACTGTTCCCAGCGGCGTTTTTTTACGAAGGGGTTAGTTAGCTTGTGTTGCTTGAACCTTTTTTTTTTTTTCTTCCTTGCCTGTACGTCCAGGTTATAAATAGATCTTTCTTTGGTTCAGAGACGCTGTGTCAAGGAAGGACACTTTGGCCTGGAGAGCACACGGGCGGGGAAGAGGGGTGCTGGGGCCCGAGGAGATGGGGGAGGCGGTGCACAGAGTTTTGCTTTTTTCAGAGCTGCCGATGGTGCTGTCATCGTAGTTAGTGCCGGGAAGAGGCCTGTTAACAGGAGGTTTCTTGCAAGATCCGGGTGTCGGAGCAGGACTAGATTAATTTTATTTTGGTCCTTTTTAGCATTTTGAAAACGGAGCAGTACCCGCAGAATCAGCGGCAAGCCGGTTGAAGGAGCCCCCAAGTGTACTTTACAGCACGCTGGGTGGAAACTGGATGTGAAAATGAAGCCAGACCGAGGTAAATGACTTAAGTAGGATTTTTTTTTTTTTCCCTGTGCCCCATTTTATAAGTGTTAACCTAATTTTGTAGCAGGATCAATTATTTGTCCATTACATATGACTGCTTGTTTCTGTTACAGGTTCCAGCTGGTGAGATAGAGAAGGGCATGTGGAAGGAAAGTTAGGATCTAGATGGGAGGATATATTCTTCAGAAGTGTAAAGTAGTAGTTTCAAGAGATACTCTAGTGTAACTCAAAATGAGATTATCAGGAAGGGCATTTGTATCTGTTGCCACAGTAGTTGGCATCATTTTAGATTTACAATACTCATTTTTAGGTAAAGTCAGTCTAACTTCAGCTTTAAAGTTTAAAAACGTTTTCACCCTTGAGAATTTGAACCTGATAAATTGAGAAAATTTAAGGTTGAGTTGACAAGTATTTTATTATGATTATTGCTTTTACTAGCTGATTTTTGTGCTTTAGGCAAACTCTAAAAGTTTGCAAAGTACTCCAGGGGCTTATTTAAATATCAGTATAAGTAAATGGGTCATTTCCTTTCTAAACCTGTATTTTCTGGATTTATGAGAATGACGTATACTCTGTGTTTTTCAAGGACTTCAAAGGAATTAAAAACTATCAATCTTCGTTTGATTAATGGCAAGGACCAAGTTGAGAAGGTTATTAATATAGTAGTAGTTAGGAGTGAAGGCTTTTTGGTCAGATGGGGGTTTGATACTAAGCAACACTGTTGGAAGAGGATTATTGTATTTGGTAGGGAGCTGGACTAAATGACAAGAGTTAAGCCTTTAAGATTAGAAATGTTAATTTAGCCTCCTATGAATTAAATGCTCATTTTTAAAAAGATATGTAATAAACTGGTTGTTATGTCCATATTTTTTTCAAAGTGTATTAAAAGACAAATTTTCTTTTCTGGTTAAAATATGTCTTTGGTAATAGTGTCTTTTAAAACACACTAGGGAAAAAAATTAAAAAATAAAAAATAAAACACACTAGAAAGAAGTGGAGAAAGCCATACTTACATTAGTGGTTTAAATTAGTTTTAAGTGTTTGGCTGTTTCTTAAAATCAGCTATGTATGCATGAAATACTATCAAGTGTATTGTTACTAAGGAGGTTGCTTGTGTAGAATGCCAAGTTGAGACTTTTGGAAAGTTGTGACTTTGGAAAAATGGCCCCAAGATCAGTAATTGCATGTCAGAATAAACAAGCAAATAAAATCAAAGTTGCTATTTGTTTTGGATTTTGTTGTTGTTGTTAAAATTTGCTTTAAGGTTGTAAACAGCTTAAAAAATAATATTTGCATACATCTCTATTTTAGCCCAAACTAGTACCAAACACAATAATATATATATATATATATATATATATATAACATATATAACATATCTGTATATATCTGTGTGTATACACACACACACACACTGTGGTATATACTATGTAGTATATATACACGTACATACTGATTACTAGGAAAAATATACATTTATTAAGACTCAAAGAAGTGACTTTTTTCTCTTGAAAATTGTAGTTTTCCTTAGCATTATGATGTAAAGATTTGCAACTTTAGTATTGAGACTATATTTCATAATAATAATATGGGTCTTCAGGCCCATGGCCTTAAAGTAGTATCTTTTATTTTGCAAAATAGTACAGATAAGCAGAAATAAGCTTTTCACACTATGTGAGTGTGGTCTTGTATTTTCTGTTCTACTTTCTATTTTTAAAATTTGCTGTCACAACCCACTGAATTGATTTCTTGACCTGCAGTTAGAAAGGCATAATGATGGGCAATACTTAGCTAGATGACAGTAATATTTCACTTTTTTCTACATTGGTGTCTAAGAAACTGTGAGTTTTCTGTATAATTAAAACTTTACTCTTTAAATGCCAAAAATATATTTTCCATTGTAATCATGATATGTGGACAGACCTCTAAAATAGGGCTAGAAATGCCCAATAGAGCTATTTAAATTTGAGGGGGGTTTTTTTGTTGTTGTTGTTGTTTTTGCCTCTAGCTTAAATCACTTCAGCCTGTTGTTTTTTTTTTTTTTTTTGTAAGATCTGATTTTTAAATTCTCATGCTATCAACAGTCTTTGTTGTTAAAATGTTTATTCTTGCCTCTTAATTTCACTGCTTTTAGTCTCTGGGCTAGAAAACTCAGTAACCATACTTAACACTGAATTCTCTATAAAATAAGAGTAAATAGGAGAACCCTTCAGATTTCTTTCAGAATCTGAGTAAAGTGTATGAATTCTAATGTAGAGAGAGACTGAGATATTTGCTTAGCGGGATACAGCTGAGCTTCAGAGAGTTTCTAAATAAGTAGTTGGTTGACTAGTTTAAAAGGTCGGTTTAAGTGAGGAACCATAAAAATAACAGCTTTAATTATTTCACCCATCTTTTTATCTATGCTCAAGGTTCTTTTGGGGGGTAAAATGGGGTCTGTTTCTCAAAGTTACATATGATCTTTCTTGTATAAATCACACCAATAATATACACCTAAGATTTCTAGTCTCCCCCCCACCTTCCCCTGAGATTTCTAGTTTTGATTTCTTAAAAGTAGAATAAGACTTTGCAGAGCAATCTGAGGATGTATCTTTTACACTTAAAAACATTTTAAAATTTATTAATGTTTCACAGACTCTTACATGTGTCTTGTGTACACAGAAGTCAACAGGAAATTGTTTTGGAGGAAGAAGGAATATATATTCATCAAATATGTTCTTTCCAAAGCATTCAGCAGTTTTCACAGAAATAACTTTTTTGCACTCATTTCATTGGTTTGTATAATATTTAAATAAATTAGTTATTATAAATAGGGTGGCATAAACAACTTTTGAGAACAAACACCAAATTCTAGTTAAGCATACAACTCAACTAGAAGAAATAGAAATGTGCAGACAACTGGAAAGTGCCCTATTCGCTGCTATGGTCTGCCAGTTTGCTTTATGGAGGCTAGGGAAAGCATTGGTGGATCTTGCTAACTGATTAAGGGAAAGTGAGAGCTTTCCCTTAGGAGAGCTACTGTACTTTCAGATAACTAAGACATTACTGTATAGGATAATAGCTACATTTCACAGTAGTTATAGTATTTTACCATAGTCTGAGGTAAAAAAAAAAAAAAATGGGGAGGGAGGGGAAGAGAGAGAGGGAGAGAGAATCTTAAACAGAAACAGGCTCCACGCACAGCACCAAGCCCCAGTAGGGGCTGGATCTCACAACCCTGAGATCATGACCAGAGCCAAAATCAAGAGTCGGATGTTTAACCGACTGAGCCACCTAGGCTCCCCTAAAAAAATTTTTTTTAAATTTTTAAGTAGTTACATAACATTACTTGGGCAGTGCAGCCAAAGATGAGTCTTTGATGATATCATTAACACATCAGACCTACGTTTGTTCCTCGTTCCATTACTTGCTAGCTAGGTAATCTTCATCTATTTATTTAATCCCTGAGAGTCTCAGGTTCTGTGTACAGTGGGAATAAGCCTAACTTATAGTCGTTAGAATGAAATATGACCATGGTTAGGACATAGTAGGTTTCAAATAAATGGTACCTTTTATCATGTTAAGACATTTTAGATGCTTAATGGTTGGCCAGTTACAAAATAATGTTCAACAGAGGAAAAATAATCAGATGTGCAATAACCTCATATTTTGTTCTGTTTAGTATTCATAGTGTTCAATCTGCTAAGGCTCAAGCAGATTTAATCGGCTTTTAATATGTAGTCATCTGAGAAAACATAAAAGCTATGAAAGGATGCTTCACATATATGTATAATTTCTTTATACTTCATTTGTTATTATAATTATAGCTTAAAATGTAGGGGGTGGAATGGGTGGACTAAGCTTCCTGGGAATAGATTTTTAAATATATTAAATGCATTAACTGCTGACCAGAGCTGGGCAGCTGGGAGGTCAACAATGTTACTACTCTACCTTATACCCAAGGATGCAAAGTTTGGACCTAGTCCTAGATAGATATTGAATGCCCAGTATTAGAAGTCTAAAGCATGGCTTTTACATAGAAACAGTTAAAATATTTTATGTTTTAATGTTTAATAATTACTTGTGTTATATATGTGTGGTATTTCTGAAGTCCTAAATTTTTCGTATTGTATGAAAATCTTAGTAGAATAAAAAATCTTTTTAATTAAAAAATGTTCGCTTGCTATGCTTTATGCTTTGGTTAGAAACAGTTTTTTCACTAGACAATTCTAAGGTTATCTGAGCTTATCAACAATTACAAAAGACTAAGACCTATAAAATCTAGTAAATCATCAATAAATTAATAATTTAAATATACTGTTTCAATTCATATTTAAATGCATATTATAGGCCATTTATCATTCTTAAATAAACACTATTAGTGTAAAACCTGTTCCACAAACAAAATACCAAACAATTAGATGTTTTCTGAAGTTAAAACTGAGAGGAGTAGTCTTAATTTTTCCCCGTCATAGATTGAATGTTTGTGTCTCCTCCCCCTTTCCTACCAAATTCATGTGTTGAAATCCTAACCCCACAAAGTGATGGTGATAGGAGGTGGAGCCTTTGAGAGGTGATTAGGTCATGAGGATGGAGACCTCATGAATGGCATTAGTGCCCTTATAAAAGTGGCCCAAGAAAGCCCTTCTATCATCTCAAGTTATGGTGAAAAGATGGTCATCTATGAGGAAGCCAGCTCTCACCAGACTGAATCTACTGGTGCCTTGATTGTGGATCTCCCAGCCTCTGAACTGTGAGAAATAAGTTTCTGTTGTTTATAAGCCACTTTGTTTATGGTATTTTGTTACAGCAGCCTAGTGAACTAAGACTCCCCCCTCATCCTTTTTATTATAATACAAGTTTAGGCTTTAGCCTTAGTTTTTTGTTTTTTGTTTTAAGGATTTTATTTCTTTATTTGACAGAGGGAGACACACACAGCGAAAGAGGGAACACAAGCAGGGTGAGTGGGAGAGGGAGAAGCAGGCTTCCCACTGAGCAGAGAGCCCGATGCAGGGCTCGATCCCAGGACCCTGGGATCATGACCTGAGCCAAAGGCAGACGGTTAACCACTGAGCCACCCAGGCGCCCAGTATTTTTTTTTTTTTAAGATTTTATTTATTTATTTTTTTAAAGATTTATTGATTTATTTATTTATCTCGTCAAATAAATAATAAAAATAAAATAAAATTTAAAAAAAAGATTTTATTTGACAGCGAGAGAGACAGAGAGGGAACACAAGCAGGGGGAGTGGGAGAGGGAGAAGCAGGCTTCCCGCTGAGCAGGGAACCCGATGCAGGGCTCCATCCCAGGACTCCAGGATCATGACCTGAGCTGAAGGCAGACGCCCAACGACTGAGCCACCCAGGCGCCCCTAGCCTTAGTATTACAGCAGTTTAAGAACTTACCTCGGGTATACTGCAACCCTGTTAGCCTCAAGCAATTCCTTCCTAGGCAAATGAAAAAGGAAAGAACTGGTAAGACCTAGAAAAAAAGAATAGCAAGGGAATTAGTTGCCTTGCTTATTTACTTAAAATAGTTCATTGTTATAATGCCAATGCAAATCAAACAATAGAAATGACAGATGTCTGAGGAAAAGAAAAATGTTGACTAGATTAAGTAGAGCAGCCTTTTATTAAATTCCCAGGTGGAGGTGATCGTGGTAATATTAATAATAACAGCTAACTCTTGTGCATACTATGTGCCAGGCACTATTCCCAGTAGTTTACATGGATAATTCATGTAGTCTTCACAGTTGCCCGAGGAAGTAGATGCTTTTGTCAGCTCCATTTTATAGATCAATGAAACTGAGTCACAGAGATATTTGGCAAGTTACCCAAGGTCGCACAGCTAACAAGAGGGCTTGCCCTGATGTGAAGCAGGCTCAGGTATATATTCTTAATCCTCTGATGGATAGGAATGAGTTATGTTAAAATATCACAAGATACTGGGACCAAACTAGCTTGCAGAAAACACAAAATAGATCTGGTAGGTATTGTGATCTTGGAAAACTTTTCTCTGCCTCATCTTTATCTTTACAATGGGGGGAGTAATAGTACCTTGCTTTGGGTTATTTTCAGGATTAAATATATGTATTTAAGTTGCTGAGAACTATGGCTGGCACATAGTAAACATTCAAATCTGAACTGCTTTTGTTATTATGAGACATACTCTAAGAAGTCAGTTATTTAGAGAAAGATGGGGAAGACAAAAGGGCTAATTCAACTGTACATATTTTGCATACGCACTGTGATCTCAAGTCAAAAGTTACTGTTGGTCTATCATCCATTGACACTGATGGGTCTTGACATATCAGTAGCTGTTAAATAACTTGATATAAATTCTGAAATTAGACACTAATGGGATTGACATAGACGTTCCCTGTCTACATGTTTTTGCCAGTCATCTAGTAAGAAGGAAATGATTCCGTGGATGGAACACTGTCATTTCTTTGAAGCATGAGAAAAAAGATAATTGGAAGGCAGACTTCAGAGGCTAATGTGTATATAGGGAGCATGATTTCAAAGGTGATTTCCTTTTCAAAAAGTGAACAAACCCATGGAACCTGAGCATTCTACATTGTGAGCAAGTATAGAAAAAAATTAAATGAAGAAAATTTTATTTACTTTTTTGTCTTCTCAACTTTGTATCTAGTTATGGGAATGTTTTCCTCCCATTTGAGGCTGAGGATATTAAAAAACTGAGATAATATAAAAAAAACTGACGTAATGTCAGACTTAGAATTTTAACTTAATATTGATCTTTTTTTTTTTTTTTTTTGTAGTGAAAAAAACAAATTGTAGTACCTGGAAACAGTACTTCTTTTTCAGTATGTAAACCAAAGTCAGTTTGTCAGTAGTTCTGTCTTTGCTCAAATGGATGAAAAATCAGAATAGTTCCTTCATTATATCAGACATTTGTATTAAGCTGAAACAGGATAAACTGGGTAACAACGCCAGTACCAAAGTCAAAATATTGGACAGTAATCGATGTGTAATACTCATGATGCTTAGCAATAATCTGAGTTGAGTTTTCTCATATTTTCCTTTTTATATGAAAGATATTCATCCAGTAAGAAGGCCTTTTGCATTTTTTTTCTCCTTGTTTACCCTGCCCATCCCTGCTAGCTACCTTGTGGGTTTTTGACAATCATTCAGGGCCTTGTATGGCCTATTCCCTCTGCCTAAAAAGCCTTTCTCTCCAGATATGAAATGGATGGCTCCTTTTGATCTTGGCTTAAATGTCATTTTTCTTAGAGGCTTTCTCTGACTACCCTGTCTTAAGTGTGCAATTAATGTTAGCTGATTAAATTAGATGCCCTTTGTTGTTCTATGTCAGCAGTCTTGTTTCTTTTGTAGAATTGACCACATTTTGTCATTTTTTGTTAATTGTTTGTCTCCACAACTAGATTTTAAGTTCCCTAAGGCCAAGAACCTTGTCTTTTATTCAGCTGTATTCCCATCTCCTAGCAGATACCCTTATATATGGTAGATTCAGTGTAGGTGCTTGGGAGGTGCTTAATATATATTCGTTGAACGAATGAATTACTAGTGTTTCTCAATGTTTGTGGAGCAAATAGTAGAAGCAGAGGTCAGCAATCACTGTTGTACTCACACCTACTGAAATTCTGCCAGTTTAGGGATTTGTTTGAATTATTGACTCTTAGGCTATTATCACAACTTTATGCACAATTAAAAAATAGATTTTAAATACACTTGCCTATAACTTAAAGGAAGGTTATATTTTTAAATGGATTAAATCTCTTTGAATTAAAATACTGTGTTGTAAAATAACAAAGGAGTAGGCAAAAGCTATTTGGTGTAGGTGGTCCCTGTTTGTACACATCTGATTAACAAATGATCCATCCACAAACATTCGCTGGAAGCTCTTGGCCATCCATCCACCATGCAGAATTTGTTCCTGTTGGCTATTTCTCTAGGGAGAGAGGTTAAATTGGTTGAAGAACTTCAGGTTTATGAGTACAAGAGGTAGGCTTAGGTTAATAGGAAAAAGATTCAAAGGATTTAGAGTTTAAATTCAGGATCCATTCTATCACTTAGTTCTATGACTGGGGTCAAGTCCCAGACCTGTTTTCTCTTCTGTAAATGTTCCGGGACTCAAAGTGTTGCATCTGAGGTTCAGGTGAGATGTGTCAAAGAACTTTATAAGCTATGAAGTGCTATGTATGTTGACTAGTTTACCCAGTGGGAATAATTATTTGTGTAGATGAGCAAAGGGCCAGCTGCTGCTAAGCACAGCTAACTGCATCTTAGTTGGGGACACTCAACTAAACATCCATTCACATTGTGCCTGATTTTTACTATTTTCAAAGTTATCTGTCTCCTGACTAAAATTATACCAACTAGAGATTCACTTAGATTAATAAATGTATATTTAATTAAACATTTTTAACGAATATTAAAATGATGGCCATATTTTGGTATAAAATTGGCTCACTGAGTCCTTTTTAGCAGCGTGCTATAAAGCAGGAAGAGTTAAAATCCTGAGGCTTTAGGGTCAGACAGATAGAAATTCTAACTTCAGCACTTAACCAACCAAATGAGCTTGAGCAAATTGCATAGCCTGTCTCAACTTAAGGTCTTTTTGTTCTAACACCATCAACCTTAAGGACTGTGGGAGAGATGAACTGAGAATCTATGGTTCAGCACCTAGTGTATGCCTGGCACAGGATAGGGATTGCTAAGTGTTTTACTTCCAGGGATACACAGCTTGAATGAGCTGCACTGAGGAAATGAGTGTTTTCATGCTCTGTTTTGAAGACTAGTCATTACAGGCATAAGAGATCAGCAGATCCTTATTGTTACTCTGAATCTTGTATTCTGCAATATACTACTAGAGGAACTCAAAACTAGCATTGAACTACACATCTGTAATGTGCATGCAGTGAGAGGAAAAGTAGGTAATTGGAACACACCAACTATTTCTGGGTGATAATACACCACAGTGAACATTTAGAGCAGCGTTAGGGTAGAGAGATTGAAGCAGAGGTGGACACTGGAGGGAGGTTGAAAATATTTAAGTGGTGAGATGGTGCCCCAAATTGCTTTTTTCTTCATTTCAGAATATTACCCAGGATTGATTTTAGTGCTTGGAGCATGGCCCTTCTACTTTGAATTCAGACTTCTTCCATGATGCTGCAAGTAATGGTCATTGTAGGTTAAAAAACCTTTGGTAGGCTAGCCTGGGAATCTAGTCATAATTCACACTATTAATAAGTAATAATATTTATTCCAAGTATGACCATTATTTGGACTTAAAGTTATCCTTTTGAGGGACACTTGGGTGACTCAGTCAGTTAGGCGTCCAACTCTTGATTTCGGCCCAAGTCATGATCTCAGGGTCCTGGGATTGAGCCCCACATTGGGCTCCCCGCTTAGTAGGGAGTCTGCTTGTCTTCCTCTCTTTCTAACCCTCGCCCCCCTCGTGTGCTCTGTCTCTCTCTAAAATAGATAAATAGGGGCGCCTGGGTGGCTCAGTTGTTAAGCATCTGCCTTCGGCTCAGGTCATGATCCCAGGGTCCTGGAATCAAGCCCTGCATCAGGCTCCCTGCTCCACGGGAAGCCTGCCTGTCCCTCTCCCGCTCCTCCTGCTTGTGTTCGCTCTCTTGCTGTGTCTCTCTCTGTCAAATAAATAAATTTTAAAAATCTTTAAAAAAAATTTAAAAAAATAAATAAATAAATTTTTTAAAAAGTTTTTATTTATTTATTTGACAGAGAGAGAGCGAGAGCAGGAACACAAGCAGGGGGAGTGGGAGAGGGAGAAGCAGGCTCCCCACTGAGCAGGACCCTGGGATCATGACCTGAGCCGAAGGCAGAGGCTTAATGACTGAGCCACCCAGTCGCCCCTAGATAAATAAATCTTAAAAAACAACTTATCCTTTGGGAGCACAACTGATTTTTCATTGGGATTAATGTTTTAAATTAATACGAATTTTCCATTTTTTATTCTCCTGTTTACCAAACTTATATGTTCTTGAATGGAATTAAAATTTGTTATCAGTATCTGAAATCAGGCCATTTATAAAGCTTATCTTCACATCTAGAAAATTCTTTTACATTTTTTAACCAAATTAACAATTTTCTTTTGTGAAGTGGTATCATATTTCTTTCTTTTTTTTTTTTTTTTTTGAAGATTTTATTTATTTGACAGAGAGAGACAGAGGGAGAGAGGGAACACAAGCAGGGGGAGTGGGAGAGGGAGAAGCAGGCTTCCCGCAGAGCAGGGAGCCCAATGCGGGGCTTGATCCCAGGACCCTGGGATCATGACCTGAGCCGAAGGCAGACGCTTAAGGGCTGAGCCACCTAGGCACCCCTCATATTTCTTTTTTTCTTTTTTTTTGAGAGAGAGAGACAGCATGAGCGGAGGTGGAGGGCAGAGGGAGAGAGAGATTATGACCTGAGCCGAAATTAAGAATCAGACACTTAACCAACTGAGCCACCCAGGTGCACCTCTAGTGGGTTATTTCTTTTTTTTTTTTAAGATTTTATTTATTTATTCATGAGAGACAGAGAGAGAGAGAGAGAGAGAGAGAGAGAGGCAGAGGGAGAAGCAGGCTCCCAAGGAGCAGGGAGCCCAATGCGGGGCTGGATCCCAGGACCCTGAGATCATGACCTGAGCCGAAGGCAGACGCCCAGCCATCTGAGCCACCCAGGCGCCCTCTAGTGGGTTATTTCTATATAAATTTATAATAGTGAAAGAATATGTAATTTTATCACTTAATATTGGAAAATTGCTTTTTTCCACCCAAATTTTTATTTAAATTCTAGTTAACATAGTATAACAGTGGTTTCAGGAATAGAATTTAGTGATTCATCACTTACAGTATAACACCCATTGCTCATCATGACTAGTGCCCTCCTTAAGAGATGGTGGTCTTAAAAAATAACTTTAGGTTAAAACTGTCATATTTGGTGTACTTGATCAAAGGATACTAATGCACAAAATTCTGATTTAATCATTTTACAAAAGAATTGGCTATAGGAGTTCTTTAAACTTCCTACGTTGCTTGCTCTGTAATTTATATCTAATTTTTAAAAAATTTAAACCCACAGAAAAGTTGAATCATACCATTAATCAAATGCCTTTTCATTGGTTAATTGTGAACATCTTACCACTTTCATTTTATCTCTCAATAGGCAGGTGGGTAAATTAAATAGACACGGGGGTTTTCATTTTTGTTTTTTGTTTTCATAATTTGAGAGTAAGTTGTAGACATGATACTTCAACCCTGAGTACTTCAACTTGGAACCGACTGGTATCAGTTCATGAAAGCTGATTGTGTACATTTCTTCCCATTTCTGTTTCAAGTCAGTTGCTTATAATCCTCTATAGTGGCCATTTACAACATAGAAATTGGCAATGTCAAAAACCAGGTTTTTCCCCCTCTCCAGAGCCAGACATTTACTATCACATCACTGCATGTACCTCCTAAAAGTAAGAACATTCTCCTATATACCTGCAATGCACTTATCATACTCAAGGAATCAAACACTGGCACAATGCTAATATCTAACGTATAGTTTATATTCACATTTCCTAAGTTGTCCCAATATTGTCTTTAGTCATGTTGCCTTTTAAGGAAGTAAATTGCTTCCTGTTACAGAAAAGGAGTTAGACCCTGATACTGAACAACATTTAGAAAGGTTTTAGATTATTCTGTAAGCATATGTAAAAGTAGAAGTGAGTAAAAGTATTGGTGTTTGGGGAAAAAAATTAGGTCATGTATATAGGACAATTAAGATATTTGCAGATTTTTCCTTATTTAGCTTAAAAAATACTTGGACAAAATAGATTTAAGAGAATAATGAGTATTGATGAAATTACAAGATTTTTTTTTGATTGAAAAGAATTATATTTGAATTGGGAGGAATTATGCTTTTAATCCTAAAGCCTCAGGCTACCTCTCTACCTCATTTTTTTAGTATTCTAAGATCCCTGCACTCTTGGCACATTGATCTTGTTGTTCTTCAGTGACAAGCACGTTGACATCATGGGGCCTTAGCATTTTCTGTCCCCTTCTGGAATACATATCTCATGACCCTGTCCTTCATTTGACTTTGTGCTCAGTTGTCACCTCAAAGAAGCCTTCTTGACCATCCTAGGAAAAGTACAGCTCTTTTCTCTTTACACTGCATTACTCCTCTTTGTAGTCCTTATCACTGCTTGATCTGATGTTCTATATTTATTTATTTACTTTTTTGTTTTTCTCCCCAATAGGAATGTAAGCTTCATGAGGGCAGGGACTTAGTGATGTTTGTTCACTGCTATGTTTCCCGATGTGTGGACTGATACCTGACGTTTAGTAGCTGCTCAATAAATAATTTATTATTAAATGAATGTTTGCATGAATTTTAGTTATCTTTGTGATGTACCATAAAACTCATTATTACTGGAAAATTTTATACATTTTTTTTCCTGTGATTTATTAGTTTTATAACCCTAAGAATTAACTCTCCAGTATCAGTTTTTGTTTCTAAATGGGAATATTTATGCCCACTTCTCAAAGTTATTAGAGGATCAGATGAAATAACTACACAAACATAAGGCATTTGATAATGGAATAAATGGTAAAAATGTCTACCTTCAGAGTTTGTAGGAAATAATTTCAGCTGGAGTGATTAATTTCATGGCAAAGACTCTTTGTCCAAGACAACAGCTGAATTGAGACTTAAAAGACAGGTATGTTTGGGATAGGTAGAAGTTTACAGAGTTTGAGACAGGGAGGACTGAAAGAGAGGACAATCTGAGCAATTAAGATGTTCAAGGGATAGCAGGTAGACTAACAAATTGTAGGAGTTACGAATGAGGAAAATTAGGGTTTTGAATGTCATCACACTAAGGGGTTTGAGCTTCATTCACTTGATAGTGGGTATCATTAAGTAGTTTGGTCTGATTAAAGAGAACTTTTTGGAAGAATAATTTGGCATTATAATTCTTTTTTTTTTTTTTTTTAGTTTTATTTATTTAATCTCTACACCCCATGTGGGGCTTGAAATCACAACCCTGAGATCAAGAGTCACACGCTGCTCTGAGCCAGCCAGGCACCCTTGACAGTATATTTCTATTATTTAATTTCATTATAAACCAGCAGAGAATTATTATTGAATACCTGGCAGTCTTAAAATCTTTTTTTTTTTTAAGATTTTATTTATTTATTTGACAGAGAGCGACAGAGGGAGAGAGGGAACACAAGCAGGGGGAGTGGGAGAGGGAGAAGCAGGCTTCCCGCGGAGCAGGGAGCCCGATGTGGGGCTCGATCCCAGGACCCTGGGATCACGACCTGAGCCGAAGGCAGACGCTTAATGGCTGAGCCACCCAGGCGCCCCTAAAATCATTTTTTAGCTCTCAATATTACATTATGACCTGATATTATAAAAATTACCTGACATCTCTACTGTTGGCTAATCTTTTTTCTTCTCCATTTTTTCCCCTTTGCCACCATTCTTTGTAATTGTATGAGGGATTCTTGTTCCCTTCTATGAAAATTCTTGGGAATATTAACATGTATATAATACTGACAATGCCATAGCTATTGGCTAGATACTCTTTTGTCAGAATAGTTAAACTGCACTGTTAAAGCAGCTGTGTGTTATAACAAATAGAAAAATAGGATAAAATTGGAAATTTTTCTCTCATTTCAGACATTTGCTGGCAGAAACATCATAAACTCTGGGATTAGAGGCCTTTGTATCTTCCAACCACATGTGAACTATGGGAGTAAGGAGACCCCCCCCCCGCCCCCAATACCGAATAAGCTTTCCTACCTGTGTTAAGGAGGGAATGGACGTGTCTCCTCCCTGCCACCCAACCAAATAAACATTTTCACACCAAAGCTTCAAAAAAAAATTTTTTTTTTTGTCCCTAGGAGGGATTTGTTCAGTGTATTGTGGTAGAAAGAGCACAAAGCAGGAAATCTTAGATCCCATCATTCATAACTCCTTGAAAATTGTCTGAAATGTGTGTTAAGTTGGAATACTCATTCAGAAGTTGGGATAAGGAATATACCTATGCTTTTGAGGAAGTGTGTTCAAATCTTAGTAATTGTGTCGATTAAATGCTGGTCCTGGAGGCAGATTTCTACAGTCCAGCATATAACAGCCCTGACCTGTGCTTCTTCTTGTAGCTTCTGTTGCAGGGTTCAGGTATCTGCCAGGGAACTCTGAATAGCTAACAGTGAAAAAAAAAATCCTCAGGTTACTTAGTGGTACAGATTAAATTCCATCACCAAGAGCTCAGGACACTAAAATCCTTTTGTTATTCTGAAGTTACTTTGAAAATCATGCTATTGCTAGAAATCAGAGTTGGAAAGGTCATTAGAAATAGTGAGTCTTTTATATTTACAGTTAGGAAAACAAGACCCAGAGAAAAAGAAGTAATCTGTCCAATGATGAAAGTAAAACTCAAATTTCCTGCTAGCCAGTCTAGTGTGTCTATACTTCTACCTCTAGCAAGAGCACAGCTGCCTCTAGTTTCTGCACCAGAAATGACCTAATGATCAATCAGCCTCCCTCAAGGAACTTGGAAGAAACATAGACTAGGTGATTTTATTTTAACATTATTCTCCAAATAAAATATACCTACTTTCAGAAGAAAGTCAAATGGTAATAGACTCGAAGTGAAAGGCATTATTTCATCCTTGAAACAGGATGCTAAAAAGAAAAAAAAATAAATGAAATTAGAGATAACGTGAAATTAAAAATCAGTTAGCAGTGTAAGCTTATTATATAGAAATACAGAGAAAAATCTGTCTTTAATTTTGTCATATGAAAAACAGGGCTAACTGTAGTACTAAAAGGGTTATCATAGTGATTAAATGAGGTAATCCATGTAAAGTGCTTAGAATAGTTATTTGATTCTGAAGAAATAATAAAATGTTATCTATTAATATATTAACATTTGTTCAAGTAGGATATGTACATATTCATTTTTTTTTTTTAAAGATTTTTTATTTATTTTGACAGAGACACACAGCGAGAGAGGGAACACAAGCAGGGGGAGTGGGAGAGGGAGAAGCAGGCTTCCTGCTGAGCAGGGAGCCCGATGCGGGGCTCGATCCCAGGATCCTGGGATCATGACCTGAGCCGAAGGCAGATGCTTAACAACTGAGCCACCCAGTCGCCCCATTCATTTTCTTTGTTATTTTTTTTTTAAAAGCACTTTTTTTTTTTTTAAGATTTTATTTATTTATTTGACAGAGACAGAGATAGCGAGAGCAGGAACACAAGCAGCGGGAGCGGGAGAGGGAGAAGCAGGCTTCCCCTCGAGGAGGGAGCCCGATGTGGGACTCGATCCCAGGACCCTGGGATCATGACCTGAGCTAAAGGCAGACGCTCAACGACTGAGCCACCCAGGCACCCTCATTTTCTTTTTTAAACAATATATTTATTTGAGAGAGGAGTTGGTGGTGGGTAGGGGCAGAGGGAGAGATAATCATCAAGCAGACTCCACACTGAGTGCAGAGCTCAACACGGGGCTCCATCTCATGACCCTAAGATCATGACCTGAGTCAAAACCAAGTTGGTTGGCTAACCCACTGAGCCACCCAAGCACCCCAATAGGTACATCTTGTAAGTGTTCTGAAGAGAAACTACAAAGGCTAAGAGAGTGACTAACCGAGGGCAGGGAAAAGCCCCTTTGGTTAGGATGATTAGGTAAGGCGTCTCTGAGAAAGTGAGCCAAGGATGTGAAGGAGCCAACTATGTAAGTATTGAGGGGAAGAACATTCCAGGCCAAGGGAGTAGTGTGTGCAAGGGTCTTGAATTTAGAAAGAACCTGGCATGCTTTAGGATCTGAAAGAACATGTAGCATAATTTGTGTTTCCTTCATTTGCTCACATTAGATTGTCTCATTCCCTAGAATATTTGTTCTCCAAGGGCTGGGACACATCTGACTCTTTCTCTCAGTCCTGTGACAGTGGTTGGTATGGAGTTGGCATTTATTAGACACTTGAAAAAACATTTAACTGCCTATGCATGCTTAATCACCATCAGTGCCTTGTGGATGAAGACTTGATCTTTCTCCTTTCAGACAAAAGTATCCTAGGATGTAGTGAATTGTACATGGTTAACTTTTTTTAAAGAGCATTTGAAAAGCTGATACACAATTTAAATTATTTCAAATATATAAATTTTATATTTTGACTTATATCAGTGAGTTTCACGGAATAAGAAAATTCTCATTTTAAAAAATGAAAGCAGGGCGCCTGAGTGGCTCAGTCATTAAGCGTCTGCCTTCAGCTCGGGTCGTGATCCCAGGGTCCTGGGATCGAGCCCAGCATCAGGCTCCCTGCTCCGCGGGAAGCTTGCTTCTCCATCTCCTACTCCCCCCCCTTGTGTTCCCTCTCTCGCTGTGTCTCTCTCTCTCAAATAAATAAATAAAATCTTTAAAAAAATTTAAAAATTAAAGTAATTTGAGTTAACCATTTTATATCTCTATTTAACTGTGCCAGAAGTTCAGATTTTCTGGGGATGGGATGGAAATGCTACCTGGGATGGTCCTGGTTTACGTCTGTTACCTCTGTCCAATCCTATTTCACGGTTGTCTTCTTTCACTCTGTTTCATTGTTTAGACAAAGAATTTTATGGTCACCCTAATAATTAGCCGTTTTGCTGTCCTACTAGCACACTCCATAATTCATATTTCATTCTGTATTAAAATAGCTTAAGTATAGCTTCAGGTAGACAATTTGCCCCAGCTGTGTTCTGTAGGATATTGCATATAATATTTTATAATTTATGTGGACTCTTGTATAAATCAAGGGATTGACAACATGGAATACTTGCTTTGATTTAGTACAAAACACTTGGAATTTGTTTCAGAAATGCTTGATTCTAAGATGTTTTTACCAAAATGCACCTATTTTGACAAAATGTTCTTTTTGTTCAAAGTCATCTGAAATCTTACGAACAATGCCTTCTGCGATAAATATTATATTAGTGATTACATAATATATTGGTAAAATAACCACTTTTAGAATTTACTGTTAAATATAGTAAAAGTTGAGACATTTGGATCCCTTTCCCTCTCTTCTCTGAAACAAATCTTCATAATGTGCTGTGCTGGAAATGCAATGACGAACAAGAACTAACATGGCCTCTGGAACTTGTGGTCTTTTCTGACTTTTTTCCTGAGTCAACAGACAGACAGATCAAGACTGGAGGGTTACCCTGTGCTGTGTTGAAAGAGGCTCAGGTGGGGAGTAGGGGAAGTGGCCCAGATGAAAGCATATCAGATGGCCTGCACAGATCTGTAGAATTCCTGCATTCCACTACCCTCTTCTATTTGTAGTAATCTCAAATATTTTTGGTTTGAATATAAGGTGTGTGTGTGTGTGTATGTGTGTGTGTATGTATATTGGATATTCTGTTTTGGAGAATGAGGAATGGAAATTTATTTCTCAGTAATTGCAAGTTTCAGTTGAGGTGCTCAGTTCGTGAGGCCTTACTGATTTTGCCCTCTAGGCAATGCAGCTAAAACCTTCCTGGTCTAAAAGGTTAGAAACTATTGAGGGTAGTCAATGATAAGTATTTTCCACAAGCTTTCTGGGTGGCATCATTGTATAAACTAAAATAATGTTGAAAATGAACAGTTTTGGGGCGCCTGGGTGGCTCAGTTGGTTAAGCAACTGCCTTCGGCTCAGGTCATGATCCTGGAGTCCCTGGATGAGTCCCGCATCGGGCTCCCTGCTCAGCGGGGGGTCTGCTTCTCACTCTGACCCTCCCCCCTCTCATGCTCTCTCTATCTCATTCTCTCTCTCAAATAAATAAATAAATAAATAATCTTAAAAAAGAAAATGAACAGTTTTGACCGATTGTAGCATTTAAATGAGGATAAAGAAAACAACTGTCTCCCTCTCTACAAAAAGGTATATGCAGTAAGTTACAGAATTTATACATTCTGTATCTTTAAAGATCACTAAACATTTGTGTCTCTAGTAGTGTAGTGTCACCCCTGGTAAAGAAGGGTTTATGGAACTGAGTTGTGGCAGCATGTGAGGTTGTGTGAATTTTGGTTGTAAATCTCTAGCAGCTGCTGCTTTTTTAAACTATTTAGTAAAATAAAACTTAATATCAGTCTTTAATCTGTGCTTTCAAAGTCCATGTTGGTTGAATGTGATAAGGTTGAACCAAATATCTATTTGGGGACATGGCAGGGAATGGTGGTAATTGAGAGACAGTATCACGTGGAGCAATGGCTTTAAAATTTTTTTGTCAGCCCACAATTACAAAGACAATTGACATTGCTCCATCCCAACACTGTCCTCCCAAACAAGTCATTACTTAGTCTTGCTCTGCAGTGGTAGCTGATCTTTTCTTTTTTCCTATTTTATTTAAAACTAAAGTGATAGTTCCAACCCCTTAAATTAACTTGACAGCACATTTAATCCTAGAGATTGTTTTAGCATCTGGAAGAATTAGAAGGGCCTGGGTTCAGGTTCTGGTTTTGTCACCTGCTCTGAGTAACCTTGACTAAATTACCTAACTTCTCTGAGCTTCATTTTCCTCATTGGTTGAGATTGAGGCAATAAAAATACTCATTTCATAGGTTTGTTATAATGACATAATCTGATTTTGTTATGATGGCACAACCACCTGAATGAAGTGGTTGTGCCAGGCACTTAAAAAGCACATAAGTAATGGCTATTTTGGTTGTCTCCAAATTTTGTAAGCTTAGGGAATTGGGAGCAATAATAATGGTGAATCCCATTCAGAGGACAATTAGTTCAGTTTCAGATATGTTAGCATTTGAGGTGTTACAGGTAGCCAGAGAGTTTAGACATATTTTTTGGAAACAAGACTATATGAAATAGTCTGAAGTTAGTGAATTTTTAAAAATCCAAGCAAATAGAGTATTAGAGCTTTGGGGACTTAACAATTGAGTTTTTCCTAAAGGTACATGAGGTTTATTTAATTCTGTTATAGCTGTTTCACTTTACCAGCTTTCTGCTAACATTCTCCAAAATTTAAAATGCAGAATCTGTCATTTGTATGACTATTGGCATAATTAGTAGAGGTAAAGACATGTACCGATGATAGGTAGTTGTAGAAAAAGAAGAACATAGGATTTGGAATTAAACCTGGGTTAGGTGATTCAGCTAGGTAATCCACCACCTACCTTAATCTTTATGGTTCAGTGTCTTTATCTACAAAATATTCTTATTTCACAAAGTTAGATTGTCAAAGGGACAAATAAGTGTAAGAAAGATACATTAATTTCCATGGAAATACTTTTAGTAAAACGTCGTTTTTTAGCAGAATAAAAAAATTCATGATGGCTCTAGATTTTAAGACTGGATCAAACATACCGTTCTTTATAATACGATAGGAGATTAACAACATCCTAGAACTTGTCTTTAAAGAAGTATGGGTATAGGTAAAGAGCAACCCAGTGCATCTTGGCACATGTTTTATGTAATAATGATGATATTAATTTATAAAGAGTACTATAGGATATTAAAATGAATTCTTATATACCTGATCTTGATACTTAGTAAGTCTGACTAGTGTGTGCACAAGATATTATTAGACAAAGTGTTTGTCCAGTAGCTTAGATTATAAATAACCCCTGTTCTAGCTCATTTTAAACAATGTAGTATGAATGATGCCAAAAACAGGCTAGAACATTTTCTTCTCTCCAAGATCTGAGATTTTGTAAACAAGGCTCTGCTCCTGGAGCTAATCTAGGTCATCATAACCCAAAATCTTTTGAAGGATGAGAAACCCAATTAAGTCTCTTAGGTACTTTTTAATATTTTAATTTAAGAAATGTTTTAGCTCTTAAAAACACAGTATTTTTGGATTGCTGTTTGGCCACTTAGCTTATTTGTACCATTTCATAATGAATACAAATCACTGGGTAATCATTTCAGCAACAATGATGGCTAGAAATCTCTGTGTGTGTGGAAATTAATGTAACTTATTATGGCTTAATTTATCCTAGTACTAACCCAACAGTATAACATTTTGTTTTTTAATAAAAAGTGATCTAATGAGAAAAACCATAAATTTCCTAATTTCCAAAACTGTTAACAGTGTTAAGTTTTAGCTATTATTTAGTCTTTATTGCAAATTTGTTACTGAACTGTGAAATGTGTCGTTAAATGTGACATTATTTAAGAAACTTTAAAAATATCAGTGTCGTAAATCTTTAGAAGTGAAGATTCAAATTTTATCTTTGTTATTAATATAGTATACTATTCATTAATAGTAATTGCCCCTTGTGTGTGTGTGTGTGTGTGCACATTTGCCCTTTACTAACATCCTATAGACCTGATGTTTGCAAAGGAAAAGAGGAGCCTTCAATTGCTTGAGAGCCGAGTCCTGGGCTAGGTGATTTATAACTCTTAGAGGAATTATTACTCCCACTTTACAGGTAAAGAAATAGACTCAGGTTAAATAATTTGATAGCACAGCTTGTTAAGTAGAAAGATCTTGAACTCCTAGACTCTGGCTCTCCTCCGTTTTGTCTTGCTGCTTTAAAGGATCATTCCAGTAATGAGGTTGAGTTTTGTGCAAACACGTTTACACTGCTATCCCCTAGAAGACCACTGGAGACAATGATCTTCTGTTTGTGTAGAACACTGCTGTTTTCAAAATAATTTTACCCTGTCCTATTTGATCCTAACAACAAACCAACATTGCAGGCAAAAAAGAAAAGAAGAAAGGATTCCTGACTTATAAATGAGCAATTTCAGAGAAGTACTTAAGATTGTAAAGCTAATTAAAGGTGGAGTTTAAACTAGAACCCAGATCTGTGGTTCCTGGTCATTGTTCTTTTCTACTTCTTTTACTTTCTCCGGATTATGTATGTGATCTATGAATATGAAGTAGTGAAGTTTTACAGATTGAATCTTTTGTGTCTTCATGCAGTGATCACACTTTATAACTATGGCCTGGCTCCCTGTTTAGCAGTCAAATCCTGTTTTCCTGTACTATGATTAGTGTATCAGTGACAGAATTGAGGTGTAATGGGGCTGTAATAGTGCTTATTGAATGAGTAATAAGTGGAAAATGCTGAGATTTCTGTAATTAAACTTTATTCTTATATGATGCCATATTTGCCTTACGGAAATGTATATAAAAAAGGAGTTGTTAAGGGAAGGATAGCATTGGTTAAGAGCATGCATGTTAGATTTAGGAAGACCAAAACTTGAATCCTGGCTTTTCCCATTTGATTCTACTGTTCTTGGTCAAGTAATAAGCCAGTTTCCTCATCTTCAGGGATAGTAACTGCTACAGGGTCAGAGGAGATAGGTATATAAAGAGACTAACACTGGGCCTGGGCCATGGGCCTACCTACATAGAAGCTATTAAATCATTACCTGTAAAGGGTTCTTTTTTTTCTTTTCTTTTCTAGTAGCAGTGTATCTTTTTTTTTTAAAGATTTTATTTATTTGAGAGAGAGAGAATGAGAGACAGAGAGCATGAGAGGGAGGAGGGTCAGAGGGAGAAGCAGACTCCCTGCCGAGCAGGGAGCCCGATGCGGGACTCGATCCTGGGACTCCAGGATCATGACCTGAGCCGAAGGCAGTCGCTCAACCAACTGAGCTACCCAGGCGCCCTTTGTTTTTTTTTTTTAAAGATTTTATTTATTTATTTGATAGAGAGAGAATGAGAGAGAGCACATGAGAGTGGGGAGGGTCAGAGGGAGAAGCAGACTCCCTGCCGAGCAGGGAGCCCGATGCGGGACTCGATCCCGGGACTCCAGGATCATGACCTGAGCCGAAGGCAGTCGCTTAACCAACTGAGCCACCCAGGCGCCCTAGCAGTGTATCTTTTTGTTTAGAAAGTATCCAAGCTAGCATGATTATCTCTAAAGTATGTTAAAAGTAGATAGTTCCCAATTATTTCTGCTAATGGAGGGCACAGATGATCTGAAACAGTTGATATTTGAGACTTTTCCATTTTATATTTCGAATATGTAGTTTAAAAAAACTCATGGAAGACCTTTAATTTATTTCCTTATATGAGGATAATATAAGTAATTTATATTTCTTCAGCTGTCCATTTGGAGAGCACAATTTTGACCATGCTGTGTGAGTTGCAGGGGGAAAAGGGGGGTATTTCATGGTTGGGGGTTGAGAATTGAGAACCTGGGACTAACATTTAGTATAGAATTTCATATTATTCAGATTTTTAACTTGTAGACTGTTGAGACCTACAAAGTAGATAACATGCCATTCTTTTATAGCATACCCATTTATAGCTTTGCGTACTAAGATAAACAAAAGCAGGGAAAAGCAAGCATTCTTCAGAATTAAGTAAAGTGCCATTATGAAATTTTTGGAAAACTGGCAGCACAGAAGAAACATTTCACTAAATCTCTTTGTTGGATTTTACTTTTTAAGGTGGCATGTCTCATGTACGTTTTATTCATTTATAATTACATGTTTCTGACTAAATTTTTTTAAGGGGGGACAGAGGCAGAGGGGAAGAATCTTAAGCACGTTTCACGCTCAACACAGAGCCTGATGAGGGGCTCAATCTCATGACCCTGAGATCATGACCTGAGCTGAAATCAATATTCGGTCGCTTCCTGGCTGAACCACCCAGGCGCACCTGACTAAATTTAATTTTTGTAAGTTCTCTTTGTATGTTAATCAGATTATAGATAGAGACTATCATTAGCTTTTAATTTAAAAGTTTGAGGATTATAACTGAAAGGAAATATTCCAAAATAATTTAGGGATTGTATATTATTTTTCCTTTTTTGAGAGTGGAAGAGATTAATTTTGAATTATAAACTTATTCATCAAAAAATTTTTAAAATTTTATTTCCTTTGACTTCTAGTTGTACGACTTGAGTAAATAAACTTTTAGAACTGATTTTCTTATTTGAACAGTGCAGATAATGATACTTGTTCTGTTTACCTCCCATGAATGTGAAATCAAATCAACTATTATTTAGGACATAAATCAGGCATGGTGCTAGGTTAGCAATAACGTAGACAAACATAGTACTTCTCTTTAAAGCACTTAGAGGTGGTGGAGGAGAATGTCATTCAACCAGCCATTTTGCAAATAATTATTTAACCTTCTATGAACTAAGTACTAAGCAGGAGGTATAGGGAGCGTAAGACTAGTCTTGGATCAGGGAAAGCTGCCTTGGGGAAGAGAAGTTTAAGCTGAGATTTATCAACTGAAGGCGTTGTGGGAGACCACTCTTACTAGAAGAGGTATAAATAGTATTTGCAAAATTCCACAGTTTGAAGAAGCTTAGGATCCTTAGTAACCAAAAGTCCAGTCTGGCTGACAGACAGCACCTTATAGCCTTCACAGTAGCCCTGTGAGTTGACTCCATTTTACAGATCAGAAAACAGAAGCTCAGAGTAGTTTAGTAAATTGTATAGGGTCTCATTGTTTGTAAATGGCAATTTCAGGTTTTGAACCCAGGTTGGTTGGCCTGACTCCAAACTAAATGTTCTCTCTACTATGCCCTTCTTTCTCTGAGTCACTTACCCCAAAGGCTTCTTGTGCTCCCAAATACATCTTCCCTATTGTTATTTCTCAGAGGGCTTAGCAGCTCTCCCTCTGGTTAATTGTGGGGCCAATGATCAGATTCTTTCTTTACACTAATGTAATAATGACATTTAACTCTTACAGGTTGTGTGCTTTGTACTCTTACTTGTATACTGTAAAACTCCAGGGATCCTAGAAGCTTTTTCAGGGACAGGAATCTTGTGCACTCTGGGGCTGATTTGAAACTGCAGTGTTGTTTGTGGCCTCTCATTTAAAAATAGCCTCATGTTGCTCATGGGGTGCCTTAATGGAGCCAACATTTCCATCAGCCTCTGCTCCCTACCCCCAAGACACTCCACATAAACAAATATCTGAGTAATAAACAGTGTGCTGTTTCTCTAGCCTCTGCCTACTCCCACAAACCTCAGTTGTATAGAAATCCTAAAGCCACCACTAATCATGCATTTTATTGGAAAAAATGTAAATAAAAAGAGCTTAATTGCCTTAAAAGTTTAAAAAACACTATCCTAGTTTATGTGATGTTCAGGGGAAATATTTCCTAAAAGGGAATTTTTCTGAACCTTCATATCTGTGTATCTCACTGCCAGCATTAACTCCGCCAAAACATCTTTGTAAGTTGGGGAAGGATTTTTGTTTTTCTAAGGCTTAGGAGATAGTGTAGACTGGTACATTGAAGCCCAGTACTTGAAACCTGAAGAAAATCTCCTATGCCTTCAATAGCTGCAGATAATTAAAATTATGATAAAGAAAATTATGATATTATGAAAAATTATGATAAAGAAAATAGATGAATTCAGGCTAAATGTTGTTTTATGTAAAAAGAGACATTTTAATGCAAATGCCTAGCTAAATCTTCATTGTTGTAAGAGTTTGCTAAGAAACTATTTTCCCCTTTTTGGTCTTTTTCTAATCCATTAACATCAATTTTTCTTACCCCTTAAAAGGCACTGCATAAATTTGAGGAGGGCTGTTTTATGCCCTATCCCATTTTAACGAACAGGTTGTGCTTTTCTTGGAATTTGTGAAGTCTGTTGTAAAGTAATTCTTTGTTCTAGGTAGATGGAGGTTGATGTTTTATTCTAATTGCTTTCAGTTCTTAGTGCTTTCTGTGTTTTCAGAGGGTTTCTCTTGGTAGAACCTGATTTACTTGAAATGTGAAATAATAAGCTGATTCCCTCCACCACTCCCTTTGTCCTGTTTCCTGTGAAATACTGAAATAAATGTTTGCCTTATGAATTTCTCTCTTCGAAAAACATCCAGAGGCATACTTTTTAGGGGCTCATGCTAGAATACTTTTGTCGTTATCCTTCTACTGTTCTTTCAAGTTGCCTAAACACAGCTGAGTTGGTAAGAAGAGCAAAGACAACATGATAGTGCTGCCAAGTCGACAGGAAGCTGTAGTGGACCTAGCAAGCAGGGGCGGCTGAGCACACCCTCCATCCAATCAGCTGTGAGTGCTGTTGCTATGTGTGCTCGTACTCTGCTGCCTTTGTGGAAAACCTTACACAGAGGGAAGCGGAATCAGCACCCACTGCCGAACATTTGTTTTAACCACTGCAGACATCTGGGTCCCTCAGTCACTGACCGTGTAGCTGTTGACAGCCAGAAGGCCCCTTCTTTTACACAAGGATTCCAGTATGGTTTTCAGTGGAAACAAAGGGCTTCACAGAGAAGGTGTGTAATGAAGTGTTTTTAACGGCTTTATTTTTGAACTTCCAATCTTCTGTAGCTGTTTACCAGTTGTGGTGTTTGCTTTGCCTAGATTTTTAATAAATAGGTCTAGAAAAATGATCTCACTTTGAAAAACCTTGAACTTGGGGAATTTTTCTTTAGCTTCATATTTTCTTTGAACGGCCTTGCTTAAAAGATTATTAAAATGCTGATCTGAACAATGAGTAGGAAGAAAAGAAACCAAAATACAATGTGCTCACTTTAATAGGGGGAAAATGTGATAAAAATGAGAACACAAGGAAGAGAATTGGGGTTAGCCAGAAGCATGAACTGTATTTGGGAGCAGGAGGTGTTTTTTGAAAATAAAAGCTGTTAAGGAGAATGTATTTAAAAGAAGTTACATATTTTTAACTGAATTCATTGTTTCTGTATTTGACAGATTGTCAGAATTTAGCTTAGTGAGAATTTTGGCATCGTTTAGGAAATTGATGTGCCATCTTTTTATAAAGGATTTCTGAAGATACTACCACAAATTGTACAATCTTGTAATTAATTTGACCCATTGACTAGTTCTGTGCAGTTCAGATAAAGGATGGTAGTATAATCCAACCGCAAAGTCAGTGTCGTGTTCTGTTCTGTTAAATGTCCAAATGGAAACTGGAAAAATAAAGGATGTTAAAGACAACATACCACAAATGGTTAAGATAGTATTGTAAAATTAGAGTAAGCCTCTAAAATGTAATAATTCTGTATCTGTCTTACTTAATCCTGCAAATATAGTAAAATCTCATTAAATTAAACCTCACTAATTAAATATTTGTAATAATTGAACAGAATATGGATTACAATTTTGTTTTACGGGACCTGGAAAAACCAGTTTATTTAACTGATTGATTATGCGAAAGTTTTAAAATATCTTAAACAAAAGTTTTTTACAGATTCTCATATAGAGTTGACATAGTTGGTTTAACTAATGATTCTTTTAAATTAATTAAAGCAGGGGCGCCTGGGTGGCTCAGTTGTTAAGCGTCTGCCTTCGGCTCAGGTCATGATCTCAGGGTCCTGGGATCGAGCCCCACATCGGGCCCCCTGCCCTGCGGGAAGCTTGCTTCTCTCTCTCCCACTCACCCTGCTTGTGTTCCCTCTCTCGCTGTGTCTCTCGCTGTCAAATAAATAAATAAAATCTTAAAAAAAAAATTAATTAAAGCAGAACAGAAGACTAACAGCATATTGCCCATTTATGAACAATTTTCTTTGGCTTATTCATTTTCACCTGGTTGTGTAACTGGCTCCTTTTTAATTAACTCAGTGATTTATGTCTGATGAATAAAATGAGTATAATATAAATTTAAAGTTGATATTAGAGCTTTGTTTCTCATCTCTATAGGGATTTGTTTTGTTGTTGTTCTTTGCAAGACATACCTGTCATTAAGTAGATTTAGCAGTCAATGTTAGCATAATTTGATAAGTGAGGAGAAATATTTCTTTTCTTTGGAAAGAACTCAAAATATATCTCATGCTTTGGTGCCCATCACTGATCATTTTTAATGGTACATATGTTTGTGTTAAGTTAAAGACTTCAAAAAATGCAAATTTATAAAACAAATTGTCCATAAACATTAAAATGTTTAACATGAACCTGCATGTTACATTTCTTAGTTTTTTTCAGTTTGTTGGGTGTACCCCAAAACTTGAACTTGGTAGGAGGTATCATAAAAATTATAGCATAATAGGGGCACCTGGCTGCCTCAGTTGGAAGAGCATGAGACTCTTGATCTCAGAGTCATGAGTTTGAGCCCCACATTGGGTGTAGAGATTACTTAAATTAAAACTTAAGAAGAATTATAGCAAAATAAAGAAAGCTATTATATTCTTTGGACTTGATATCATCCAATGTAAAGCACTCATATGCAAAAGAAGATCTGTGAGGTGCCAGGAGGCAGAGGATGATAGGAGGACCCAAGTTCATTAAATATAACTCTAACCACATAGAAGCTATTCTAGTCATTTCCATTTTCTCGAGCTATCATTCTCATCAATCACTAATTTTATTTTTTAACATAGAACCACAAAAACCGAGTTTTACTTGAATTGATTTGCTACTTTTTCCTCTTGTTTCATTTCTTGAGAATTAATTGACTTCCCAGGAGCAGGCTGGTTTCATTCATATGCTGCAAAAGATAAAGGAACGTGATATTGGCAAGAAAGTGGTGTCTACTGCTGTGTTACACAAAAGCTTTGACTTTGTGAGGCAGGAGGAATAGTCTTGGCAGAATCTCGGATTTTATTCTTGGGCTCAGTACCCAAAGATGTTTTTTATACTGGAACATCTGAAAGTGTTTGTCCAGTATCAAAACGTCAGGAAAATAATTGATGTTTATAGTCTGGTCAAATGTAGTAACATTGCTAGCATAGTTCAACTTTTTGAATTCATCTGTTATTTGACAATACAATTTTTTTTAAAGATTTTATTTATTTATTTGAGAGAGAGAGTGAGAGAGAGAGCACAAGAGGGGGGTAGAGTCAGAGGGAGAAGCAGACTCCCCGCTGAACAGGGAGCCTGATGTGGGACTTGATCCCGGGACTCTGGGATCATGATCTGAGCCGAAGGCAGTCACCTAACCAACTGAGCCACCTAGGTGCCCCTAACAATACAATTTTTATTGTCTTATTCTATGTCAAATCTTTAAATTGACTATACTTTTATGTACTTGTAGAAAAATAGTTCAGTTCTCGAAAATAGTGGTTTCTTTTTTTTTTGCCTTGACCACTTACTAATATTTATCAGATGCAATGATTGATATGTTTTTATTTTAAATAAAGTTGTTTCTCTTTATTTTGAAATCACCAGGCGATAATATGTAGTGTTTTATATACAGTTCAAAAAATTCTGTAACTTAAAACCTCAGGAACGGGTGACAATCTGAGTTTTTCTTTTTTTTCCAGGTCTCCTATGAAATTTTTTTTTTTATCATTCCTACTTCAAGTATTATTCCAAATATTTGTTTCCTATATGTGTGCATAAGTGCTATATGATACAGTTCTGTTTGTTTTTTTTCCCCTTTTTTTTTTTTTTTTTCCCCCCCCCCCCCTTGAAGAAATTCCATTACTTGTTCATATTCTGAATTCCAAAAAGATTTGATTGTCATAGCTGAGCAGGGAAGTTTAGTCTTGACAACTTTCTGTCAGGCATTTTCAGTTAGCAACATGCTATTGCATATACTGTATTGCTTTGGAAGACTATAGTGAATCTTATTTTTTTTAATCTTCAGATGTTGCTATATCTAAAATCAAAGACCCAGGTTTTAAAAATGTAGTCAATGCAGTATTGCTTGAATCTGATTATATAATCCTTTGTGATGGGGCTAAGTTAAAAGTGGTAGCATGATGGCCATTAATTGAGAAACTAAAAATATCTTCTTGTTTCTTTGCTGGTCTTCTCAATTTTATTCATTCAAAGATTTCTGAACATCAAAGGATTTGAATTAGAAGCTTTATGATAAACACAGGGACATCATAAATTATAGGAAATAGTCAAGATGGAGTAGGAAATACAGGCTCATACATAGTTGGGCCTCAGATTGTGCTCTAAGCTTCTTGTCATCCTGAATATGAAAGGGAAACTGCCAGTCAGTTGTATATAGCCCTGTTATTTAACATGTTATTGCTAAATATTGGCCATTAAAAATCTAAGTTGATTTCTGTTTCCTTAGAATTTTGAGATTTTTGGGGGATGGTCAAATTTGGGGTAATCTATTCTGTATGATTTTTTTTTTTTTTTTTGCTTAATATTCTGTATGATTTTTTTTTTAAGATTTTATTTATTTATTTGAGGGCGAGAGCACAGGGGAAGGAGCAGAGGGAGAAGGACAAGGAGACCACACTGAGTGCAGAGCCCGATGCAGGGCTCTCTCCCACAACCCCGAGATCATGACCTGAGCCAAAATCAAGTCAGACGGGTGCCTGGGTGGCTCAGATGGTTAAGCGTCTGCCTTCGGCTCAGGTCATGATCCCAGGGTCCTGGGATCGAGTCCTGCATCGGGCTTCCTGCTCAGCGGGGAGCCTGCTTCTCCCTCTGCCTCTCTCTCTCTCTCTCTCTGTCTCTTATGAATAAATAAATAAAATCTTTAAAAAAAAAAAAAAAATCAAGTCAGACACTTAACCAACTGAGCCACCCAGGCACCCCTGATTTTTTATTATTTAGCAGTACTGGGCACAGTTTCACCTCTTTGAGCAGTAGTTTCCCAGTCAATATAAGGAGATCTTAGGGTAATTGTGGAATTTAAATGGAACAGTTTAAGAAAACTACTCAGGTTATTGGCACTGAGTTAACACTCAATAAAATGTGAGATTTTATAATAAACTCTTTAAAATTATTTTTGATTTCTGAGGATTTTAAGTGTAGTTTTTTAGACTTTCCCCCTGAGCTTCACATATGTTGATATAATTTTAGTTTTCTCAGTTTTCTAATACTTCATGATCTAGAGAGTCATGGAAATAATGAGATTTGGGCAGAAGAAAGGACACAGAGTTCATAGAGAAGTACATGAGTAAGTTTCTGGAGAAAGATAATAGTCAGGAAATAATGGGTAAAGTAGAAAGGTAAATAAAGAAGGGAAGGCAGAAAAAAATACTCTGTTTGATGTAGTGTTATCTTGGGGGGGTGTGTATGTATGCATGCATATGCATGTACACACAAGTATCCACAAATGCTGAGCTGACTGATTAGAGTTGCTAAATCCACTAGGTATTTGTTTCCTGGGAAGTAACTTGTTTCTGATTTTTCTTTTGAATCCCTCAGCTAGGATTAGTGTAAGGGTGACCTTGTATTTGACACCCACATTAATGACAAGGGACAAGTCAGCTACCTGAGAGCCAAAAATTAAATACCATCACATACATGATGAATGTAACTGTGTTAAAATATAAAAACTTCCAAAGAAAAAGCTGTTGGTGTAGGACTAAATTTTGAAAACACAAATTTCCAAGCCAAAATGTTCAGAAAATGCTCTTTAATCATTTTAATATGTACACAAAATTTCAACGGACTGTAGACTTTTCATTGCTTTGAGTGGTCATAACTGAACATTGTTTTAGGAGAGAGGTATAATCTGAGTTCCCATCCTGGTTTCCATATTTTCATCAAGTGCTAAGATTTTATGATTCCTACATAAACTAATATTATTTAGCTCTCCAACTTGCTGACAATACAGTTTAGCTTATTGAGAATTAGAGAATAAACAAGTGTAAAGGAAAGATCATCTTTTCCAAGTGTATTCCATTTTATCACTGTTAATATTTTCAGTAGTACTACCCAACTAGCTAGCTTCTGCTTTGGGTCCAGAGACTTATTTTGCAACTGACAAAAAGGATCGGAGAACCATTTTAGAAATAAGTATCCTGGTTTAACCTCATTGCATTGCATTGTGTCCTTGGGGTAGGGGGTGGATGGAAGGGGGAAAAACATACTTACCTTAAATCACATCTCTCAAAAAAAATCCACACAGAAAAAGAACAAGAGAGAGATTGCTCTATGCCAGTATTTCTCAATTTGTGGTACTGACCCTTTTGAGAGTCTGCTGAAAACTGTCAGTCCCTGCTAGGAGAAAAACCCCGCATCTATGCATATACACACTTGATTTTGTGGAAAATATCCAGAGGTTCATAAATTCTCTTAGGTTAAGAAATTTATTGACTGTATCTTGGTTTTAGACATCGAATAAAAGCATTAATTTTTAAAAATTGTTTATTTTGTTTTGTTTTGTTTTTAGCACAGGGTCATCTTCTGAATGTACAGAAGAATTTGTGGTTTTGAGAGACAGTACTTTGTTTCCTTCTCTGACACCGTTTTCTCAGTTTTTTTCCCCCGTGGTTCTTTCTGAGGTATGGGGTGATAATACCATAGGGCCAGGAATATTCCCACAAAGGACAATGAAGAGGACAATATTTCCTACTTGAGGATTTTTCAGGCCCTAAAACAGTGATGAATTAGGTCTAATGGTTTATGCAGAACACAGAAAATTTAAATTCTCTAGGGTTAGTGCAGGTAAGAACAAATGCATAAAATCTGTGTAGCTCTAAGTCTGTGCCCATGCATCCTTGATGGTATGGTTTAAAGCACATTTCTGGCAGCCTGGACTTGAAGGAAGCATGACAGATGGAAATTTCCTCAATAACATTGACTAGTTTCAGTTCTTACATTTTAAATATCAAGTCCTCTGGGCGCTTTCTCTGATTTCCAAGATTGAGTTTCCTCATAAGCATACCCTAATCTACCCCTGTTACCACTTATCACGTCACCGTGAATTAGATCTGTCTGTAGCATCTCCATCAGACTGTCCTCCACTTGAAGGCAGCACTGCAGCTTGAGCTCCCATTGCCTTTGGGAGAAGAAGGAGATTTCACTGAGATTTTTGAAAGGTAGATACTTCTCTTTTTCAATTCTTACCTTCTAGCCAGTCTTCAAAATTACTTGAAATTTAGCTCTCTTTTCTAGAGTTTAAGCTGCCCCCAACCTATCATATAAGCAGCCAGTAGTTTGTTATGATGAATTTGCTCCGTAAATCCCTGAAAAAAGGCAGATTTCCAGTAATCAATAGGGAAATTAGAACTCAAAATGCTCTCTGTCTCTTATTTTTGACAGTTTAAATGTTTTTGCCATAGGCTAGAGATTTGGTGATTACCTAACCCACTTTCATTATTTAAAAACAAATGTTTCCTTGTTCATTTAAGAGAATTATATTGGGGCACCTGGCTAACTCAGTAGGTAGAGTAACTCTTGATCTCAGCGTCATGAGTTCGAGCCCCATGTTGGGCCTAGAGTTTACTTTAAAAATTTTATTTTAAAAAGTTTAAAAGGAATTATATTGATAAAGGGCATTAAAAACAACAAAACTTTTTCAGTACAAAAGAGGGGGCAGAGACTAGGTCCCTGTTGACTAAATTAAGACTTGCTTTAGGAAGCAAAGAAAGTTAAGGAGATGCTAATTAGGTTTAGGGTAGTGTTTCAGGTGATAGATTTGTAGAATTTTATTTCCAACTTCGACTTTTCAAATTTAGAAAAAATAGAAAACCAGTTGGCAGTTAAAATATTAAACCCAAGAGAAGAATAAAGTAATTACCTGAAAAGGGTAATAGCAAGCTTTTATCACTTTAATCAGAAATAAGCTGAAATAAGAAGAAAACAAGATATAATAGAACACTGACCATTCATTATTTCAGCAAGTGTTCTAGTGCTTGTTCATGCCAAGCAGTTAGGCTGGACAACAGGACCAACTTGTTCTTGTGGAGCTTAATGGGTTAGAGGAGAGATGCAAATAATGATTTAATTTTATTTGTGTTAAGTTTTAGGAAGGGAAAGCATAAGGTGCAATGAACTCTTACAAAAAAAAAATAAAAAGCCCTGGAGGGGTGTAATGGGATCAAATGAGATGGATAAGCCCCAATGATGAATTATGTGTTTAAACTGAAACAGAGATAATCTCATTATTTTATGCCTTATTTATTTATTTAAAGATTTATTTATTTATTTATTTATTTATTTTAGGGGGGTGGGAGGGGCAGAGGGAGGAGGAGAGAATCTTCAAGCCGACTCCTTGCTGAGCGCTGAGCCTGACCTGTGGCTTGATCCCAGGGCCCTGAGATCATGACCTGAGCTGAAATCAAGAATCGGATTCTTAACCAACTGAGCCACTCAGTCGCCCCTTTTTTTTTCTTTCTTTCTTTATTATTGCAATATAATTAACATACAATGTTACAGGTTTCAAGTGTCCAATATGGTGATTCAACAACTCTGTACATTACTCAGTGCTCATCACAATAAGCCCTTCACCTGTTTCACACACACCCCCCACCCTGTGGCCTAAATTTTTATCTGTACAACTTTTTTTTTATGTGGGGTCAGAGCATTGGATGCATAAAGGCAGAAATGAGAGAAGTGAACAAAGGTAGATAGGGTTCTTTTTCACCTCATCTCTCGTTATTCTCTTCTATGCATCCTATGTACCAGCTAAACTAGGAATGGTGAGGGATCAGGTATAGGAGGTTGTTAATAGAAGCCAAACCTTATCACTGATGCCTTATTGGGAGCAAGGGAAAAGGGGGGAGGCATAAATGATTCTAAGATTTCAAGTCACAAAATGCAAAAATAGCTGAGCTTGGGACAAGTTTTGTATTCTCACTAGCAACCCCATGACTGTTTTTAGTTTGTGATTGAGTAGTAGATGTACCAGGATCAGTGCTTGTGGCCAAAGTAGGACTAACAGTAAATGGGATAGTATTTCGTAACTCCAAAAATTGGCACAAGTAGAGTCAGGTACTGTTTAAATTGGAAGGGGACATCTAGTTTCACATACCTTCATTTTACAAGTCAGTTTGCTGAAAGTCACGGAGTTTAATTGACCTTCCCCAAGGTCTTGGGGCTAGTTTATTACAAAGCTGAAATTAGAATCCAGGTCTTCTGGCTTCTAGTACATGGATTTTTCATACTTTTTTCAAGTTGCTGTAACATTTTTTTCATTAGATTTTTGTTTTATTGAGAGATCTGTGAATTTCAAGATCTTTTACAAGTATAAATGTTACTAAGGTCTGTTATTTAGATATCAAAATTTAGGGAAAAGATCTGAGGTAAATGTGGAGTGAAAGCAGATTAGTAAGTTTATTTTCTAAACAGATGATTTTGGAAAAATACAACAACAAATAATTGATCATAATAGCTATGTTCAGTTGACTATAGTTCTAATTGTGTGTGAATTGGCTGAACTAAAACCAGTTTAATCTGGTTCTAGGAAATATTCTATACTTGCCTGACTGAAGTTGATGATAATGACCACAGAGTCATCCAATAAAACATTAATTAAAAGCATTACATTAGCATTAAATCCTACAGCTTGATCATTATCTTTATCAAAGAATAGTGCCTTTGGCAGAGTTAACCATTTTAAAGGGGAAATAGAGCAATATGAAACTGCCTTTGAGGAAAAAACTAGAAGAGATTATTGTTCTGTTCTCACCACCCTTATAGCGAGGTGATATCCTTACAATAGCCATCTACAATTAAACCGTAAGTTTCCATCCTAAATAATTGATCTCCCCACATTTGCGCAGAAGTTAATGAATGAATTTGCCTGCTTCGACTGGTTGAATCACTAGAAGAACTAATGGGTATTCTTTCTTGGTGTTATTTTCTGGCAAACTATCGTTCTCATAGACTTCTGGTCCTTTGCCCCCTTTTTAAGAATTGGCCTTTTCCCACTTTTGTGAAACATGATCTCTCCCCTTCCCATCATTGCTCCCTCAAATGATAGATAAGCTTCTCAGACTGATTGAGGTAAGAGCAGTGGAAAGGGAGGGGAAGGACCCTGTTAGTTAGGCTCTTGGTTACTATTCACACAGACACTGAAGTCATAGCTTTCAGCTTAGTACCTTATGGTGGTGGTTCCCAAAGGCTGTCCTCAGACCCATGTTAGGCTAACATTAGCTTTTCATTTGTCCGTGGCAAAGATGGCAGCCTTTCTCAAGAGGGACTGTCTTTTTCTGGGATCATGTTTTCCAATTTTTTGTTATTAAATGCTTTTCCTTTTCTGAAATGATGGTGAAAGTAAAAGATAAGTAATACTTTTTCTAAATTGCTCTTATTTAAGAAGTGAAATATTAAAAAAGATTTTTAGTAGTAATAAGGAGTTTTAACAAAGGTTTTTTTTTTTTTTATGTTAGTCACCATACATTACATCATTAGGTTTTTGTTTTTGTTTTTTTTTTAAGATTTTATTTATTTATTTGACAGAGACACAGGGAGAGAGGGAACACAAGCAGGGGGAGCAGGAGAGGGAGAAGCAGGCTTCCCGTAGAGCAGGGAGCCTGATGCGGGGCTTGATCCCAGCGCCCCAGGATCATGACCTGAGCCGCAGGCAGACGCTTAACGACTGAGCCACCCAGGCACCCCTACATCATTAGTTTTTGATGTAGTGTTCCATGATTCATTGTTTGCATATAACACCCAGTGTTCCTTCCATTCAATATGTGCCCTCCTTAATACCCATCACCAGGCTAACCCATCCCCCCACCCTGCTCCTCTCTAAAACCCTCAGTTTGTTTCTCAGAGTCCATAGTCTCTCATGGTTCGTCTCCCCCTCCGATTTCCCCCCCTTCATTTTTCCCTTCCTACTATCTCCCTTTTTTTTTTTTTTTTTAAGGATTTTTATTTATTTATTCATGAGAGAGAGAGAGGCAGAGGGAGAAGGAGCCTGATGTATGACTCGATCCCAGGACCCTGGGATCATGACCTGAATTGAAGGCAGACGCTTAACCATCTGAGCCACCCAGGTGCCCCCCCCCTTTTTTAACATATAATGTATTATTTGTTTCAGAGGTACAGGTCTGTGATTCATCAGTCTTACATAATTCACAGCACTCACCATAGCACATACCCTCCTCAATGTCCATCACCCAGCCATCCCATCCCTCCCACCCCCCACCACCCCTCAATTTGTTTCCTGAGATTAAGAATTTCTCATATCAGGGCGCCTGGGTGACTCAGTTGGTTAAGCGACTGCCTTCAGCTCAGGTCATGATCCTGGAGTCCCGGGATCGAGTCCCGCATCGGGCTCCCTGCTCGGCGGGGGGTCTGCTTCTCCCTCTGACCCTCTTCCCTCTCGTGCTCTCTGTCTCTCATTCTCTCTCTCAAATAAATAAATAAAATCTTAAAAAAAAAAAAAAGAATTTCTCATATCAGTGAGATCATATGATACTTGTCTTTCTCTGATTGACTTATTTCGCTTAGCATAATACCCTCTAGTTCTTTTTTTTTTTTTTAAGATTTTTTATTTATTTATTTGAGAAAGAATGAGAGAGAGAGAGCATGAGAGGGAGGAAGGTCAGAGGGAGAAGCAGACTCCCTGCCGAGCAGGGAGCCCGATGCGGGACTCGATCCCGGGACTCCAGAATCATGACCTGAGCCGAAGGCAGCAGCTCAACCAACTGAGCCACCCAGGCGCCCAATACCCTCTAGTTCTATCCACATCATTGCAACTAACAAGATTTTGGTTTTTTTGATGGCTGCATACTATTCCATTGTATATATATATGCCACATCTTCTTTATTCATTCATCTGTTGTTGGACATCTTGGCGCTTTCCATAGTTTGGCTATTGTGGACATTGCTGCTATAAACATCAGGGCGTACCCCTTCGGAACACTACATTTGTATCTTTGGGGTAAATACATTTAGTGCAATTGCTGGATCATAGGGTAGCTCTATTTTCAACTTTTAGGAATCTCCATACTGATTTCCAGAGTGGCTGCACCAGCTTGTAGGAAGATTCCCCTTTCTCCACATCCTCGCCAACATCTGTCGTTTCCTGACTTGTTAATTTTAGCCATTCTGACTGATGTGAGGTGGTATCTCATTGAGGTTTTGATTTAGATTTCCCTGATGCCGAGTGATGCTGAACACTTTTTTTTTTTTTTTAAGATTCTACTCATTTATTTGTCAGAGAGAGAGAGAGAGAGCACAAGCAGGGGGAGCCTCAGGCAGAGGGAAAAGCAGACTCCCCACTGAACGAGGAGCCTGATGCAGGACTCGATCCCAGGACCCTGGGATATGACCTGAGCTGAAGGCAGACGCTTAACCGACTGAGCCACCCATGCATCCCTATGTTGAACACTTTTTCATGTGTCTGTTGGCCATTTGGATGTCTTCTTTGGAAAAATGTCTGTTCATGTCTTCTGCCCATTTCTTGATTGGATCATTTATTCTTTGGGTGTTGAGTTTAAGAAGTTCTTTATAGATTTTGGATACTAGCCCTTGATCTGATATGTCATTTGCAAATATCTTCTCCCATTTTGTCGGTTGTCTTTTGGTTTTGTTTACTGTTTCCTTTGCTGTGCAAAAGCTTTTTATCTTGATGAAGTTCCAGTAGTTCAATTTTGCCCTTGCTTCCCTTGCTGTTGGCGATGTTTCTAGGAAGAAGTTGCTGTGGCTGAAGTTGAAGAGGTTGCTGCCTGTGTTCTCTTCTAGGATTTTGATGGATTCCTGTCTCACATTTAGGTCTTTCATCAATTTTGAATCTATTTTTGTGTGTGGTGTAAGAAAATGGTCCAGTTTCATTCTTTTGCATGTGGCTGTCCAATTTTCCCAACACCATTTGTTGAAGAGACTGTCTTTTTTCCATTGGACATTCTTTCCTGCTTTGTTGAAGATGAGTTGACCATAGAGTTGAGGGTCCATTTCTGGGCTCTCTCTTCTGTTCCATTGATCTGTGTGTCTGTTTTTGTGCCAGTACCATACTGTCTTGATGATGACAGCTTTGTAATAGAGCTTGACGTCCGGAATTGTGATGCCACCGGCTTTGCTTTTCTTTGTCAACATTCCTCTGGCTATTCAGGGTCTTTTCTGGTTCCAAACATATTTTAGGATTATTTGTTCCATTTCTTTGAAAAAGGTTGATGGTATTTTGATAGGGATTGCATTGAATGTGTAGATTGCTCTAGGTAGCATTTAATAAAGTTTTTAAAATTGTTCATATTGTCATTGATACAGGTCATCTTTATATAAGTTTATACATTATAAATTATAAATATAAAATTATATGTGTTGCTATTTAATTTAATGGACTGTAGCATACATTTTCCTATATCATACAATTATTTTAATGGCTGTAGGATATTTTACCATGTTGACATTGCTCAAACCATTTTCCATAGGTAAATTAAAAAAATGTTTTAAAGTTTGCTATTTTTTTAAAAAAAGATTTTATTTATTTACCTGAAAGAGAGAGCAGGAGCAGGGGGAGGGGCAGAGGGACAAGCAGACTGCCTGCTTAGTGGGGAGCCCCATACCAGGCTCCATCCCAGGAACCCAAGATCACGACCTGAGCTGCAGTCAGACGCTCAATTGACTGAGCCACCCAGGCATCTCTAAACTTTCCTATTACAGTATCTATAACATGGATTTTCTTTTCTTTCTTTCTTTCTTTTTTTTTTTTTAAGATTTTATTTATTCATTTGAGGGACAGAGAAAGCACAAGCAGGGGGAGAGGCAGAGGAAAAGGAAGAAGCAGACTCCCCGCTGAGCTGGAAGCCCGACATGGGGCTTGATCCCAGGACCTAAGGATCATGACCTGAGCCGAAGGCAGATGCTTAACCATCTGAGCCACCCAGGCACCCCTATAATTTGGATTTTCAATATGATTTTTATTCCTTTGATTAAATCTACTCTAGCGAGATTAAGCATTCTTCTCTGTGTTTCTTTTTTTTTTTTCAACATTATGTGAATTCTTTTTCTCTTTTCATTTACCTTTTGAAATAACAATAGTTTAATTAAAATGCCATATAGAATAATGCAATAGAAATAAGTAATTCTTTGTCAACCATATATTATAGAAACATTTCCACTTCTATTTTTTTATTTTTTCAGAAATATTTAGTTTTTATACAGTTTAATCTGGCACTCTTTTCCTTTGTGTGTATTTTTCTATTTCCAAGCTGAGAAAGTTCTCATTATTCCATAGGTCAAATAAATACATACTGAATATTCTGCTCATTTCCATATTAAAATTACAGGCATACCTCATTTTACTGTGCTTCACTTTAATTAGCTTTTCAGATACTGTGGGTTTTTTTTTTTTTTTTTTTTTTTAATTTTTACAAATTGAAGGTTTGTGGCAACCTTGCCGTGAGCAAGTCTCTTGGTACCATTTTTCCAACAGCATTTACTCACTTCATCTCTACATCACATTTTGGTGATTCTTGCAGTATTTCAGACTTTTTCATTATTATCGTTTGAATTGCCGCAGTCTCAAGATAAAACTTTCACGAGGAGTTGCTTCTTATGGATGAGCAAACAAAGTAGTTTCTTTTTTTTTTCTTAAAGATTTTATTTATTTATTTGACAGAGAGAGAGCGAGAGCAGGAACACAAGCAGGGGGAGTGGAGAGGGAGAAGCAGGCTCTCCGCCGAGCAGGGGGCCCGACGGGGCTCAATCCCAGGACCCTGGGATCATGACCCAAGCCAAAGGCAGAACGCCTAACGACTGAGCCACCCAGGCGCCCCAAGAAAGTAGTTTCTTTCTTTTTTTTTTTTTAAAGATTTTATTTATTTATTTGAGAGAGAGAGAGAGAGCACATGAGAAGGGGAGGGTCAGAGGGAGAGGCAGACTCCCCGCTGAGCAGGGAGCCCGATGCGGGACTCGATCCTGGGATTCCAGGATCGTGACCTGAGCCGAAGGCAGTCGCTTAACCAACTGAGCCACCCAGGCGCCCAGAAAGTAGTTTCTTGAGATGGAATCTGTTCTTGGTGAAGATTGTTGAAATGACAAAAGAGGATTTGGACTACAACATTAACTTAGTCAATAAAGCAGCAGCAGGGTTAGAAAGGATTGACTCCCATTTAGAAGGAAGTACTACTGTGGGTAAAATGTTATCAGACAGAATCATGTGCTACAGAGGAATCTTTCATGAAGGAAAGAGTCAATTGATGTGGCAAAGTTCTTTGTCTTATTTTTTAACAAATTGCCACAGCACTGCAACTTCAACCACCACCCCAGTCAGTCAGTAGTCACCAACATCAAGGCAAGACCCTCCAGCATCAAAAAGATTAACTCCCTAAAAGCTCAGGTGATGGTTAGCATTTTTTTAGCAATAAAGTATTTTTTATTTTTATTTTTTTAAAGATTTTATTTATTTATTTGAGAGAGAGAATGAGAGAGAGAGAGAGCACATGAGAGGGGGGAGGGTCAGAAGGAGAAGCAGACTCCCTGCCGAGCAGAGAGCCCGATGCGGGACTCAATCCCGGGACTCCAGGATCAGGACTTGAGCCGAAGGCAGTCGCTTAACCAACTGAGCCACCCAGGCGCCCTAAAGTATTTTTTAAATTAAAGTGTATACATTGCTTTTTTTAGACATAAAACTGTTGCATACTTAACAGACTACAGTATGGTGTAAACATAACCTCTGAGAAGCCCAAAAGTTTATCTGACTTACTTTATTGCGGTATTTGCTTTATTGTGGTAGTCTGGAAGTGAACCTGCGATATCTCTGAGGTATGCCTGGATATTTTACATGTGACTCTTTTTACAAGGTATTTATTTTGATCTATGATCTAATGTGCTGTTTCTCAAAGTGTGTTTCTGAGATCACTTGCGTCGGAGGCATATAGAGCTTTCTTGTTAAATATGCAAGGTACCTGAGTCAGAATCTCTGGGAATAGGACCTGGAAATACACATATGAGATTATACTTGTATTAGGATCATATTGCTGCTAGAGGAAATTACCACACCCTTATGGCTTAAAACAACACAAATTTCTAGTCTCACAGTTCTGTAGTTCAGAAGTTTAAAATTGGTCCAAAGGGCTGTGTTCCCTAGGGGAAAATCTGTCTCCCTGACTTTTCAAGTTCTAGAGGCCTCCCATATTCCTTGGCTCATGGTCCCTTCCTCCATCTTCAGAGCTAGCAGTGTAGATCTCTCCTTTCTGACCTCCTGCAGCATTATAAACATCTAAATTCAGATGGTAGACATCTATTACATAGGTTTATTCAGCTGCGTTTCTAACAAAATATAGGATGCCCAGTTAAATTTGAATTTCAGATAAATGAGTAATTGTTTAGTGTAAGTATGTTCTATACTGAAATTCAAATTTAACCAGCATCCTGTATTTTTATTTGCTAAATTGAACAACCATAATCATAGCAAGTAAATGACTCCCCATAATTCTGTCTCACAGCCCTGAAGTTAACTATAAAGAGCAGTTTGGTATGTGTTTGGGGTTTTTTTCTGTAGATAATTAAGATCAGCTGTATAACTGTACCAGTGTTATGCATTTTTATATAGCAGTATTCTACAACTTCTTTTTTTTTTTACTTGATAGCTTCTCATGTTCATATCAGCAATATTTAAAAGTTTAACTACCACATTTAGTAATATAATCACTTAAATTTTTTTTTTTTTTTAAGATTTTACTTATTTGACAGAGAGACACAGCCAGAGAGGGAACACAAGTAGGGGGAGTGGGAGAGGGAGAAGCAGGCTTCCCGCTATTCAGGGAGCCCGAAGCAGGGCTTGATCCCAGGACCTGGGGTCATGACCTGAGCAGAAGGCAGACACTTAACGACTGAGCCACCCAGGCGCCCCAATCACTTAAAATTTTTTATTAAAAAGTAGTAAAATTGTGGAAAAGTAGACTTTTTAAAAATATACTACAGTATTTTTAATGATTTCAAATTATAATCAAATATAATAATGACATTTAGGATTAACCCATTTCTAGATCTTTAAGGCATCACAGGGACCTTAACTGGGACAACTTTGTTTCAGTTGTTAACCAAAAAGAGTTGAAGAAAAATTGGTAATATCTGCATTTCACTCAATAGAGGCAGTGCGTGAGCACTAGAGATGTAAGTACTGAAGTAGGACTAAGATATGTTATTTCTGGAAATTTTCTGTATATTTTTGCTACTGTCACATAATCTGTGTAGAATTTTTCTGATAATTCTTTAATGTTTCATCAGTTGTGAAAATAATTGAGGTGAGCTACATGAAAGCATTTATGACTCAGAAAAATTACAATATAAACAAAATGTGCTGTATTGACTTCAGTGCAATTAAAATGATTGGTTCTAAAAAAAACTAGACTTCTAATATTAAAATCTGCATAAACTTGACATTGAGATGGATTTTAAGATGCAGGTGAAAGAAAAAATCACTTTAATGATGGAACTTGTCTCAATTTTAGGATCTCTGTCATCTGTTTAGAAAGATCAAGTATGACTTTTTGCTAACTTGAAGATAGTATCGGAGAGAGAGATGTTAAAGATTTATTATAAAAAGTTTAAAGCCTCCCCATTACATGATGGAGTTGAGATTTGCATACATATGGTTTCTCTTCCAGACTCCCCACAAATGTTTAAGGAAAAAAACTTTTTTAAATCAGCTAACATGTCATTTTTTATTACAATGTAGAAAATGAACTTGGTGCAATTTCCTTATTCTTATAGCTCTAATACAACTATAAAACCAAAATAGTTTTAAAAACTAAATGCAAATAAAACTGTAGAACCAGTAAATTTTAAATGATTATGGTATGTTATAAAGTTAAGTCAAAATGTGAATATAGTAGTTGGTATTATACGCCAAATCTTTTTGAGTTGAGCATGCCTCTTGGTATTTGCTTGTTGTATAACCGTCTGTCAGCTTTTGTTGGTACCGTGCACACAACAGAAGAGTGTCATCTGTTTTCACTATTATAAATGAGCCCAGAGCTAGTACAGTCATGATATTTAAAGACTAGCAAAACTGTAAATGTAAACTATAATTGTAAATATGAATATGAAACTGAAATTATAAAGCAATCCTTGATTATTATTAGCCGCCCCGGTGATTCAGAGTAGGTTTGTGCTCATTTTTGGAGATTTTCATTGAAAATAAATCACTTGTTAAATTAGGGAGCTGTCAGGTCCCCAGAGTGTCCACAGACCCCCATATGAGAACCACCTCTACCTCAGTTACATATTACAAATGGATATATGCAAATTCATGGTTATAACTGAAAACACAACTCCAGTGTACATATGTTAAAGTGTGTCTCTGCTTTGCTAATATCACCACTGCTTTCTTTATATGGGCCCCCTTGCCTAATATCTTCATTTTCTCCCTTCGTGTGGTATTAAGCTTCCAACTAGAACAGTAGTTCTCAATCCTGGTTGCACATTAGAACTGCCTAGGGAGCTTTTAAAAGAATGTTTTAATACCTAGTATTGGATGGGTACATGAGTTTTGTTTCTATTTTATTATTGTTGCTGTTGTTTGTTTGTTTGTTTTTTAAAGATTTTATTTATTTGACAGAGAGAGAGATAGCAAGAGAGGGAACACAAGCAGGGGGAGTAGGAGAGGGAGAAGCAGGCTTCCCGCCGAGCAGGGCGCCCGATGCGGGGCTCAATCCCAGGACACTGGGACCATGACTCGAGCTGAAAGCAGACGCTTAACGACTGAGCCACCCAGGCACCCCTGTTGTTGTTTGTTTTTAAAGTTCTCCAGTTTGTTCAGTGTGCAGCTAGGATTCAAAACCACAAGATTCTAGGCTGCTGAAAATTTCTAAGGCACTTTGGCTTATTAAGGATCAGTAGAATTATGTATTGCATAATGGTGTTTAGTGTATGCCAGACACCGTATTCAATACAACATACTGTTACCTCAGGAAATTGGTGATACTATGAGATAGATATTACCTCCATTTTTCAGGAAAGTGAAGTTTAGAGAGACTAAATAGGTTTCTGTGGCCACATAGTTATTAGCAGCAGAACCAGGACTCAAATTGTCTATTAACCATAAAACTGTAGGGGCGCCTGGGTGGCTCAGTCATTAAGCGTCTGCCTTCTGCTCAGGTCATGATCCCAAGTCCTGGGATTGAGCCCCGAATCAGGCAAAGCCTGTTTCTCCCTCTCCCACCGCCCCCCTTGTGTTCCCTCTCTCGCTGTGTCTCTCTCTGTCAAATAAATAAAATCTTAAAAAAAAACTATAAATATCCAGTCTTTTCACCCCATTATTACACTATAGATTTATCTTAGCCAATCATTATTAAGCACATACTTTGATGGAAGTATTTACTTTGATTAAAAATATATAAGCATTGTGGTCCCTGAGTGGCTCAGTCGGTTAAGCATCTGCCTCTTGATTTGGGGTCAGGTCATGATCTCAGGGTCGTGGGATCAAGCCTCGTGTCAGGCTCCTCACTGAGCGCAGAGCTTAAGAAGTATCAGCTGTAATTATAACTATTAATGTTAAAACTGCATAATAAGGGGCGCCTGGGTGGCTCAGTCGTTAAGCGTCTGCCTTCGGCTCAGGTCATGATCCCAGAGTCCTGGGGCCAAGCCCCGCATCAGGCTCCCTGCTCCGCGGGAAGCCTGCTTCTCCCTCTCCCACTCCCCCTGCTTGTGTTCCCTCTCTCGCTGTGTCTCTCTGTCAAATAAATAAATAAAATCTTAAAAACTGCATAATGATCCACAACCACAGACCAGAGAGCAGTGTCCAGCAGTCTTTACTTCAGTATAAATGAAATAATCTGTTTTCCATCTATTTTCTATAGATAAGTCCTTTTATAAACAGAAATCCAACTGGCATTAAATTCGTATTTCCCAGACTGCTATATTTACAGAATGCTGAAAGTCATCATTGTACAACATATTGTACTGCTCCTTAGGGACTCTTATTCCAGCATATTCTCAAAATACAGAATTTAATACAGATACTAAATAGCCTAATGCAGGGAAATTTTGTCCAAGAAACATAGCGCCAGAAGTTACATGAGAAACAAGGTTGTTGTCAGTAGACTTTGAGAATGTCAGTTATTATAAAACTGTGCTTCCTTCAGTCACATAACAATTTTTTACTTGTGATGCAAATCCAATAACAAATAATGTTACAGAGACAACATTTCTCCCTTCTTCCAGTAACCTGTTTTTTCCAGGCCCTGAAGACTTCTGAGTATTCTCATACTTATCAGGCATTCAAATGCTTAATGCAAAAATAAACTATTAATTTTAGTTTGTGTAGAAGGCTATTTTGTTGATGTTGTTGTAGTCCTAGGACAGTAAAGACTCATCTGAGCTTTGATATTTTTCTTTTTTGCTTGTGTAGTTGCCCCCTATAATTTTTGTTTATTTCTTCATAATTCATGCTTCCTGAGTGAGACATCTTAAGTATAATTTTAGGATAAGTGAATATTTTCGTTATTGATTTTTTTTTTTTTTTTTAATTTGACAGAGAGACACAGCGAGAGAGGGAACACAAGCAGGGGGAGTGGGAGAGGGAGAAGCAGGCTTCCTGCTGAGCAGGGAGCCCGATGTGGGGCTCGATCCCAGGACCCTGGGATCATGACCTGAGCCAAAGATCATGACCTGAGCCGAAGGCAGGCGCCTAACCGACTGAGCCATCCAGATGCCCCTGATTTTTATTTTTTAATGCAAAAAGTAAAAAATAAGTATATCTTTCTAGCATTTTATAATAGGTACATTTTTTTAAATAAACTTTCTTTTTTTTTTTTTTAAGATTTTATTTATTTATTTGACACAGAGAGTGTACAAGCAGGCAGAGCGGCAGGTAGAGGGAGAGGGAGAAGCAGGCTCCCCACCAAGCAGGGAGCCCGATGCAGGGCTCGATCCCAGGACCCTGGGATCATGACCTGAGCTGAAGGCAGACGCCCAACCGACTGAGCCACCCAGGTGCCCCTAAACTTTATTTCTTTAGAACAGTTTTAGTTTCACAGTAGAGCACAAAGTATAGAATTCCCATGTATGCCCTGTCCCCACAGATGAACAAGCTCCCCCACTATCCATACCCATGCCCTAGTGGTACATTTATTATAATTGATGAACCTATGTTGACATATCATCATCACCCGAAGTCCATAGTTTACGTTAGAGTTCACTCTTGGTGAATAAGAATATGTATTTTTTGTGGCATTTTATAGGACATATGGTTATATTTTTTTTGGACTTTAAGTAATATACATTGAAAAATGGTATGTTTTTTGGCAATTCTTGTACAGACAGTTTTTTAGCTTTTTTAAAAATTTTCCTTTGCACTCATGGGGCATTCTAAATTAAGTAAAAAGATGGCATTTCTTTGAGGGATTTATTTTACATGCTTATTTATCAAGTAAAAATGACTTTATTGGGGCGCCTGGGTGGCTCAGTTATTAAGCGTCTGCCTTTGGCGTAGGTCATGATCCCAGGGTCCTGGGATCGAGTCCCGCATCGGGCTCCCTGCTCTGCGGGAAGCCTGCTTCTCCCTCTTCCACTCCCCCTGCTTGTGTTCGCTCTCTCTCTGTGTCTCTCTCTGTCAAATAAATAAAATATTTTTTAAAAAAAGACTTTATTATAACCCTTCTCAACCTGATAAAGGACATCTATGAAAAATCTACACCTAATAATCCACTTAGTGCCAAAATAATTGAATACTTTTTTGTTAAGATCAGAAAGAAGGTATGCAATCTAGCTACTTCTTTTATTTATTTATTATTTATTATTATTTTTTTTAATTTTATTTATTTATTTGAGAGAATGAGATAGAGAGCATGAGAGGGGGGAGAGTCAGAGGGAGAAGCAGACCTCCTCGCTGAGCAGGGAGCCCGATGTGGGACTTGATCCCGGGACTCCAGGATCATATCCTGAGCCAAAGGCAGTCGCCCAACCAACTGAGCCACCCAGGCGCCCTATTTATTTATTTTTTAAAGAATTTATTTATTTGACAGAGACCTAGCGAGAGAGGGAACACAAGCAGGGGGAGTGAGAGAGGGAGAAGCAGGCTTTCCGTGGAGCCAGGAGCCCGATGTGGGGCTCGATCCCAGGACCCTGGGACCATGACTTGAGCCAAAGGCAGACACTTAATGACTGAGCCACCAGGCGCCCTGCTACTTCTTTTATTTAAAAAAAAGGTTTATTTATTTGAGAGAGAGCACACATGGGATGGGAGGGTCACAGGGAGAGGGAGAGAGAGAATTTCAAGCAGAGTCCCCACTGAGCACAGAGCCCAAAGTGTGGCTCCATCTCACGACCCTGAGATCATGACCTGAGCCAAAATCAAGAATCAGATGCTCAACTGAGTGAGCCACCTGGGAGCCCCTCACTTCTACGCCACATTGTATACCTAGCCGTTGCCATAAGGTAAGAAAAAGAAATTAACATAAAGACTGGAAAGAAATAAGCAAAATTCTATTTGCAGTGACATAATTGTTTATAGAGAAAATCCTAATATAAAGGATATAGAAATGAATGACCTAGGCTCTATCTTCAAGAATCTCACTGGTTAGTAGCTTTAATACCAATACGTATCAGGAGAAATACCTGCCTGAGGAAGTAGGGAGGTTTCACCTGTGCCCTTTGTTATGTGATTTTTAAACTGGTTTTTCCATAATAAGAGTTTGGGCTTTAAATTGTAAATAATGGAACCATTATGGAGTTTTAGGCCAACATAATTACATTTATATTTTACATAGAATTCTAACAAGGGAGATGGGGTTGGATGGGAAGGGTAAGAGACTAGATGCAGGGAGATCAATCATGGAGCTTTTGTAATTATCCATGCAAGAGATCATGGCCTTAGTAGTTTTGACAAAGGTCATAGAGAGAGGAAGAAAGTGGCTAGAGCTATTTATAGGACTCAATTACCAAGTTTTTTGCTTGGGCAATTGAGCATGGATAATGTTAGATTATATGGAGAACTCAAGAGGGAAGAGCAGATTTGGCATTGGAGGAGCATGGGTGTTAGGGAAGAGTAGGATATAATATTGGATGTAGTGAATTCCAAATGTATCATTATTTTTCTTTTTTTTTTTTTTAAAAGGTTTTTTCTTTTTTTTTTATTTTTAAAGATTTTTATTTATTTATTTGACAGAGAGAGATAGCGAGAGCAGGAACACAAGCAGAGGGAGTGGGAGAGGGAGAAGCAGGCTTCCTGCCGAGCAGGGAGCCCAATGTGGGAGTCGATCCCAGGACTCTGGGATCATGACCTGAGCTGAAGGCAGATGCTTAACGACTGAGCCACCCAGGCGCCCTTTTCTTTTTTTTTTTTTTTTAAAGATTTTATTTATTTATTTGACAGAGAGAGACACAGTGAGAGAGGGAATACAAGCAGGGAGAGTGGGAGAAGGAGAAGCAGGCTTCCCTCCGAGCAGGGAGCCCGAAGCGGGGCTTAATCCCAGGACCCTGGGATCATGACCTGAGCCGAAGGCAGATGCTTAACGACTGAGCCACCCAGGCGCCCTCATTATTTTTATTTCATTTCCTCTTTATTCATCACTCTTTTGTCTCAATTTTCTCCACTTGCCCCCACCTTGACTTCTTTAAATAGTTATGCCATAGAACAGAAGGATTTTTTTTTCCTTTTGAGTGAGAGTAATTTAATGATTTAGTCTTTGACATACCACTTCTGTTCATCACAACAATTGTGTAAGGTGGTAGGATAGTTACTATAATTGCTAGGGAGTTATGGTAATACCCACCTTTCTCCCTCTGAGTCCCAACTAGGAGTATGTGCACATGATAGTAGAACAAGAAAGTATCAATTTATTATACTGGGCATGCACCCTATAATACCCCAAGTGCAAGGCTTCTGGAAACCCACTTATGCCTGGTAATTTCACTCCCTCTTTTATTAATAGGGAACATATAGGCTCTAGGGGACAGGCTTTAGCATGCCTTATCCAGGAATCTAGAGCTAAGGGCAACACTACCTTCTCTGAGTTTCAGAAAGGGACAAAAAATATGGATCCAAATTCCTGGCTTTTAGTTTTTGTGCATTAGCTTTGGCTGCTGAAACAAAATGCCATAGACTAGGTAGCTTACTCAACAGGAAATCCATTTTCTCACTGTTATGGAGGTTGAGGAGTCCAAGATCAAGGTGCTGGCTGATTTGGTTTTTGGTAAGCGTTTCCTGACTTTCAGACAGATGTCTTCTCATTGTGTGCCCACATGGTCTTTCCTGGTTGCATGTGCCTGGAGAAAGAGAGATAACTCTTATTCTTTCTATTAAGGCCCCCATTCCTATTGGATTAGGATCTTACCCTAATGACTTCATTTAACCTTAATCATCTCCTCAAAGTGTTGTCTCCAAATACAGTCACATTGGGGGTTAGGGCTTCAACATATGAGTTTTAAGGGGACACAGTTCAGCCCATAGCACTTGGTAACCTCACTTCAGGGGTGGTCCATTGACTATTAAAATCACACCAGTCATTTGGTTTTCAAATATTTAGAGATTTTCCAGAAAACTTTCTCTTACTGGTTTCTAATTTAATTCCACTGTGGTTGGAGAATACACTCTGGGTGATTAAATCCTTTTAAATTTATTGAGATTTGTTTTATGGCCCAGAATGTGGTCAGTTTATTTTGGTAAATATTTTGAGTACCTAGTACGAATGTGTATTCTGCTTCTGTTGAGTGGAGTGTTCTGTAAATGCCAATTAGGTCAAGTCGATGGTATTATTCAAGTTTTTTATATTCTTACTGATTTTCTGTTATTTATCCTATTGATTATTGTAAAGGGGGGGTGTTGAAATCTCCAAATATAATTGTCTGTTTCTCCTTATGTAGTTCTATCAGTTTTTACTTTACACATTTTGAAGCTATTTTAGTAGGTACAGAAATGTTTAGGGCTGTTATGCTCTCTTGATGGATTGGCCTCATAATCATTATGAAATAGTCATCATTATCACTTGCAATGTCATTTGTTCTGGAATCTATTTTATCTGATATTAATATAGCCACTCCAGCTTTCTTTCTTTTTTTTTTTTTTAAGATTTTATTTATTTATTTGAGAGAGTGAGAGAGAGCACATGAGAGGGGGGAGGGTCAGAGGGAGAAGCAGACTCCCCGCCGAGCAGGGAGCCCGATGCAGGACTAGATCCAGGGACTCCAGGATCATGACCTGAGCCAAAGGCAGTCGCTTAACCAACTGAGCCACCCAGGCGCCCTCCAGCTTTCTTTTGAATAATGTTAGCATGGTGTATCTTTTTCTAATCTTTAACTTTTAGTTTATTTGTGTCTTTATATTCAAACTGGGTTTCTTATAGGTAATATGTAGTTGTGTCTTGCTTTTTTATCCGATCTGACAATCTGTGCTTTTTAATTAGACCATTTGCATTTAAGATTATTGTTGATATGAATGGGATTAAATCTACCATCTTACTGTTTACTTCTATTTGTCCCATGTGGTCTTTGTTCCTGTTTTCATTGTTTTTTTTGTCCTTTTTTTGGATTTTTTTTAAAGTCCAGTTTATCTCTTTGTTAACTTATTAATTATAATTAGGTTTGTGGTATTCTTTGGTTTTGATTTTGATTCTTTTTTTGTTCTTTTGTTTTTTTTACTGGTTACTTTAATGTATGTGATAATCATCTTTAATTTGTCACAGCTTACCTTCAAGCACAGTATACAACTTTGTGTATAGTATAAGAGCCTTATAATGATATAATTCCATTTCACCCTCTTCTGGCCTTTATACTATTGTTATGATGCATTTTACATTGTTATGAGTCATACAGTATATTGCTACTAATTTTCCTTTAAATAGTGAATTCTATTTTAAAATGGTTTGAAAACCATTTTATATTTTACATTTACACATTTATGATTTCCAGTGCTGTTTGTGTAGACCCACATTTTTAAATGGTATTATTTTCCCTCTGATAGAGGGAAACATTTTTGGCAGTGTAGGTCTGTTGTTAATTTTTTCACCTTTTTTTGTGTCTAAAGAAGCATTCTGCTTGGTTTTTTAAAGAATTCTAGGTTGACAGTTTTTTTCTTTTCCTTTTTTAAAAAGATTTTTATTTATTTATTTATTTGACAGAGAGAGAGAAAGAACACAAGCAGGGGGAGCAGCAGGCAAAGGGAGAGGGAGAAGCAGGCTCCCCACTGAGCAGATGTCAGTTTTCCTTCTGTGTGATGAAATTTTTAAAAGTTTATTTTTGTCACATAAATAAGAGAATATATTAAATTGGTTTTTTTTAAGTTATGAAGCACATCATACACACAAAGAGTATGTACATTATAATTTCTCATACAGTGACTACCCAAGAACATTATCAGTCTCTTGTGTAATGATTCCTGTGTGCCTTGCCTCAATTAGAGGTCTACCAGTCATACTTGAAATATCCACTCTTTTGAATTTTATATTAATTATTCCCTTGTACTTCTTTATACTTTTACCACATATGTCTGTGGTCATCAAGTATCTTGTTTAATTTTGCTTGTGTTTTAAGCTTTTATGTAAATAGAATCATCCTAGTTACAGTCTTCTATAACCTGTGCATAGCTATCACTTGTTCTTGTATTTATATCCACTGTTATATTATGTCCTGTTATATGAATATCCCACAATTTATCCACTTTATAGATGATAGAATTTGTTCTAGTTTCCAGGATTTTTGTTATTACAGATGTTCCTTCTTTGAATATTCCTATATTTGTCTCCTAGTGAATGGGTACAAAATTTTCTTCAATTTACTGAGCAGAGTAATTACTGAGTTGTAGGGCATGCACTCTTTGCTAGATAATGCCAGGTTATTTTTCAAAGTGATCATACCTGTGTTTACTTTTACTAGCAGTATTTGAGTATTTCAGTTGCCCTACACATTTACTGACACTTACTTGGTCAGACTAATTTTTCCCCCTAGATCTGGTGATTTTTTTTTTTAAAGATTTTCTTTATTTGACAGAGAGAGACACAGCGAGAGAGGGAACACAAGCAGGGGGAGAGGGAGAGGGAGAAGCAGGCTTCCCGCAGAGCAGGGAGCCCGATATGGGGCTCGACCCAGGACCCTGGGATCATGACCCGAGCTGAAGGCAGATGCTTAACGACTGAGCCACCCACGCGCCCCGATCTGGTGATTTTGAAATGGTTTGTCATTGTGGATTTAGTTTGTATTTTATGATAATTTGGGATGTTCAGCATCATATGTTCATTAGCTTCTCAGGATTCTTAGGTAAACTATTCTGGATGTTCATCTTTTGTTGGTTATTTCGGTTGCAGATTTTAACTTCCTGTTGGCCTTCTTTTCAGTCTCTGGTGCCTTTGGTGTAGCACTTTGCTCTCTTTCCACAAGAAGTTTTTATAGCCTACCATTAATACAGACAACTCTTCTGCTCAGCAACCGCTTGGAAAAGATAGTATAAAACAATTCTTTTAGAAGTTGGGGCTCCTTTTATAAACTTGCTAGTAGAGCATGTGTGAGGAAACAAGAAGGCCTACTTTGGAATGTTTGAAAGATGGGAGTTTGGGAAAAAGTCTGAGGAACAGTTAGGAAACAAAGTATTGGCTTTCCTTAGAAATTTTTTCCCTCTTTATTTGTTCCATTTCCTCTAGCTCTACTTGTACTCTGTTTTCCTTATATTTTTATATTTTCTCCCTTCTTATTTTCCTGCTGTTTGTTGTTTCCTCTTCATTCATTTTGTTTCTCTTCTTCCTCACATTTTTTTCTCTGTATTTTTATTCCAAATCTTAATTATTTTGTTCTTTTCTGGTTGTTTTCTTTAAAAAAATACCCTTATCCCCACACAAATGACTATAGTTAAGTTGGTAAGGAGCCAGGAGGGGAATATGGGTGGCACTTAAAGGCTAGAGGCTTTGCGTAATTGGAAATTTGAATTGAAGAGGAAAAGGACATGTCTGTTAGGACTGCCACGCATAGTCCTCTGGGAAGAGAATTGCCTTTCAGAGTTGTGTGGTGTACAAGTTTTACCTTCCTTATTCTTTTGTGGCCTAGAAAATTATTAACAATTGGGGGAACAAATCCAACAATAAATAAGTTGCACAAATGAGACTGAAATTTTTTTATGAACTCACTGATTGTTTTACTACTATAAAAAGATGTTTATTTTGTGTTTTGCCTTTGTAGCATTTTTAGGTAAAATTATTTTAATGGAAATGATTTTATGGTAAATTCAAATTGGTAAGTAATTGCTTCTTTATATTATGCAACATTTGCAAAGGTGGAAAACGAGTTACTGTTTATTTTGTTACTTGGCTCTAAGTAACTTAAAGAACATAGAAACTCAGTGTGGCCTGAATACTGAGTACACAAGGCCTGTCATATCTCACATCACACCTTTTATGCTTTCAGAATTTTTAAAGGTAATTTTTAGTCTTAAAACTAGAAATACTCAGCTTTTAACATACTTAGATCCTGTTTCAAGAAGTTCAGAGTGCTTTATAAAATACTATTAAGCGTAAAATAGGGGCACCTGGGTGGCTCAGTTGTTAAGCGTCTGCCTTCGGCTCAGGTCATGATCCCGGGGTCCTGGGACCGAGCCCCGCATCGCATTGGGCTCTCTGCTCAGTGGGAAGCCTGCTTCTCCCTCTCCCACTCCCTCTGCTTGTGTTCCCTCTCTCGCTGTGTCTCTCTCTGTCAAATAAATAAAAAATATCTTTAAAAAAAAAGCATAAAATATCTAAGAATGGTTGAGTGAATATCTTATGTTGGTTTTGTTCACTATTATCTTAAGCTTTTGTATGTACATAAAATTTGTAAAATAATAGTTCCTGTAAGTTAGAATGTCTACAAACATGAACAGCAGCATTAGAAAAATTTGAGAAATATTTTATAGCCCTGAAAATAATTAAAATACCCTGATTTCCACATGTCAAATCACTAAGCCTGCCTTTTGTTCATTTCCATTGGTTATACTGGTTGTGGTAATTATTAACTATAGAGAGTTAGTAATTAGAGAATTAGCCAAGGCCTTTCCTTTGATTTCTGTGAGATTTAGTGTGATGAAGTCTGTGAGACCTGTCCCTCATAATTACCTATTCTCAGTATTTTAGAGAAGACACTATCAGATGGTAGAAATGGCTATCAAGTTGGAATTGAGAATTCTCTTGAAAAACTGATTACTAAGGCCCAGGAACATACATGAGTATAATAATTTTAGTGGTGGAGGGGCAGTTAACTTTTTTTAGAATTTTAGTGTGAATAAGTTAGTTTTTTGAAGAACATAAATAGAATGTAAAATAGAAGTTAAAGAACTTGCTTGATATCCTGACCATTTGTTGTAGGGCTCATCATTTGAGTTTACCTGCCCTATAATAACTGAATTTGTCAGAGCTGGTCATACTTCAACATAGATCTTAAGTTGATCTACAAATGCTTAAGCCTTTTATTTAGCTAAATAACTACACTTAAATACTTTTTTTATTTTGCTTATGAATTCATTGAGCACCTCCTATATGCCAGGCATTGTCCTAAGCACTGATAATAGAATGATGACTATTTTATACCTGGTTCCTACTTGCATAGAGCTTATGGTCTAATTAGAGACATACGGCCTTTACAGTAGTGTGAGAATTGCAGTGGGAATGCATGAAGCTTATGAGAGGGTTTTTTTCTGCATCTGCTTCCACTTGAAATTTAACTGAAATCAGGGACTAGAAGAAGTTGGCAGGTTTTCAACTTCTCCATTGGAGAATATGCTGTTTGTAACAGTATGTTCTTTTGTTAAGACTTTTAATTCCTGCTTCTCTTCCCTCTTTGGTGTTTTCTAACTCATTCAGAACTCTTGTTTTGCAACTTTCAAAGGGTCAGGTTTAGTTTGGGTGGCCATGGCATACAGCAATTCATATCATATAATAGATGTTGAGGAAACACACCTGGGTTGAAGTGCCTTATGTCTCAGTGGTAAAAAGTAGGATTCAGAGTGTTCACATGGGCAGAGAAACAGACCATTTTTGGAAGAATGCAGAATAGTAGCCATGTAAACTGGAAAGTCCAGTTAGAATTCACAGGAAAACAGGGATTGGGGATTAGACGCCAAGATGTTTTATAGTAAAGGATCAGGATCAATATTCAGAGGGGTGCCTGGGTGGCTCAGTCATTAAGCGTCTGCCTTCGGCTCAGGTCATGATCCCAGGGTCCTGGGATCAAGCCCCACGTCAGGCTCCCTGCTCGGCAGGAAGCCTGCTTCTCCCTCTCCCACTCCCACTCCCCCTACTTGTGTTCCCTTTCCCGCTGTGTGTCTCTCTGTCAAATAAATAAATAAAAAATCTTTAAAAAAAAAAAAAGAATCAATATTCAGAAGTTGGATAGCTGGTATAGTATGAACAACAAAAATGACCTGGGTACTAAGCCAACAAATACCTAAGGCTGAGTTTCCATCCATGATTCTTCCGTGACCCAGAATTGGAATTGGACTAATAGGGTAGTAGAATATAGATAGATAGGCACACTGGATGAGACTTCTTTCTAAATCCTCAAATTTGTAACATATATACACAGGAGATGTTGGTTTAATCCTCACTTTGCCATTATATTGCCATGTGTGTCTGAGCAGTTCCTTTAACTCTCTGAAGCCCAATTTTCTAATGTACAAATGAATGAAAATTCATGCTCTTGATGGTTCTTTTGAGTTCTTCAATTTGTGACTTTTTTTTTTTTTTAGATTTTATTTATTAGAGACAGAGAGAGAGAGAGAGAGAGAATGAGCAGGGGGAGGAGAAAAGGAAAGGGAGAAGCCTAATGCCAGCCAGCCGCAATCCCAGGACCCCAAGATTGTAACCTGAGCCAAATGCAGACACTTAACTGACTGAGCCACCCATTAAGCCATCCTTAATTTGTGACTTTTATACAAAAGCCAAAACTTGGCTTTTTAAATTTTATTTTATTAAAAAAAACAACTTATCCCTTGTCATTTTGCCCACAGAAGCTGCTTATTTTTCTTTGATGATAAAGGGACCATGCTTGGTTTTAATGAACTCTTAGGTGTTTTTAAATGCACAAAATAGAACATTGAAACACTTTATTTATAAACAGATGTAATTGTACAGTTTTGCCAAGCATTATAAGAATAATGTTTCTAGATGGGACATCCTCTTGCTCTTTCTGGAAGTGCATAATCTAGACCTTTCCATAATATCTAAATTGAAAGAACTTTAAACAGGGAAGACATAAGGCAAGGAAGGATTAGTTGTCCAAATTCATTTAGTACCAGGAATCCCTGAAGATAGTTGGAGTTGGTAGGTTAGGTCTGAGTCATTTTTGTGTGAAATGAAAAATAAGTATGAGCTTCTGTAGTTGAGAATTAAGAACTATTGGTAGTGGTAAGCAGGTTTTTAGAGCTAATTCTCTACTTACTGATAATATGTATGTGATTTTGGGCAAATGATTTTACAGAATTAGTTTTCACATCTTTAAAACAAGAGGAAGACCTGTGTCATTGTATTTATATTTGTCTTAAATTTAACAAACACTTCCATTGTGATCACTATGTGTCATATAATATTCTAAAAATTTATATAATCATTTAATTCTTCTAACTACTCTCTGAAGGTTGATACTATTATTATCCCCATTTAATAGATATAAAAACTGAGGCAAAGAGAGGTTGTATAACTTGTCAAAGCCAAACAACTAGCAAGTAGTAGAACTGGTTGCCTGACTTCAGAGTTCATGCTCTAAACTATTAGTCAGTGCTACATCATAAGAATTAAAAAGAAGAAGCACTTGATAAAATACTTCACAGCTCAAGATGAGCATGATCAACTTTGTTTAATTGGATGTTTGGATTATGTGACAATTAAAATTTATGGCCAATTTTTGATAAGGTAGGTTATTATAAAAACATACATGTGACTTAGTGTTCCAGATGACACCTCAGAATATTGCAATGCTTTCATTAATTTTGCACTTTGGTGGTTATTGTATTATGTAGATGTACAGCAAAGATATTTGGTTGAATTCAAACCACACGCAAGTCCAGAAAGTTGCTTTTAAAAGTAAGTCCATGGGGACGCCCGGGTGGCTCAGTCGGTTAAGCATCTGCCTTCAGCTCAGGTCATGATCTCAGGACCCTGGGATTGAGCACCGCGTTGGGCTTCCAGCTCAGCAGGGAGCCTGCTTCTTCCTGTCACCCCTGCTCTCTCTCTCTCTCAAATGAATAAAATCTTAAAAAAAAAAAACCCAAAACCAAAAAAACAAATCTTAAAAAAAAAAAGTAATCCATGATAAGTTTGTTTATAGATCACTTGCCTTTTTCATAATAGAGTACTGAGGATTTTTAAAAAATTCAGTTTATGTTTTGTTGTTGCTCAACAACAACAAAAGAATATTTTTGTATATGAAGAATTTGTTCTATAAGTGAAAATATTTGTGTCACTAATATTAATAAAACAATAGTCCACATGTGAAATGGCTCTTGTTCACAGCCACAGCCACTATTTTTTGCACTTGTCACTAAACTACTTTGCCTTTTATTCTCTGCTTAAAGACTTCTCATGGTATGTAAATCAAGTTGTACTTGAAATGAAGAAAAGTGGATTCTACTTTCCAATAGTGTACAACTCTGAACAAGAAAGCTGGAGTCTTTGTGCCTTATTTTCTTCATCTGGAAGTAAGGTAGATTAGGCTACATGATTTCTAAGAACCTTTACAATTCTCACTTAAAACAGAACCGTACAACGCATACCTTTGAGATATAGATGAGAAACCAAAACCTTTTCAGTGTATGTAGAATTTAATCCATTATTTCCATCCATGAAATATTTAAAATATTATAAAGAAATGGATGGGTTGGGTTACCTATGGAACTGTGAATATAATACTGAGTTTTTCCTGAAGTGATGGTTGATTTGCACTGATCTATCCTTTCCCTTTTCATGGCCTCATTTGTGGTAAGTGGCTCATGTCTGGGCAAAGGTTGGCTGAAGTTAGCAGTACAGTCTGTTCATGGAACACAGTGAAACTTACCCATGTGGAGGTGAAATTCATGACCCTAGGACTGTGCGCCAGCACTATGAAGTAACCATTCATAGCCTAGCTGGATTACATAAGTTCTGGGGAAGAGTATAAAGTCAGTGAAAGATCAGTGTGGAAGTGAGTTAGGAAAGGGCTCTTTTGTGGAAAAAAAAAATAGGGACTCAGGAAACTTCCGAAATCTCAGAATTGTTAGAAAGAAGAAGAAGCCATCTTTAGTAGGTAGAAAAGAACAAACAGTGGTATAAGGAAGGAAACAAGTAGAGCATGGTATAGGGAACAGTTTGGCTGGCACAGAGAGACTATGTAGGGAGCAGTGAAAGAGACGAAGAAGCAATGGTGGAGACGGTTAAGACTCTATGGGTGGAGTCTGAAGCAGGGTCGTCAAGTGTGTATATCCAAGAGTCAGCATTCACAGCAGAATCTGGCAGGGCGCAGCCTGGTATGGTGGTCCTGGCTCTAAGGTCAGGCTTAAGAGTTTACATGGGAATCAACAGCAGTTAGGGAGCCAGTAAAACAAACAGAAAACTTTGAGCTGAAAGGAATGTGATAGAATGGCTTTTCAGGAAGATTAATTGCACTACAGTGCAAAGTGAGTAAGAAGGGCCTTAGAGTCCTAAACCATAGCTAGGAGACTGTTGTAGTAATTCAGGTATAAAATAAGAGCCTGGGGTGCCTGGGTGGCTCAGTCGGTTGGGCGTCTGCCTTCGGCTCAGGTTGTGATCCTGGAATCCCGGGATCGAACCCCACATTGGGCTCCCTGCTCCGCGGGAAGCCTGCTTTCTCCCTCTCCCACTCCCCCTGCTTGTGTTCCCTCTCTCACTGTCTCTCTCTCTCTGTCAAATAAATAAATAAAATCTTTAAAAAAAAAAAAAAAAGAGCCTAACTTAGGTAACTGTCTTGAGGTTAAAAAGGAAGAGTTTAAATCCAAGAAAAATTTATTATTATTTATTTACTTATCTGAGAGAGAGAGAGAGAGAGCAGGTTGAGGGGCAGAGGGAGAGGGAGAAGCTGACTCCCTGATGAGCAGTAAGCCCAATGACGCAGAGCTCAATCCCAGGACCCTGAGATTATGACCTGAGCTGAAGTCACATGCTTAACCAACTGTGCCACCCAGGTGCCCCAAATCCAAGAGAAATTGAAAAGAACAAATTACTAAGATTAGTGGCTGATTTTCAGGATCATAAAGAGGGAGAATTTCCTACCCTTGTCCTATAGACTTAGAAGGGAACTTCTTTTATTCTCTTTATTTGAGATTTGGGGACAATTTTGTTTGAGTGATGATATTGCCTATTTAATACTATTTAATACTCGTTTTTATAAAAAGGGCTGTTGTGATACATGAATGGCCATTGTGCTCAAGGAGGACTAGGAAAGTAGGCTTTTGTATTTATCATCTATACTCTTGAGAATAATTGACAATGTATGTCACAACTGCCCAATCTTTCATCATCACTGTCTACTGAGATCACTGTTATCAAGGTCACCAGTGACTTCCTTATTGTCAAATCCAGTGGTCACTTCTTTGTTTACATTTTATTAAACCTCACCAGTGTTTGAAACCGTTGGCCATGCCCTCCTTGATTTTTTTTTTTTCTTATGCTTCCATGATACCATACTTGACAGCTCCTTTTGTTGGTTCATCATCCTCTCTTAGATCACTACTTGGTGGAATGCCCCAGAGCTCTGTCATGAGTTCCCAACGTATTCTTCTAGGTAACTCTTGATTCTAAATATTCTCCAAATGCCAATGATTCCCTAAACTATATCCCCAAGCCGGGACAGCTATAGTAACCTCCTAACTAGTATACCCACTTTGGTTCTTTTTCCTATTAGCAACATAGCAGCCAGGGTGATCATTTTAAAATGTAAATCAGATCATGTCATTTCCTTAAAGCCACCCAATGACTTCACATTGAATTTATGACAAAATTTAAACTCCTTGCTCTAGCTTCAGAATCCTGTATAATCTGGTCCCTGACCACCATTCTAAACTTCGTCTTGTACCAATTTCTCTCCCTCCTGCTGCCATTCCAGCCTCACTCCTCCAGCACATACCCATTCATTCTCACCTTGGACCCTCTGGTTAGAATGCTCTTTCCCCAGGGCACCTGGGTGGCGCAGTTGGTTGAGGGTCAGACTCTTACTCTTGGTTTTGGCTCAGGTCTTGCTCTCAGGATCGTGAGATTTAGCCCAGCATTGGGCTCCGCACTCAGCGAAGTCTGCTTGGGGTTCTCTCTCCTTCTCCCTCTAATGCTTGTTGTTTTTTTTTCTCTCTCTCTCTCTCTCTCATAAATAAATCCTTTAAAAAATGCTCTTTCCCCTCATTTTTGAATAGCTAGCTCCTTGTCCGGGTCTCAGCTTAAATGTTGCCTGCTCAGAAAAGCCTTCCCTGAACATGCAATATAAAAACATTCACATAATCACTCGCACATCATTCTTTTTACACTTAAAGCATAGCACTTAGCACCATCTGATATTTTTCTTATTAATCTGTTCTTGTTTTTCTTTGCCACCACAAGCTCCAAGTCCCAGTGTTTAGGAAAGTGCCTGGCACACAGCAGGTATATAATAAATAATTGTTGAATATATGAAGTCTTAATACCTACATACTGGTTTTGTCAATAGAATCCAATGCTTTGGGGCGCCTGGGTGGCTCAGATGGTTAAGCCTCTGCCTTCGGCTCAGGTCATGATCCCAGCGTCCTGGGATCGAGTCCCGCATCGGGCTCCCTGCTCCTTGGGAGCCTGCTTCTCCCTCTGCCTCTCTCTCTCTCTGTCTCTCATGAATAAATAAATAAAATCTTTAAAAAAAAAAAAAAAAAGAATCCAATGCTTTGAGCATAACCTCTTCCACTAATTCTTAACACCCATTCTCAATTCCCTCCATATATGTTTCTCATATTACCAGTATGAGACTCCAGATCTTAATTTTTTAAATAGCAAAAAGAAAAGGCATTTTAAACTGCTCAGTTCCAGTATTTCAACCAGTATGCTGTTAACCTAGGTTTGTCTTCACAAATTCCTGCATTAAGTAACTAAACTATGACCTACTAAGTAGGAATTCTGCAATGCAACAACTAAATAAAATGTGACACTAGGTAATGCTTTTATTTACTTGTTACTTTTCAGTTAATAGGACTTACCATTTATCTAATACCAACCCGAGAATATAGTTTATTTAAAATTTAGCTTATGTGTTTTTATGTTCACTTTACAGGCCTGATAAAATTTTGTTGTATGTGCCTTTCTATGCATGTGGCACATGTGATCCCACAAACACATGATCATAACATTCTTTCTTTCGAAACATTGTGTTTTCACCTTGAAGATATTTTGTAGATATATAACTGTACCACAGTATATTAACCAGTCCTATATTGTTGGACATTTAGGTTTATTCCATTTTTTTTTAAACATTTTTATTTGGGGCGCCTGGGTGGCTCAGTTGGTTGGGCGACTGCCTTTGGCTCAGGTCATGATCCTGGAGTCCCGGGATCGAGTCCCGCATCGGACTCCCTGCTCGGCGGGGAGTCTGCTTCTCCCTCTGACCCTCCTCCCTCTCATGCTCTCTGTATCTCATTCTCTCTGTCTCAAATAAATAAATAAAATCTTTAAAAAAAAAAAAAAAACATTTTTATTTATTTATTTGAGAGAGAGAGAGAGGGCGGGGCGGGAGAGAGAGAGTGAGCAGTTGGAGAAGCAGAAGGAGAGGGAGAAGCAGACTCTCCGCTGAGCAGGGAAGGATCCCAGAACCCTGGGATTATGACCTGAACAGAGGGCAGACGTTTAACCAACTGAGCCAAAACACTGGTTTATTCCATTTTAAAAAACTGGTATAAACATGTTAATAAATATCCTTTAATATTCAGCTTGGTGTATGTGTTATTTCCTTGATAAATTTGTGGAAGGAGAATTTTGATTGTTGTTACCAGATTATCCTCCATGAAGTAAAAATAAGAACATTATTTTTAAAGAAACTTTATTAGCAACCCCCAGGTTGTTCTGCTTCTCTTGTCATTGTATTCCATGTCATGACAAGCATGGAATCTTTCTACTACTTTGCCAGGCTTTAGAAGTAAACTGAACAGCAGGGGCGCCTGGGTGGCTCAGATGGTTAAGCGTCTGCCTTCGGCTCAGGTCATGATCCCAGGGTCCTGGGATCGAGTCCCGCATCGGGCTTCCCGCTCCTTGGGAGCCTGCTTCTCCCTCTGTTTCTCTCTGTCTCTCATGAATAAATAAATAAAATCTTTAAAAAAAAAAAGAAGTAAACTGAACAGCATATACAGCAGCCCAGTGATGGGTAAGATATTCTTCTTCTTTTCCGTCTAGACAGAGCTTTGAAGGAGCTCTGAGCTATCCTGGGTTTTTGTCCTAAATGACTACATGATGAGTAGTAGTTCAGAGGGGCGTCTAGTTAGTGTCTCTTGAGAAAGACGTAATGGTTCTGGCCTCTCTCCTGGGTGTTTTTCTGAGCTACTTCTGAAGAACAGAGATTCACAGACTGTCAGCGTTGAAAGAACTCTTGCAAATCTGAGCTACCACTTGATATCTAAATCCTTCCAACCACACCCCTGGCATGTGTCTGTCAGTCTGTCCTTTAATACCCCTGGTGATAAAGAATTTACTTCTCTTGAGAGTTAGTCCATTTTATTTATGGATCACTCTGATCAGAGTTTTCCTAGGGGCCAAATTGTTCACCTCTTTTGTTAAACAGAACAGATGGGGAACTCCAGAGCCTAAAGTGCAGGGCATTACAGAAGCAGCAACAGGATCCTCATTACGGTCTTGAAGGTAGAGGGACCCTAGAGCTATGTTTTGATTCATTAATCCCCAGTCTCCAGAGATCTGTCCTTCATAACCTGTGAAAATTTGTGACATCCTTTCTGTTTTCTTAATGTTATGCTTTATATCAAATAAATTATTTCTTCTAAAATATGTAATTATTAGGTAAGCCTAACAGTCCATATTTGTCTAGCTATGAAACAGTTTTTGTATTTGTAAAATACAAACAGTTCTCACCTTTTAGAGCTGTTCTGAGGATTAAATGAGTTAATGTGTAAAAAGTACTGAGAATTGGCAATGCCTGACAGTGTTACTAAGTGTTGGCTGTTATTTTATGTGTTGCACATGGTCATTTTAGGGAAATTTTTCTGAATGGTCTTAAAATACCAACTCAATAAAGTTTGGCTTTTAAGGCTGCTTCTTTTCCTGATAAGCCTTCCTAAGGCTAAAAATAGGCATTCTTCATCATACGCTTCAAGACTATTCATGATCTGACTCCAGTTCTTTCGTTTCCACGCTTTCTCTATACAAATTCTCTACTCAAGTTATGTTTTTTCTCTCTTGGTTCTGCTCAATGCCTACCTTTTTTTTTTTTAAGTTTATTTCAGTATAGTTGACACACAATGTTACATTACTTTCATGTGTACAACATAGAGATTCAGTTTCTCTATGCTACGCTCACCACAAGGCTCACCGCAAGTGTAGCTACCATCTGTCACCGTACAATGCTATTACAGTATCATTGACTGTGTTCCCTGTGTTGAGCCTTTTATTCCTGTGACTTACTCCATGTCTGGGACCTTGTATCTCCCACTCCCCTTCACCCACTTTGCCCAATCCCTAACCCCTTTCCCTCTGACAACCATCAATTTGTTCTCTGTATTTATAGGTCTGATTCTGCTTTTTTATTTCAGTGCCTACCTCTTTTGCAAAATTTTACCACTGTTACCCATTTATCAAATGCTGTAGTGTTCTATTTGCTTTTAAAGTCATTTCTGAATCATAAACCCTTTGCGACCAGGAGCTATGTGCAGTAGAACTCTGTATCCCTGTCACCTAATACAGTGTAGTAAGTACTTAAAGTATGTGTTGTTTAATTGGATTGCACAACAAATTGAATTTTGTGTGTGTATATTTGCACACATGTTCAACCTGTGTAGTAGGTTAACACTTTTGAAATTTAACTGTGTTTCACAAACTTGGAGCACTTATGAGAAATTTAAAAATAATTACAAATAAGTGAAAACACCTGCAGATTAGATTTTTTTGGAACTGAGTAGTAACCAAAAAGTAACACACTTTATATGTAGCAATTTGGGCCTACATTGCCTACTGGATAATTACAGCATTTCTCCTTTGTTTTTTGTTTTTTTAAAGATTTTTATTTATTTGACAGAGAGAGACACAGCGAGAGAGGGAATACAAGCAGGGGGAGTGAGAGAGGGAGAAGCAGGCTTCCCGCGGAGCAGGGAGCCCGTTGTAGGGCTCGATCCCAGGACCCTGGGACCATGACCTGAGCCGAAGGCAGACGCTTAACGACTGAGCCACCCAGGCGCCCCCAGCATTTCTCCCTTGAAACTAATACTGCTGTATAGCATTGGCAGAGAAGGGCTCCATAGCTCTGACTGTCCACAGCACAGAATTGGGGTTGTGAGAACAAGGAACTAGATAAGAAACGAGCAAGGGAAAGGGGAGAAACATGCATTTGAATTTGCATCTTCTCTCTAATATTTAATAATAATAAAGCATTTACCTAAAAATGTATGACACAAGACTTTTCAACCCTTTGGTTATTGGTGAAATTTTGTGTGTGAAAACTGTTGCACTTGACATCCAAAAATCTAAATATCCATAGAATTACAAATGTATACCTGAATCTTAGATGTTTTAATTGAAGTTTACATAAAAATAATTTTATGCCATAATTTTAACCATCTTTGTCTTAACTGGAATTTGGAATTATCGATCCTCTCCTTACCCTGTATAACTTTGAATCAAGAGTTTACTGTATTTTAATTGCCTCATTTTTATTCCCCTTTCACTCTTTGCTAGTGAATATGCTTGAATGTGGATTGTGACATTAGGTATTTTAGGTGTAAAAGGTGAGTTCTTATCAAGAATACATTAATTTGGAGACTCTTCTTTCTTTCTTTTTTTAATACCAGATACACTAGATGAGTATTTTGAATATGATGCAGAGGAGTTCTTGGTCTCTTTGGCCTTGTTAATAACAGAAGGTCGAACACCTGAATGTTCTGTAAAAGGTCGCACAGAAAGTTTCCATTGCCCTCCAGCACAGTCCTGTTACCCAGTAACTACCAAACATGAGTGCAGTGACAAGCTGGCTCAGGTGAGAATTGTGTGTTGAGTATTTTTTATTTATATTTATATAAACTAGTTTAAATTCTGTCATCATTTGTGTTAAATGATAATTACAGTGTTCACGTTTAAATATAAAATCGGTTAAAACTATAATGGAAACAATCCTAATCCTGGACCATAGCTAATAACCTTGACTCTAAATGCTCGTGAAAGCACAGTAAGTACCTTTGCAAATCAACATACAGGTTGACAGCCAATTTCGTACCTGCCTTCTCACATGCCAGATTTAAGATTATTATTACTATTGACTTTGTGTTTATTTAGTAGCGTTATCTTCATGATTATTTTCCTCGCATTAGTCAGTGTCCCTCTGATATTCCTTCCCTCCCCCACCATGGGAGGATCCTTTTTGCTATCATATTAATGTTTAAAAATACTTAGTTTGGTAGGTAGTATACAAGGATTTTCTCAACAGTTCCTTTCTTAGTCTAAATTTACACTTTTAAAATCTTGTCTTTTTTGAGCATTTAATGAAAATGAATTTTTAATACTTTGGTTTCACTTGGAATGAATCTTTCTTTTGTAATGATGATATAATTAACAAACTAGGCTTGGCCACCTCAAGACCTGTCAGATACTGTGTTATGGCAGTTATTTTTCCACAAAATAGAACAAAAATAACCCCCAAGGAAATTTGCACCATACATGTTTAGTACTAATCCTTGCACTGTAGAACTCAGTAATGTTAATCCATTACTTAATGATGAAATCTAAATAGACAAGCCTAAGCAAAGGTCTCCCATTGATGACTCATTTCTCATATAGAAGTCTGTTTTTCAATTATAATTTTAAAATTTAAATATAAAATTCCATGGACTATTGAGACATTTTGCTTATATTCGTTTTCCCTTAAGTGTCGCCAAGCCAGAAGAACTAGGTCTGAGGTCTCGCTGTTGTGGAAGAATAGCCTTCCAATCATGGTGGAAGTGATGCTACTACCAGACTGCTGCTACAGTGATGATGGGCCCACCACAGAAGGAATTGATCTCCATGATCCTGCAATTAAGCAAGATGCATTATTATTAGAAAGATGGGTATTGGAGCCAGTTCCTCGACAGTGAGTTGTTGTACTGTTTGAAGTTATTGGTAAATCAGGTTTTCCATTGCTTTCTATAAATTATTTTAGTAATATGTCATGTCTTTGAATTCTTCTATTTACTTCTATTTACTATTTACTTTTACGCAGTAAAATTTAGACATTTAGTACTTATGTGATTTGAAGTGACTCTAGTAAATGCACTTCTATGCTCTTGAAAGCACACATCCTGAATGTTTATTTTAGCTTCTATCTTTCTACAATTCAGTCATTTCATACTTGCTGACATTTAAATGATACTTTTTACTTACCTTAGGAGTGGAGATCGATTTATTGAAGAGAAGACTCTTCTATTGGCTGTCCGCTCATTTGTGTTTTTTTCTCAATTAAGTGCTTGGCTGAGTGTTTCTCATGGTGCTATTCCACGAAATATTCTTTACAGGTATGTCTAGGGCAAAATAAGAATAGTGTGCATTCAATTATATGGGTTAGCTGCTGAATCATATTTTACCTTTTAAACAGTTAATTTCCTTCATTTCTAAATGTAAGTAGATAAAATTTACTGAAGTTTTTCTCAAAACAAGTTAGCGAAATTTAAATGGGAATCAGTATGAACTTTGCTTTTTTAATTAAATTTGGCATAGAATAGTTTTCAGAGCATTTTTTTATCTTTCGAGAACCAACAATGGATTTAATGCTACCATTATAAATACAGTAGAAAAACTTTCTGGGCTGCTGAATTTCCATAATGGTAGACTTACTTAATTTTGTATCTTGAAAACTATAAATTTACAGGATGCTGAACAGCTATCTAATTGTCTCTGCAGGCAGGTGGCCATGAGATAGCTAGTATCTCATAATCACCTTGTACAACAGAATTAGCTGAATCCATTTATTTAGTAGTAAATACAAAGCCCATTTTTTTCTGTTTTGACAAATAACTCTAACTTATAATATTCTTGATCTTTAATGCTTAAGTAGTCTAGTGTTCTTAAAAAGATCATCCCTAGGGCGCCTGGGTGGCTCAGTTGGTTAAGCGACTGCCTTCGGCTCAGGTCATGATCCTGGAGTCCCTGGATCGAGTCCCGCATCGGGCTCCCTGCTGAGCGGGGGGTCTGCTTCTCCCTCTGACCCTCTTCCCTCTTGTGCTGTCTCTCATTCTCTCTCTCAAATAAATAAAATCTTTAAAAAAAAAAAAATCATCCCTATTCTAAGCATAAACTATTGTACTTCTTATATTGGTTTTATAAGAATGACATGCATGGTAAAGTAGCTGAAAGTAAAGCCTTTTTACTTCCCTTTAACAGTAATTAATGTAAACAAAGATAAGTATATGACGATTTGAAATTTTTCATAATATACAATAATGTTATAAGTTTTATAATCTGTTGAGTCCCTATTTTTCTGTATGATTCTAGAATCAGTGCTGCTGATGTAGACCTGCAGTGGAATTTTTCACAGACTCCAATTGAACATGTGTTTCCTGTTCCCAATGTTTCTCACAATGTGGCCTTGAAAGTCAGCGTTCAGTCCTTGCCCAGACAGTCTAATTACCCAGTGTTGACCTGTAGTATTCACACTAATATTGGCCTTTATGAGAAAAGAATTCAAGAACACGAACTGAAAGCCCATCAGCACCGCAATTCTAATGAAGCAGAACAATGTAGTACAAATAGTTCACAGCGTCTGTGTAGCAAACAATCTTGGACCATGGCACCTGAAAGCGTACTGCATCCAAAAAATGGCACAACTCCAGAATATACTGCAGCTGTCAAAAATGTCAAACTGTATCCAGGCACTGGCAGTAAATCTGACTGTGGAACATGTCAAGCCAATATTCTGGGTTACAGTGGTAGAGGAGATAAAAAGTCACATGAAACACCAGTCAGAACTTTAAAATCATTTTCAATGATTGATTCCAATGTCTCTAGCCGCCAGAGTCCCTGGCAATCAGTTGGTGAGACTAATCCTTTAATAGGCTCTTTAATTCAGGAGCGACAAGAAGTTATTGCAAGAATTGCTCAGCATTTGATTCATTGTGATCCGAGCACTTCACATGTTTCTGGACATCCATTTAATATGCAGCAGTCTAGTTCGCTTAATTCAAAACTTTTCCGAGTTTCACAAGAAAATGAAAATGTGAGAAAATGTAAAGAAACATTCTCCATTTCTTTTGGTAGTCCAGAGCTTACCTCCTCAGAAGACACCAGTGAGGGAAAAATTCAAGTAAAACCAGAAACTCCTCGAAGTGCAACTGGCATTTCCGATGGTCTTTATTCTCGTCAGTCTGTTGGTGAGACTAATCCTTTGATAGGCTCTTTACTCCAGGAGCGGCAAGATGTTATCGCAAGGATTGCACAACACTTGGAGCATATTGATCCAACAGCATCACATATATCCCGGCAGTCATTCAACGTGCATGACTCCAATTCTGTTCCTTCTAAAGTGTTTAGGAGTTTGTATGAAGACAAAAATTTGTTGAAGAAAAACAAGGATGACACCTCCGTTTCCATTTCTAATAAAAAATTTTCCTTACTAGAAGACAGCAGTGAAAGGGAAAACTTAATACTCAGTAATTCATTGAGTTCTTTTAAATGCAATAGTAAAGTCAAGTCCTCTTTGAAACCTCAAATAAGAAATTTTTATCAGGACAATCCTAGTGAAATCATCCAAAATACATTTCAAGAGACACAGAACAAAGCTACTGGTTTTTTGACTCCCTCAAATACGCCTCACTGCAAAAAAAATAACTTAGATTTGACAGTTAGATTGGAAAGTACACTTTCTGAGTGTCAATTTAAGGAGCAAGAAATTAGCAATGAAATCGATAAACAGTATTCAAATTCCAACAGTACCGACAAACAGATTTGCACAAATAAGTATAAGGAAAAAATAATAAAAAATGAAAATTGTAATCCAGTGTCTTTTAACAATCATCAATTTGAGAATTCCAAGAAAAATGACTCAAAAATAAAAACTGTGTTGGAAATGTCTGGATATTTGAACAAACATGAAAACAAGTGCTCAAATAAAGACTCGAAAAGGCCCAAGACATGTGAGCAAAATACTCAACTTAATAGTATAGAAAATTATCTCAACGATAATGAAGTTTTCAAATGCAAAAAGCCAGACCAATTGAAAAATGAACAAGATAAGAAAGAAGAGACAATTGATGAAAAATCGCAAAACTGTTCTCAGAGAAAGAATATCAAAAACTGTTTGTCTACATGTGAACGACTGAAAAGTACAGAGGTGTTGGTAGGTAACATCTAATATTTCAAATATATTTCTCAAAAAGTCATATAGTTTGAATTTTGTTTACAGGAACTCTAGTTATAAAGGCCCAAGGTACCCATTAATTATAGTACACAATCTGTTACAATAAACCTGCAGTAAAAGTAGTATTAACATCCTTTCTAAATAACCCACTTAAGAGCAAATGTTAAATAAATTCTTCATGCCCCCCCCCCGTTTTTTTTAGTTATTTCAATACTATGGACAAGTGCTGGAGAGTAAATAGTCAGAAATGAAACTCATTCGCTTAACATATTGTTTGTTAGCAGCTCTGACCTAATACAGTGTGCCCATTGTGTTATGCTACCACTCAGCTAAGGATTTTAGGAATATCTATAGTGAAATTACTAGGTTTTGGTCAGAATACCTGGGTTCCAGTCCTGACTTCACAATTTGGTCCTTAAGTCACACTGGGTAAGTCATGTAACTTTTAAAACCCTCAGTCTCAGTCTCCTCAGAGAATGATCAATCTCTTGTGCCTATCCCACTTGTGACAACCAAATAACAGCAATCAAATAACAGATTTTGAAATATTTTGTAAACCTTCCATGCACTATGTCAAGAAGATACTTCGATTATTTCCATTTTATTTGACTTTATACAAAACCATTTTTTAAGTTTAGAAAATTATTATTATACTTTAATTTCCCTTAATTCTCAAGTATTATCACAAATTTAAATCTCAGTTATGGAAAACTACTTCTTAACAACCTTGATCCAAATCTGAATGACCTTAGTTCATCTTTATCACTAAAATTAGTTCTCTAACATATGGACTTAATCAAATGGTAGTTTCTAATTTCCTAAAATTATAATTGTCACAGAACAATTAGCTTTTCATGATCCTTTCTGGTACCTAATAGGGTGGCTTAATTTGGCTATAGTATTTTTCAAGGTACTAAGATTTATTTTTTCATGTTCTTGTTTTAAATATAATCATACAGCATTTCCTAAGTGCCCAGGCCTTTTTCTGAATATTTTACACATGTTGACATACTTTTTTTTTTTTTTTAAAGATTTTATTTATTTATTTGAGACAGAGAGAGCACATGAGAGGGGGGAGGGTCAGAGGCAGAAGCAGGCTCCCTGCCGAGCAGGGAGCCCGATACGGGACTCGATCCAGGGACTCCAGGATCATGACCTGAGCCGAAGGCAGTCGCTTAACCAACTGAGCCACCCAGGCGCCCCATGTTGACATACTTAATCCTTCCACTAAACTATGAAGTTAGGTGTTACTACTGACTCTAGTTTATAAATGAGGATCCTCAGCTTAGAGAGTTTAAGAATCTTGCCCAGGGTCACAAAGCTAGCAAATGGCAGAGCCAGGACCCAAATTAGTCTTTTCTGATTTTCATGTGTTACTATGAATTTCTGGTGTTCAGGTTTAAACTTGCCTAATTCTGAAGAATTAGCCTGTTTCCTGTATCACTTCAAAAACATGGTACTGTAACTGCATTATATATATATTTTTAATTCACATTTATTGTATTTCTGTATCATGTTCTACCAAATTATATGCTCTGAGAATGTCTCTTAATAGTAACATAGTTTTAGGGGCACCTGGGTGGCTCAGTTGTTAAGCGTCTGCCTTCGACTCAGGTCATGATCCCTGGGTCCTGGGATCAAGCCCCGCATCGGGCTCCCTGCTCAGTGGGAAGCCTGCTTCTCCCTCTCCCGCTCCCTCTGCTTGTGTTCCCTCTCTCGCTGTGTCTGTCAAATAAAATCTTAAAAAAAAAAAAAAAATAGTAACATAGTTTTATATTTTAGAATATTCTATTTTTTCTACCTGTGAGTAGTTCTTTTTTTTTGTTTTTTTTTTTACAAATTAAAAATATCAAATGTTAGTTTACCAGATTTTAGACTCTGAGTATTTATAAATATGACCATATGTTGATTAGGCAATTATATTTGGACATAGTTTCTTTAGAATATTTGAGTTTATTCAGTATCCTGGAAAAAACTTAGACATTGTTTTCTGATTAAAGTAAGAATGGGTGTGTGTGTGTGTGTGTGTGTGTGTGTGTGTGTGTGTGGTGTGTAGATATAGATCTATAGATCATCAACTTCACCACCAAGGATGTAATACCTCAGTACATATTAGGAATAAGAATAAAATCACAAATTACTTATATATTACCATAAAATCTAATTATTTTCTTAGCAGAAGACTATACCACTGAAACATTCAAGTGTCTGGCGGAAACATAATTTTCATTCCTTAGATGGAACTTCAACCAGAGCCTTTCATCCTCGAACTGGATTGCCTCTTCTTTCAAGTCCTGTAAGGTTTTTTTCCTCTTATTTCATATTTAAAGTTGGAAACGTCTAAAATGTTTACAAATCATTTTATCCAAATTGTAATTGAAAAGAATTTAAATACCTTTAACAGAAATTTCCAGTTAGGAAACATTTTATTTTTTATTTAATAGTTATGTGTTAATATGGGGAAAGGCTAAAAGCATGAATAAAAATATTAGGATTATAAAATTTCTCTGAAATTCTTTTGTCTACTATTTTAATTGTTATTAATATAAAGAAAATATTTAGTGTCAAGTGGGTTTGTATAAATTTGTATTTTAGCCCCAAAGCTGGTTGACACCACCAGCTTGGTCATTTGGGAATCAAATTTGTGGTTGTCTTTAACCTGGAAGCCATGCCATATCTTATTTTGAGACATATAAACTTCCCCACTCTACATTTACAGATAGATTTGTAGATCTGAGTGCAATGGTTAAGAGTGTTGCTTTGGAGTCACACTGACTTCACCCTAGCTGTATGACATTTGTGACATTAGTTCAGTAATCTGAGCCTCAGTTTCTTCATCATTAAAAAGGAGGTGATACTGTCTCTGTTAGTGTTGTGAGGATGATTAGTATCATTCCTAACACATAGTAAGCAATCAGTAGTTAGTTGCTATACCTGCCATTTCAGTTAAACCTGAGGCAAGTGATCAGTATCATAGCAGAATAAAAACATGTATGTTTTTGCTACTGACATAAGATAATTTTTGTCTGTGTTAAGCAAACTGAAAGGATACAATATCTGGCCTATGTTCAAAAAATAATTATTGAATAAGAAATCTAGAATTTAAATTTATAATTTGGACCATAAATGTTTATTTTAGAGAAGTTAAATTCCAAACAATTTAAAATAACCCCAAATATATGACCTACCTATGGGGTACTTTTAAGAGGCCCAAGTGAGGGGCGCCTGGGTAGCTCAGTCATTAAGCATCTGCCTTCGGGTCGGGTCATGATCCTGGGGTCCTGGGATCAAGCCCCGCATCGAGCTCCCTGCTCAGCGGGAAGCCTGCTTCTCCCTCTCCCACTCCCCCTGCTTGTGTTTCCTCTCTCACTCTCTCTCTTTGTCAAATAAATAAATAAAATATTTTAAAAATAAGTAAATAAAAAATAAAATAAAAGACCCAAGTGATCAGAAAAAAAAAATAGGTCAGCATCATACCAATATAAAAGGCACTGTAGACTTCTGTTTAGTATGGTGGACTGAGTTGATAAAGGCAGACCCTTCCTCCTCAAACACAGGAATCCTGATAGAATATAACCTTTAATACAAAATAATACAGAGTATAACTCTTAAATACATAATATAATGTAAGAGAAAGAAAGATATATCTCCAAATTTGGGGCAAATTATGGCCCTCTAGGATATCTGAACCTAATATAATGCTAGGGTTTAATGCCTCTGGTGGGACAGGAACAAAGGGTCGAGATGCAAGAACATGTGTACTTCAAAAATAAATTAAAATTTTAAGTATGAAAAATATTTTAACTGCTGTGCACACACACACATGTTCATAAAAATACAGATGGATTAACAGTGGACTAGAATCAGTTGAATAGCAATTGAGTGAATGGAGAGACAGATATTAAGAAAGCACTTCGAATGAAGTACAGAAAGGAAGAGAGATGGTAAAATGTGAAAGAGCCACAGAGGATAAAATGAGATGTTCAGTGTAAGCCTAGTACAAATTCTGAAAAGTAGGACTAGATGGAACCAGGAAAATGCAGTATCAGAAGAAATAAAGAACTTTTCAGAATTAAAGGCAGAGTTTAGATAGAAAACTTCACATTAAGTTCTGACTACAAAAAATAGCATGGTACACTTGTAAACTCTCAAAACTATTGAGACTATTTAGACTTTCAGTATCATATTTAATAGGTATGGGGCACCTGGGTGGCTCAGTCATTAGGCGTCTCCTTCGGCTCAGGTCATGATCCCGGGGTCCTGGGATCGAGCCCCGCCACCCCCCAGTTGGGCTCCCTGCTTGGCGGGAGGCCTGCTTCTCCCTCTCCCACTCCCCCTGTTTGTGTTCCCTTTCTCACTATCTCTCTCTCTGTCAAATAAACAAAATCTTTAAAAAATATATTTAATAGGTATAGATATTTAATATTCTAGAAACAAGTCTTTCTAATTTGCATGTTATATGTGATTTTACCTTTATTTTACACCTGGCTCTTTCATTTTTAGGATATTTTTATCTAGCTGGCTTGATTGGTGTCTTAAATATAATGTGGTATACAATGGTGATGGAACATGCAGAGCAGTATTTTTCAATCCTGTTCTCTGTGAAGCTCCAGGGTTCTTGGAATCGTACAGTGGGGTGGGGATGGACTAAGGAGCAGTAGACCTGGCAGGACCCCAGGCTCCCATCACTATTTCTTTTTTGTTTCTTTTTATTTTAAAGCTATCAATCTTTTATTACCCCCACAAAATACTGAAGTACAGTTGACCCTTGAACAACACTGGTTTGAACTGCCTGGGTTCACTTACATGTGGGTTTCTTTCTTTTTTTTTTTTTTTTTTACTGTAAATATATTTTCTCTTCCTTGTGATTTTCTTAGTAACATGTTCTTTAGCTTTACTTTAAGAATATAATACAGTATATAACACATATAACATACAAAATATGTGTTAATCAGCTATTTATATTAATGGTAAGGCTTCCAGTCAATAGTAGGCAATTCGTAGTTAAGTTTTGGGGGAACCAAAACTTATATGTGAATTTTCAACTGCAGAGGGTTGGGGGTGGTCAGTGCCCCATAATCCCTGTGTTGTTCAAGGGTCAACTATATATAATAAAGTTAAAAGGTAAAAGTCTTTTTATATATTAGGATTCCATGTAAGATTTGGTTTTAGAAAACAAATACTGCTTCTTAAAAAGTCAAAACCTAGTAAAAGTGCTTTTATTAATTATCTGTTTTTTCCTACCAGTTAATAAAATGAGAACATAAGAACAGTATGTAATAAAGAGCATTATTGTAAGTAAGCTGTTTTGGGAGAAGTTTTATTATTTGCTGTATATGCTTAGCTTTCATTTGAAAAGTGTTCTATCAATTCAAGAAAAAATTAGTGTTTTTAAATATCACAAATGATTATTTTGATCTTAGGTTCCTCAAAGAAAGACACAATCAGGTTGCTTTGATTTGGATTCTTCATTACTGCATCTGAAAAGCTTATCATCTAGAAGGTATTTATTTTAAAATTTGTTTGTGTATGTGAAATAATATTACATTAATTTCTAGTCTTGTGCAATAAATGTTTACTCTAAAAATTACAACTTTAACAGGAGTATTATTTTCTAGTTGTTTATTTTAAATATTTCACACACAGTTATTATGAAGAAAGGAGAAAGACAATGAGTAGCTTGAGTAGCTACTATATATGGGTCATCATAATAAACACATTGGTTTTAAACACTTAAGTAAGTTTGAATATTTCTGGTCATTCATCTCCTCCTTCACCTTACACTTCTTTGCAAAAAAGCCTTGGAAATGTGTTCCATGTTGACAAATAATACTCTCATTATTTTCTTTAGTCACATAATTTTGCCTTTGTATTTGCATTTTTAACTGACGATTAAGACTGATAGAGAAGGCTGCATTATATATTTCTCATAGATGCCACTATGTGATATATTAGGTTCTATCTTGAAACTTTCTAGGATATTACTTTTATTTTTTGTCAAATATTATAGCAAAGACCATAAAATCGAATCAGGATTTTAAACTAGATATTCCATATCTTAAAATTTGTTAGGATTAATTTTTTATCTTATAGTTTAAGTAAAATTAAAATTGATCAAATTCTCCTGATTTAATTTTGTACAAAAAGTAAATTAGAAAATATTGTGCTTAATGTGTTCATTTGCTGATTTTCTTTTTAATAGTCCTCGACCGTGTTTAAACATTGAAGATGATCCAGATATTCATGAAAAACCATTTCTGAGTTCTAGTGCTCCACCTATAACAAGTCTTAGTCTCTTAGGAAATTTTGAGGTAATGTTTTTAAAAATTATTTTAAGGGGTGCCTGGGTGGCTCAGTCGTTAAGCATCTGCCTTCAGCTCAGGTCATGATCCCAGGATCCTGGGATTGAGCCCCGCACCGGGCTCCCTGCTTGGGGGGAGGCCTGCTTAGGCCTGCTTCTTCCTCTTCCACTCCCCCTGCTTGTATTCCCTCTCTCGCTGTGTCTCTCTCTGTCAAATAAATAAAATCTTAGAAAAAATTATTTTCAGAGCCGACATTTCTTAACCTAGATCTAGGAGATGTGTTATTTATGTCATTTGTTTGTGAAAGGGAAATAAAGAAATGGATTGTATTTTTCAAATCCTTGAAATCATCTTCTTTCCTTTTCTTTTTTCCTTTCCTTTTTTTTTCTTTTTTATTATTGTTATGTTAATCACCATACATTACATCATTAGTTTTTGATGTAGTATTCCATCTTTTTTCCTTTTCCTCTTCCTTTTTGTAAGAAGTGAAGTTAGAGTTGTTGGTAGTGACATCCTAGAACTGGGTACTTTGTAGGGAAGATGGAGGAGTTAGATAAAGTGCAGTGAGGAGTCCATTAATCTAGCCAAAAAAGAGACTTAACCACACCTTACATGGTAGTACTGGCTCTGAGACCCAGGAAGGAGGAGGTGGGCTGATAGCAGCCCCTTCATGATCAAGGAGGTTGATTTTCAAAATCAAATGGTTCTTTGAACTCTATTTGCAACTTTGTTATAAATCTAAATCTATTATAAGATTATTTTTAAAAAATTGAATGGGTAAAGGTCTCCAAAAATGTGCTATTTTATTTAATAAGAATATTTCTACTTGGGATCAAATGTATTATGGGATTGGTTATCCTTAATTAGAAAACAACCTTGAACATTAAATCGCTGTGCACCTGAAACTAATATAATACTGTACGCCAACTACACATCAATAAAAAAAGAAAAACAACCTTAAACATGAAACCTGTAAATGGGTTTTAAAAGTGATTTAATTGGTGAGTTTTTTTATGGGAAAATAATTTAAAATTTGTAGTTTTAATTTAAATAGCTTCATTGGAATTGTGGTGGTTTAATATGTTAACAGTATGCTGTCTTTAAAACTAAATTTTAATTTTTAGGCTATCTTTCAAAGTTTTAAAATGAAAAGACTTATGGTAAATTGATTTCTATGTCACTTTCAAGGTATCACTTCAGAGATGTTGAACTCTATTCTCTGTCATTATTTTAAAATTGCATAAGGCCACTGTGAGTGTCAGATGTTCTGCAACCTTTGTATTACAAGAAAATTTGTGAGGGGGAAAAAAGCATATGATATGTGAAAATCTTAGGAAAGGGAAGATGGTTAAATGATCAGTGCACTGGAATGTATTTGTGCAGATATGCATACACTTTCACTTGACTTCAGTTTGAAAAATACAGAGAAGTTCTTCTAGGTCCTTTTTAATTTATAGCTGTCCTGGGTATCAAGAGTTTATTCCTTTTTATTGCCATGATATGGATATAGCACAATTTGTTTATTCACTCACCTGATTCTAGACCTTTGGGTTGTTTCCAGTTTGGGGCTATTACAAATAAAGCTGCTGTGAGGGGTGCCTGGGTGGCTCAGTTGGTTAAGCATCTGATTCTTTTTTTTTTTTTTTAAGATTTTATTTATGTATTTGACAGAGAGAGACACAGTGAGGGAGGAAACACAAGCAGGGGGAGCGGGAGAGGGAGAAGCAGGCTCTCCACCAAGCAGGGAGCGTGATGCGGGGCTCGATCCCAGGACCCTGGGATCATGACCTGAGCCAAAGGCAGACGCTTAGTGACTGAACCACCCAGGCACCCCTAAGCATCTGATTCTTGATTTCAGCTCAGATCATGATCTCAGAGTCATGAGATTGAGCCCCGTGTGGATCCTGCTTAAGATTCTCTCTCGCCCTTTTCCTCTGCCCCTCCGCCTCCTCCCCCTCCCCCGCCACCCACTGGTGCACTCTTTCTCTAAAAAAATAAAATAAAATAAAATAAAGATTAAAAAATAAAGCTGCTGTGGATATCATGACCTGGGCCAAAGGCAGACGCTTAACTGACTGAGCCACCCAGGCTCCCCGATTATGTCCAATTTATTATTTTATTTTATGGATCTTGATTTTGATGTTGTATCTGAAAAATCTTTTCCTAACCCAAGGCTTCTCAACCTTGGCACTATTGATATGTGAACCAGATAATTCTTTGTTATGGGATCTGTTTCATGCATTGTAGGATATTTAGCAAAATCTTTGGCCTCTAACCATTAGAGTCCCATACTACTGTCTGTCCCTCCCTCTAGTTGTAGCAGTAAAAAATTTCTCTAAACATTGATACATGTCCCTGGTTGAGAACTACTTGCCTGATCCAAAGTCATGAAACTTTTTTTCTAGGCATTTTATTGTTTTAGAGCTTGCATTTAGTTCTGTGATCCATTTTGAGTTAATATTTATATATGGTATGAAGTTTATAGTCAAGTGTTTCATTTTTATGAACATGAATATCCTATTAGAGTTAGCTTATCTATTTCTACAAAACAGAATACTGAGATTTTGTTTGGATTGCATTGATATAGATCAATATGTGGAAAATTGGTATCTTAAGAATATTAAATTTTTTTTTAAGATTTTATTTTTAAGTAATCTCTACATCCAAGTGGACTCAAACTTACAATGCTGAGGTTGAGTCACATGTTCTACCAGCTAAGCCAGCCAGGTGCCCCAGAACATTAATCTTTTGATATCCGAATATAGTATATCTCTGCATTCATTTAGCTATTTTATTTTTTTCATCGATGTTTTGTAGTTTTCAGCATGCAAATCTTAAGCATATTTTTGTAGATTTATATCTAATCCATGTTTTTAGGTGATATTATAAATTATACTTAAAAGGTTTATAATTTTCAGGGTTCCTGGGTGGTGTAGTCAGTTGATTGTCTAACTCTTGATTTCGGCTCGGGTGGTGGTCTCGAGGGTTGTGGGATTGAGACCCGTGTGGGGCTCCACACTCAGCACGTAGCCTGCTTAAGATTCTCTTCTCCCTCTGCCACCTCCCTCTCCCTGGTGCATGCTCTCTTTCCCACTCTCTAAAAAAAAAAAAAAATTTTTTTTAATGTTTTTAGGGGTGCCTGGGTGGCTCAGTCTTTAAGTGTCTGCCTTCAGCTCAGGTCACAATCCCAGGGTCCTGGGATCGAGTACTGCTTCCGGCTCCCTGCTCCGCGGGAAGCCTGCTTCTCCCTCTCCCACTTCCCTGCTTGTGTTCCCGCTTTCACTGTCTCTCTCTCTCTCTCTCTCCCTGTCAAATAAATAAATAAGTAAAATCTTTAAAAAAAAATTTGAAAAAAGGTTTTTAGTTTTCAGTCCTTCATTGCTGTATATTAAAATACAAATGATTATGTGTGTGTGTGTGTAATTGCCTATGACCTTGCTCAGTTTCCTTATTATGGATTTTTTTATTTCTTGTTTTTTTATTTCTTGTTTTATTTCTTACTTTATAATCCATACCTTTAGTTCCTTTTCTTGTTTTGTACTGAGGAGGGCCTAGAATGCATGCTAATATATTAAAGTCATAAAGAGCTGAATAAAGTCAGAAACTAATATAGGTCATTGGCCTTATCCATAAGAATTTTTTATGTGTCTTCCTCTGAAAATGTTATCCATCTTTAGATTTATTTTATTTTTTTATTTATTTTATTTTTTTAAAGATTTTATTTATTTATTTGACAGAGAGATAGAGAGCGCAAGTAGGCAGATTGGCAGGCAGAGGGAGAGGGAGAAGCAGGCTCCCTGCCAAGCAGGGCACCCGATGCAGGGCTCGATCCCAGGACCCTGGGATCATGACCTGAGCCGAAGGCAGACGCTTAACCGACTGAGCCGCCCAGGCGCCCCTAGATTTATTTTATTTAGGAAACATTTTTGAGTACCTACCATGTGTTATGCTGTATGCTAGGAATATAAAGCTAGATGATAAGGTTCCTGCCTTACAGGTATTACAGTCAACTGAATATGTAAGTAATGTATAAACTCAAGTAATTATCATTGTAAAAGAAATGACCTCAGTCCTCCTATATCCATTCTGTGTTAAAGGAACTGAGGAAAGCTTTACTGAGGAACTGTCACTTGAGCTTAGTTACAAAAGATAAGTAGGAATTTGTCAAGTAAATTTGCATGAGGAGTGGGAAGGGATTCTAGACAGGGAACTACATTTCTGAAAGTAGTAAAAGAACATCATGGTGTTGGAAAGCATCAGCTACACTTGGGGCATGAGACTCTGTGCAAGTGGGGAGAGATGAGTCAAGAAACTTAGGGTGGGACTTATCTGCCATGTTAGGAAGATTTGACTTTATCTAATAGACAGCAGGAAGCATAAAGTTTCTTGTCTGGTGGATGATATAATAAGTTTTTTGTTTGTTTGTTTGTTTGTTTGTTTAAGAAAAACAACTCTGCCGGTAATATAGAGGATACACTAGAGCTGGAAGGACTTAATTAGAAGATGTACTTGTTCAGAGGAGAAGTCTGAGGGTCTGAGCTAGGTTAATGGTGGTGGGGGAGAGTGTTGGGACCATGAGACTGAGTGGTCAAATCAACAGAATATGCATTGGATTGATTGCAGGGCAGGAGGGAGATTAGAAGGTTGGTTATAACATAGGTCTTTTGTTCTTGGCTTTTTAATTGGGAATTTCAGAATTGCTAATGTCAGAGTTTGAACTGTACAGTATATAGACTATTAGGCTCGTTATGGCTTCCAGTGTTCCTTTTCAGACAACTACTGAATCAAAGAAGTGGTACTCACATTTCATGCTAGATGTATATACATATGATATGTGTATATAAAAGAGAGCTGTGAAAAGTTTAAAATGTTTTTCATACCTAGCAAGATAGCACTAAATTGTTAAAAATGATTTTCAGCAAGTGAGCTTGAAAGAAGTGAATAAGGAACTTCTCTACTATTTGTATTTCTGTGCTTTAAAAAAAAAAAAAGATTTATTTATTTATTTGAGACAGAGTACATGAACGGAGGGATAGGAAATCTCAAGCAGATTTAACGTGGGGCTCAATCTCACAACCATGAGACCATAACCTGAGCTGGAACTAAGAGATGGAAGCTTAACTAAGTGCACCACCAAGACACCCATTTAAGTTTTTCTCCATTGTTAAAAATTAAACTATAAAACATATGTCACATATAACATTATTTTTTAAAGAAGGAATTATTTTTCATTTGAAGTTAAAGGTGCTTGGCTTTCTCTTTGCTTATGACCTGTTAATAGGATTTAAAGTGCTTCTCTGTGGCTTGTACTTCTAGATAGGCTCTGTGAAGAGTAAGAAAATTTCTGATATTATACTTTCTCTGGTAGAACATATTTTTATTTACAGAGATGAGAATAACATATTAAACAATTAGGTTTAACTAACAGTGAAATTTAAGGATAGTTAAGTGTGAGTTGGAATAGTGAGAGTAGGCCAAACTTCATAACAATGGTAGAAGATTGATGGGGGACAGGTTGATGGCAGGTCAGATAAATATCTGAAATAAGGACATGGAAATGGTAGCAACCTTTTTTTTTTTTTTTTTTTTTTTTTTAGGTTTTACCTGTCATTATTAGGTTTCAGGGGCAACTGGGTGGCTCAGTCGGTTAAGCAGCTGCCTTCGGTTTAGGTCATGATCTCAGGGTCCTGGGATAGAGCCCTGCGTTGGGCTCTCTGCTCAGCGGGGAGTCTGCTTCTCTCTCTGCCCCTCCCCCTGCTCATGTGCTCTCTCTCTGTCTCTCTCTCAAATAAATAAAAATAAATAAAAAAATAAAGTAAGTTTCATACCCAGCATGGAGCCCAATGCAGGGCTTGAACTCATGACCCTGAGATCAAGACCTGAGCTGAGCTCAAGAGTCAGATGTTTAACAGACTGAGCCCCCCAGGAGCCCCTATTTAATTTGATTTTAATTCCAGTGTAGGAGGCATACAGCATTATATTAGTTTCAGGTATATAATATAATGATTAAACAATTCCATACATCTTCCTGTGCTCATTAACGACAAGTGCACTCCTACTCCTTAATTCCTATCACCTATTTCACCCATCCCCGAACCCACCACCTCTCTGGTAACCATCAGTTTGTTCTCTATAGTTGAGAGTCTGTTTCTTAGTTTGTCTCTCTCTCTCTTTCCTTTGCTTGGTTTCTTTCTTGAATTCCACATTTGAGTGAAATCATATGGTATTTCTCTTTCTCTGATTTTGCTTGGCATTATATTCTTTAGCTCCATGTTGTTGCAAATGGCAAAATTTCATTTATTTGGCTGAATAATATTCCATTGTATACACACACCCCGACATTTCATTTTCAAGATTTATTTATTAGAGAGTGAGCACACAAGTGGGATACAAGAGAGGAAGAGGGAGAAGCAGGCTCCCCACTGAGCAGGGAGCCCAATGTGGGGCTCGATCCCAGGACCCCTGGATCATGACCTGAGCCTAAGGCAGATGCTTAAATGACTGAGCCACCCAGGTACCCCTCACACCCACCATCTTTATCCATTCATCTATTGATGGACACTTGGGCTGTTTCCATAATTTAGCTATTGTAAATAATGCTGCTGTAATCATAGGGGTGTATGTATTCCTTTGAATTAGTGTTTTTTTTATTTTTTGTGTAAATACCCAGTAGTGTGATTACTGGATCATAGGGTAGTTCTATTTTTAAGTTTTTGAGGAACCTCCATACTGTTTTCCCCAGTGGCTTCACCAGTTTGCATTCTCACCATTAGTGCATGAGGGTTCCTTTTTCTCCACATTTTTGCCAACACTTGTTGTTGCTTATGTTTTTGATTTTAGCCATTCTGACAGGTGTGAGGTTATCTCTCATTGTAATTTTGATTTGCATTTCCCTGATGATGAATGATGTTGAGCATTTTTTCATGTGTCTGTTGGCCATCTATATGTCTTCTTTGGAGAAATGTCTGTTCATGTCTTTTGCCCATTTCTTGATTGGATTATTTGTTTTTTTTGGGGGGGGTGTTGGGTTGTATCAATTCTTTATAGATCTTGGATACAAGCCCTTTATTTGATGTGTCATTTGCAAATATCTTCTCCCATTCCGTAGGTTGCCTTTTGGTTTTGTTGATTGTTTTCTTTATTGTGCAGAAACTTCTATTTTGAGGTAGTCCCAATAGTTTATTTTTCCTTTTAGTACCCTTGCCTCAGGAGACATATCTAGAAAAATTGTCATGGCTGATGTCAGAGATATTACTGCCTGTGCTCTCTTCTAGAATTTTTATGGCTTCAGGCCTCACATTTAAGTCTTTAATCCACTTTGAATTTATTTTTGTATGTGATGTAAGAAAGCAGTCCAGTTTCATTCTTTTGCATGTGGTTGACTTATTTTCCCAACACCATTTGTTGAAGAGACTGTCTTTTTCCCATTGGATAGTCTTTCCTGCTTTGTTGAAGATTAATGGACCATATAGTTGTGGTTCATTTCTGGGTTTTCTATTCTGTTCCATTTATCTATTGTGTCTATTTTTCTTTTTTTTTTTTTTTTAAAGATTTTATTTATTTATTTGAGAGAGAGACTGAGAGAGAGAGAGCATGAGAGGGGGGAGGGTCGGGAGGGTCAGAGGGAGAAGCAGACTCTCCGCCGAGCAGGGAGCCTGATGTGGGACTCGATCCAGGGACTCCAGGATCACGACCTGAGCCAAAGGCAGTCGCCCAACCAACTGAGCCACCCAGGCGCCCTATTGTGTCTATTTTTGTACCAGTACCATACTGTTTTGATTACTATAGCTTTGTAATATAACTTGAAGTCCGGAATTGTGATACCTCCAGCTTTGCTTTTCTTTTTCAAAATTGCTTTGGTTATTCAGGGTCTTCTGAGGTTCCATATAAATTTTAGGGTTTTTTTTTTTTCTAGTTCTGGTGAAAAATGCTGTTAGTATTTTGATAGGGATTGCATTAAATGTGTAGATTGCTTTGGGTAGTATAGACATTTTAACAATATTCTTCTAATCCATGAGCATGGAATGTCTTTCCATTTTCTTTTATCATCTTCAGTTTCATCAGTATTTTATAGGTTTCAGTGTATAGGTCTTTTTTACCTCTTTGGTTAGGCTTATTCCTAGGTATCTTACTATTTTTGGTGTAATTGTAAATGCGATTGTATTCATAATTTCTCTTTTTACTGCTTCATTATTAGTGTATAGAAATGCAACAGATTTCTGCACACTTATTTTGTATGCTGAGATTTCACTGAATTCATTTGTAAGTTCTAGTAGTTTTTTGGTAGAGTCTTTAGTGTTTTCTTTATATAGTAAGTTATCTGCCAAGAGAGTTTTCCTTCTTCTTACCAATTTAGATGCCTTTTGTTTTCTAATTGTCGTGGCTAGGACTTCTAGTACTATGTTGAATAAAAGTGTGAAAGTGGACATCCTGGTCTTGCTCCTGACCTTGGGGGAAAAAACTCTCAGTTTTTCCCATTAAGTATGGTGTTCACTGTGGGGTTTTCATAGATAGCCTTTATTATGTTGAGGTATGTTCCTCTAATCCTGCTTTGTTGAGGGCTTTTATCATGAATGGATGTTTTTCTGTGTCTATGGAAATGATCATATGATTTTTATCTTTTCTCTTATTGAAGTTACGTATCACATTAATTGATTTGCAAACATTGAACCACCCTTGCATCCCTGGAATAAATCCACTTGATTGTGGTGAATGATTTTTTTTTAATGTATTGTTGGATTCCATTTGAGTAGCAACCATTTTTCTAGTGCCAGAAAGCATAATAATGTATTTCTTTAAATGGAAAAAAAAAAAATGAATGTGTGTCAACTTCTAAAATTTATTTCTTAAAAATTATTTTGTCTTCCAGGAATCTGTCTTAAACTATCGGTTAGATCCTCTTGGCATTGTTGATGGTTTTACTGCCGAGGTAGGGGCAAGCGGTGTTTTCTGCCCCACACATTTGACTCTTCCGGTTGAAGTGTCATTCTACAGTGTTTCAGATGATAATGCTCCCTCTCCTTATATGGCAAGTATTTTAAAAATTGTCTTTGTCTGCTAAAATCAACCAATTTAATGACAGATGTCTTTAAAGAGATTTAAGACTGCTTTCTGGCAATGCTTGAAAACAAAGCATTTCCTAAGAGAAAACTAAAGAATGAATACAGACTAAAATAACAACATGTTACCTCACAACTTCTTTTCCAGCTAGCTCTAACAACGAATTTCCTCTTTTGCATTTGAGGATCTGGTGAAAATTTATTTGTTTCTATTTCATTTGAAAAGATGATAAAACTTTGATTAGTGACACTGTAATTTCATATCTTGCTGAGTTCACACAAATTCTCAAGTGCTTACTGTGCACCCTGGTCCCACAAGTGTTGCCTTCACATGTGATCCTCATCTCAGGAAGATTTAGGTAAAGATTTGGTGAATTAAGTCTTCTGTGAGACCCTTTCAGCCCCTTTCTCCTGTTTGTTTTGAGACCATTTTTTTTTCTAATCCTGGAGTTGTTTTCTAATCCTAGCTATTTCTGTTTCCATATGTAAATTCTAATGGGTAGAGTAAGATAGCCAAGGGTAATTTAGAGCAGTTTTGAGCCTTATGATCCTATGACTCATCTTTCCCGTTTTTAAAATTTTGATCACTTGAGGATAAAATAAGCCTTCAACTGCAAAAATGATACTGGGTCCTAGTGTATGTTTAGTATCAGCCCTTTACAAAAGACAAAGATGGAGAAGAGGCTAACAGTGCAAGTCTATAAGAAGTTTACAGTGGTGGTATCAAATACGGAGTTAGATCTGTGTTTTCACGTTAGGTCTTATTTTGAGAAGTACAAATTGCTATAGTTATAGAAATATACAGCTCTGGCCTTGCTACTTGAATTTCCTAGCTTACCACATGGCCCCATTGATTCCTCTCCTAATATCCCTCTCCCCGAACTTACAGATTTTCAAGGACTAGAAGTTGTGAAAAGGGAATTCTGTGCAATTGAGAAACAACAGAGGAAAGGAAATTATACATCTTGGGGGACCTAAATAGAGCCTATTCATTATTGCTCAAGAAACGTTATTTTAGCCTTACTCCATTCTAAGGGTGAAATTCTTTTTTTCTTTTTTTTAAGATTTTATTTATTTGAGAGAGAGCAAGTGAAAGAGAGAGAGCCTGAGCAGGGGGAGGGGCAGAGGAAGAGAGAGAAGCAGTCTCCATACTGAGTAGGGAGCCCAACGCTGGGCTCATCCCAGGACCCTGGGACCATGACCTGAGCCGAAGGCAGATGCTCAACTGACTGAGCCACCCAGGTGTCCCTGAAAATTTTATTTAAGAGCCTGATCAGTGCTTCATACTTTGATTAAAAAAACAAACAAACAAACAAACCACATAGTGGAGTCTGCTCACTTACTCAAGTGTTCTTTCCCCAAAAATATTTACACTTGTGGATCATAGTCATAAAGATACACAACATTATTATCTAAAACAAAGACCCACTCCTTCACAAACCTGTCCAGTTATCACAAAGCCACCTGTTATTCATTTACCATGGAAAGATTTATCTACTTTTCCAGTATAATTTTGAAAAAATAACTGCTAGTATTGGCTAACTAGTAACATGGGAAGTACAACTGATGTAAGTTCAATATCAGAATAAATGTACCATTCTGGAGTGCTTACAATATTAAGATAGAACTATAAAAGGTATCTATTTTGCTTTACTAGGACATAACAAGTCTCATCTGTTTCACATACTCTATTGGCGCTTAGTAATTACAGAATGGAAATGTAAGGTCTGCAATATTGTAATCTTTCATAATGTACAAAGTCCCCAATGACTGTTAGGATGACTTAGAAACAAGATAAAAGAGCAAATGGCTGGAAATCAGGTCAAGCAAATATATTTGATTGAAACTTACAAGCAAGAGAGAATTTGAACTTCGCTTTTAAAAAGCAGACCAGCATTAATCTTTGACTTTGGTTGACATCTAAAACACATAGGATTAAGAGATAAAGGGTTTTGTCACTTTGTCTCCAGAAAGTACACACAAATGATTATAGCTTTTGATATTGGAAAGGGTATGAATCAGGTTGAGTTCGCAGGCTGTCCTTTAAGAATCCCTGACTTAACTTTTCTCTCAGAATCCTCTTCAGTAAACTTTCCATTATGTAATTAAATTTTTTCTAGTTTAGTTTATTTGTTAGAAATGGGTTCCTTTTGTAAATGACCTAATTCAAATCTTAGACCACAAATCTTTCCTACTATAATAAAATTAATCTTGTTTCTTCAGGGAATCTTATTTACATTTTGGTAGTTTAGTGTATTTTCAAAGGATTGATCACATTTTGTTAAGATAGTATATATCATAGACCAGCAGAACTGAGACACCAAATTCCTACTTTTTACCTTGGGATCTCTCATCACAAATAACACAAATGACTCCTAAAGGTAAAATTTTGCACAGAAAATTCTGTCTTTGTGGTGTAGAAATGGTACAAGACTTTTCACTAAATAATTCCTTAAAGATTAACCCAAAACCACATAATCTCTCTCTCCAATTTGGGTATCAGTGGTAAAAATGTTCTCCAACTGCTACATAACAATATTTCACTGTTTAGAAACTATTGAATGGTGGAACCAGGTAAAATGGCCTAAAGAATGTATGCCAGTGGTAAATTCAAGGTATGACTTCAATTATCATCATATTAACAGGACCATATATTATTTTTTGTATTTGTAATTCACCAAATTAAGATAAACTTCTTTTAATTTTATTTATTGCATATTCTCTATAGCAGAATGATTTGAAGAGTTTTTGTGAGATTTTGACCCAACTTAGTGTATCTTAACCTTTCTATTCCATCCTCAAATGCCAGAAGAAAATGTATTTTTCTTCTTTATTTTAAATACAATAATTTTTTATAGGTAGATACATTAATATGCTGACCAACTAAAATAATGATATTATTAAAATATAACAAATAATAAATTTAATAATATTAATGAAATTCCACATAACTTCCCAATTTGTATCTAAAATTCCTAATTTGCTAATGCCCCTACTGATCTTACATTGCTTAGAAATGGTTGTAAAGTGTTGGCATAAACTATAAGGTTTTAAAAATATACACACTGTCTTTATAAATTGATTTAGTTACTGTTACCATGTTCTGAAAACTATTAAAATTCTATGTATTAAAGGAAATAAGTATAGGCTTCATACTAGTTTTTGCCCCACCAGTTTTCTTATATGTATTTAGGAGAAGGTAACAAGGAAAATAGTAATGTATTGCCTATAGCAATGTGATTATAAAGGTAGCTATTATTTGGGTATATTTTACTTTCTCTTTCTGGAACTAGGAAGAAGAGGGGTATTATATACCATAGCTTTTTTTCACGTAAAGCAGATTGTAAGAGAGAAATTGTTAAAGCTTCATTACTGCATTGGTTAGGAATGCAGTTTATTGATATGCTTTTTTTCATGCTTTAAATGACCGTGTGGTAAATCAGATTAGACAAGAACAACCTATGCCCTTTCAGTGACCATTTCCATGAATATTTCCTAATATTAATGTGTTAATTTAATAGTCTGAGGATGGCACTTGACTCACATAGCAGAGTCTGGCCCTCCCTTTTACGTTTGTGCACTTTTTTTTTTTTTACCCTCCAATCCTGATCTGTCTTAAAAATAACAGAGATGTTTGATGGGACAGTCCTGTTTTATATTTACTTTTACTGAAGGTTGACATGTTTTGGCATGTACAATATAAAATGATGGGATATGAAATGTAGAGCATGCAAGTATTCTACTTAACTACTTAAAACTGTTACCCCAGTAAAATGAATCAGCCTTCCTTTCTTTTTTTTTTTTTTTAATTTTATTTATTTATTCATGAGAGACAGAGGCAGAGGGAGAAGCAGGCTCCCAAGGAGCAGGGAGCCCGATGCGGGACTCGATCCCAGGACCCTGAGATCATGACCTGAGCCGAAGGCAGACGCTTAACCATCTGAGCCACCCAGGCGCCCTCAGCCTTCCTTTCTTAAAGCTATCTAAGAATTAAATATCACAATTACCACCTGTAGTCATTTGGTCATCTTGCTTATCTAGAAACTTTCACATATTCAATTCTAGCTTTCCTTGTTTTAATTTATGCTTATTTGCCGTTGTTTGGGCTTCTGTAGTGATTAGAACACCCTTCTCAGAAAATTACTTTATATAGTAGAGTGGTACTTTCAAACTTAAATGTACATATGATATCATCTGGGGGATCTTAAAATACAGCTTTGATTTGGTAGGTCTAGGGAGAACCATAAATTGTGCATTTCTAAGTTGTTTACAGGTGATTCTGATGATGCTGGTCTGTCTCTAGTCAGAAATCCGTATATTAATTTAACTCACTGGCTGAAGAATTAACTTCACTGTTGGCTAAGACTTAGATCTTTCTGCATGCCTGACTTTTTGTATGTCCAAAGAACAATAAATTGGTTGCTTCCTCATTTCTCTCCTCCCGTGTGATACAAGGGAATAGTCCTATCTTCTCCCTTTATTTCCTTTTCAGTTAAGGAGCCTCTTACTTCTATATTGTATATCTTAACAGAAATTTCAAGCAGTGTAATGTTACATATTATTTATTGCAACATCTCTAGGAAGAACAGTAAATTGTTTCCTTTTGGGTGGGACCATCACTGTTCCATACTCAGAATGTATCTGTTGATGGGAATATTTTGGCATACATGTAAAATTCTAAAATGTTAGTAATTACATGGTTTATTATTTTTAGTCTTTTATATACATGTGCATCAGTTTGTACTCAATTTGTCTTCTTTTATTTCAAGGGTGTGATTACTTTAGAGTCCCTTGGTAAAAGGGGTTATCGAGTACCTCCTTCAGGAACAATACAAGTGGTATGTGTTTTATAGCCTACAATTGCAATAATCATTCTCTCACATACATATAGAACTTAGCCCTTTCTCCTGCTACTGCTGCTGCAACAACTTTGGTAAGTAACAGTGGGGCTGCAGCTTTTTTGGAGTTTCCCTGCTCTGCCCCAGGAATGGCCATGTGGGGACCTTCATAAAAGGAAAGCATAAATAATCTAATGAAGGTGAATGCTTTAGAAAAATAGTATATGACAGTTTACATAACTTAAATAGAGCTATTTTCAGTGTAATTAGAACTTAACATTACTAGTTCCTTCTTTTTTTTTTTTTTAAAGATTTTATTTATTTATTTGAGACAGAATGAGAGACAGAGAGCATGAGAGGGAGGAGGGTCAGAGGGAGAAGCAGGCTCCTCGCTGAGCAGGGAGCCCGATGCGGGACTCGATCCTGGGACTCCGGGATCATGACCTGAGCCGAAGGCAGTCGCTTAATCAACTGAGCCACCCAGGCGCCCACTAGTTCCTTCTATTTAATATAATAGCCAGACTGAGATTGACCTATTTAAAAGGAGACCTCAAATATTAGTATTGCTTTGGCAGGAAAACTTATAAAACAGAATTATATTATCCCTAGTATAATAATTTCTAAGTTAATCTAAGATGGTTACACAAAGTAGAAGTGTAGTCTGACAGATATGAGGGCAGAGAAGGCATCCTTTTCTTTTGGTCTAGGTATTGATCTAGTTTTGGCTCAGGAGAATTCTAGCCCAGAGCAATCATTCATCATTGGTCTTGTGTTCTCAGAAGAGTAATTTGATATCAAGACCAGTTTGCGATTGAGTTCATCTCCAAGTCAGACCCAGCATAATCCTGCAGGCCCAGAAGTCTATTATAAAGCTGGCTCTTGCAGACTAAAAAGTATCTAATTGAAATTTGTTGGTTATATCTCAATAAAGCTGAAATTTAAAAAAAGAAAGAAGTCTAGCTAAGTTCCTTACACTCAGGATCTGGTCTAATTCAATAAGTCTTCTTATGACTTTTGGCCTTAAAGTGATCAGTGTTTCACCAGACCACTTTTACTCATTACCAGTGTTCGAATACAGCAAGGAGTCTGTACATTTACTTCCTATCACACAGGGATGAAACATAGTACTATGCAATACATATGTGTGCATATAGTGCAGTATATACGTGTATATAAATTTTACCAAGGAATAATTACTGCATATTAAAGTAAGACTTTTATGTTAAATGGATTTCTTGAACTAAAACGAGTGATAATCTTCTCGTTCTCTTGCCTCTGGCTACGTAGTTCAGGTGACAGAGTGGGTCACTGGAAAGCTAGCTATCAGTTGTCATAATAATGAGGCATAAACCAAGGGGCAGCATATTCATACCTCTTGTTTGAGGACTGCCAACTTTAAAAATGATTAATTTTGAATCTGAAATTTAGGTATGTCTTTCATTCCTTATATAGTTTAATTATGGATAAACATGGTTTGAACTCCCGGCTTGCTAGTTGTTGTGGTTGTTGAATATATTAGCCTTAATCTTAAGACTCACTAGATTTAAAAAGTTGGATCATAATATTGATATATTTCTCATTTTGATTCAGTGAGTGATGTCCAGTGCCACGGATGAGCTTCTGAAAGCATGGGCACCAAGTTACCTATTGATGTGTTGGTAATTTGGTTAAAGTCAGATCAGCAACTTGGGATCTTGTTTAAAAATTAGTATTTTAAAAAATCATATTCCTCCAATTATTAATAGCCAAGTATCAATTGAATTTAATTTAGTCTTCACTAAGGATACGTATTTTGGTCTATTATGATATTGATGATTTTTTAAAAGTTTCGTGTCACTACAGTTTTTGCAATGAATCCAACTGGGGGAACATGAAGTATTATTCAGCCTACTTTGTAACTAATAATAATGAACTTTATTTTCTAAACTTGGAAAAATTTCCAAATAAGGAAATTTCTCTTTTTTGAGAACATATTTTTAATTTTATGTAACTATATATACCAAAAAGTCTAGTTTTACCTAGCTATTTTATTTTTAAAATTTTCTATTTATTCACTATTAAAATGTAAGGAAAATTAATATTCTCAGTATTTTGCAGTTGACACACTTTAATAAAGCTAATGTTTGAAATAAGTTAACTGGAATGTTTTAATCCAATAAGCGTGTATTTCGCTTACTTTAGTGGAAGCATTTCTTAAAATCTGAACAAAGAGTAAAAGCTATGTATTGTCTAATATGAAATTTGTGACTAAAAATTTTGATTTGTTACAGGATTTTATATTATTGGGAAATAAAAAATTGAACCACTTTTAAAAAAAAATATTGAATATCACTTCATAAACTTTTAAAATGTTATTAACTTTAGTTCCCAAAACCGAATTATATCCACTGGGATTAACTTATTATTTAAAAAAAAAAAAAAACCTATTTTATTTTTGGCACAATCATTTTGCATCAAATCAACAAATCACTTTTTAAAGAATAATTTTTATGTTGTTTCTTCAGACCTTATTTAATCCTAATAAGACTGTGGTGAAGATGTTTGTTGTGATATATGACTTACGAGATATGCCAGCCAATCATCAGACATTCCTACGACAAAGAACTTTTTCTGTACCTGTTAAACAAGAAATGAAGAGAAGTGTTAATAAAGAGAACATCCGACATACAGAAGAACGGTTATTACGCTACCTCATACATCTGAGGTAATGTTTCAAATAAATATGAAAATGTTACTTTGGAAGAACAACTTCAAAATCTTAGTTTAACACCTGTCACTCTAACTAGACCAGTGTCCTTTGGAATTTGCTTAATTTGGAAACTTTTCATATGCCAAGATGCAGAAAACACATGACATATCTTACTGCGGTCATTGTTACTTGTTGAATTAGAGCTTTCTTTCTTTCTTTCTTTTTAAGATTTTATTTATTTATTTGACAGAGAGAGAGAGAACCCAAGCAGGGGTGCAGCAGAGGGAGAGGGAGAAGCAGGCTCCCCACTGAGCAGGGAGCCCGATGCGGGGCTCCATCCCAGGACCCTGGGATCATGACCTGAGCCGAAGGCAGACGCTTAACCGACTGACCCACCCAGGCGCCCCGAATTAGAGTTTTCATTTATAGTGATGTAATGTAAAATAGTTTATATCACATGCTGACATATCTGGGGCAGTGAAACACATATTTGAAACCAACAGAATTATAAAATCAACCACATATGTGGTTTTGTATTTTCTAGTAGCCACATTAAAAAAAGTAATAAGAAACAGGAAAGATTAATGTATTTTATTTAACCCAACATACCCAAATGTTTGAATATATATCCAACAAAAATTATGAATGAGGTATTTTACATTCTTTTACTGTATTAAATATTTGAAATTAAGTGTAGATTTACAGGAACAGCACAACTCAATCTGAACTAGCCACATTTCAAGTGCTCAATAGCCACATGTGGCTAGTAGCTACTGTATTGGGCAGGGAAGTTTTTAACTTTCATTCATTCATTTAACAAATATTTATGTGTCGGGCATGCTTCTGGAAACAGCAGTGTGAAAATCTCTGTTCTCAAAGAATTTAAATCTAGTAATTCCATCAGAAATACCTTTTCCTATAACTTTTGCTACCCAGATCACAGCACTAGGTTGTGAGAAAGTGTTTGCCCTTGAGGTCCAAGTTGCCAGTATTCTAGGGCTATGTTTTCTGCCCTGAAATCCTACAGTAGCTCTCAGGCAATGAGCAAATCAGTTGGTTAAGAGAGAGCTGAATAGCCTTTTTTTTTTTTTTAATAAAGATTTTATTTATTTATTTGACAGAGAGAGGGAGAGCACAAGCAGGGGGAGCAGCAAGCAGAGGGAGAGGAAGAAACAGGCTCTCTGCTTTGCAGAGAGCCCGACATGGGGCTCGATCCCAGGACCCTGGCCTCATGACCTGAGCCAAAGGCAGACACTTAACCAACTGAGCCACCCAGGCACCCCTGAATAACCTTTTGCTTATAACTTTGTTCTTAGTAATTTTCTGATGCTGTTCATAGTAAATTCTCAGTCGCATCAGTGAGAGTTATTCATTTTAGCCTAACTCCTTGCTCCAAAAGTAGCTATTCATGAGAAGGAGGCACCTCTCATCCAGGGCTCAGGCAGAAGACCTCTAATCTGCTACTGATGGTGACCACCAGCTATCTTTCAATAGATCTGCTTGTGGTGGTCTGGAGTGAATAAAGAGTGAGCTGGCCACTCAAGTCCCATACTTGAAAAAGTCTAGTACAGGAGCGCCTGGGTGGCTCAGTTGGTTAACGTCTGCCTTTGGCTCAGGTCCTGATCCCAGGGTCCTGGGATCCAGCCCCATGTCAGACTCTCTGCTCAGCAAGGAGCCTGCTTCTCCCTCTCCCTCTGCCTGCCACTCTGCCTACTTGTGCTCTCTCTCTATCAAATAAATAAATAAAATCTTAAAAAAAAAAATCCAACCCTCTTCTTTAAAAAAAAAGAAAAAGTCTAGTACTGCTTAATTGGTATTCTTACCTTGGGGTTTTCTGCCTAGTGTTCTGAATCCTAAGGACATGTTGAACTGGCTCAATGTTTTTAAACCCAACTCTACACTACCTGTCATGAGCCTAATGGGAAATGTTATGCAGATTGTGGAATGAAAATCTGAAAACAGACTTGGAAGACTTTTAAAAAGAGAAATGGAATGAAATAGCGACTATAAGATAGCTCCCAGCCCAATTTGGGATAAGATTCAACTCTCTCTAAACTTCCATTTGATACCATTCCTCTTGAAGTTTCACCACCATAGCCATACATAACCAACATTCACTAAAGTAAACATCAACTACCCCAGCCTTTATAATCCCCACATAGTGATTAGATACTTTAAATGCTGTAAAGAAACTTCTTTGGGAAGTATACCATATATGTATGAGTATATTATACTTGTTAAAGGTCTCAGTTTTCTCCTTCAGATTAAGAAGTGAAAAAACTTCAGACAGAATGAAACAGTGAGCTGACAGTCAGCTCACATACATCCAACCACCAGATTTTTCAGCTTATTTAGGAGTAAAATTCATAAACCCAAAGAGTATTTCTGCTATGCATAGGGAAAACCAGAGAGAGAGCACTAAAGAGTATGTTTGTATGTTTGATTATCTTCCAGATAATTTGTATGACAAAAGACTCCAGATAAACACAGTTCCACACACAGTTGTTTGTTTGTTTTTTTTAAAGATTTTATTTATTTATTTGACAGAGAGAAACACAGCGAGAGAGGGATCACAAGCAGGGGGAGTGGGAGAGGGAGAAGCAGGCTTCCCGCGGAGCAGGGAGCCTGATGGCTGGGCTCGATCCCAGGACGCTGGGATCGTGACCTGAGCTGAAGACAGACACTTAACAACTGAGCCACCCAGGCGCCCTCCACACACAGTTTTGATAACCATTTTCATTTCACTGCAAACTTTGGTCTTTTAATGATGGTTAGGCTTTACTTAGCTAGCCATTGCTGATGATAGCAGTAATTCCTCAGTACTGTATTATTTTCTGGGGTTACTTTTCAAGTTTGGAATCCATTTTAATGTACTCAAAATTGGGAGAGGGCAAGGGGCCTGGGTGGCTCAGTCATTAGGCATCTGCCTTCAGCTCAGGTCATGATCCCAGTGTCCTGGAATCAAGTCCCACATCAGGCTCCCTGCTCAGCGGGAAGCCTGCTTCTCCCTCTCCCGCTCCCCCGGCTTGTGTTCCCTCTCTCGCTGTGTCTCTCTCTATCAAATAAATAAATAAAATCTTTAAAAAAAAAAAAGTTGGGAGAGGGCAAGGTATGTGAACTAGAAGATGCTAGGACTGCAAAGCCCAAATGCAGTATGATTGACTGATGTGAACTGAAACTTGACACTGTAGGTGAGGAAGGTGCATGTGTTATGGTGTCAGGGATGAAAAGTAGGATGGTATGTGAAACAAGCTTTATAGAAAGAAACACCTCTGATAATTAGAAGAAGGAAAGGGAGTATGGATTGTTTAGGGAATAGTAAGGGAGAAGCACTTAACTAGCAGCACATACTTTGGCAATAGAAAACTAAATAAATATCTTGTTGATGAGTCACTCTTAATATTGTAGCAAGACTAATTCTTCCTGGGGTGCCTGGGTGGCTCAGTTGGTTAAGCGACTGCCTTCGGCTCAGGTCATGATCTCAGGGTCCTGGGATCAAGCCCCGCATCGGGCTCCCTGCTCGGCAGGAAGCCTGCTTCTCCCTCTCCCACTCCCCCTGCTTGTGTTCCCTCTCTCGCTGTGTCTCTCTGTGTCACATAAATAATTAAAATCTTTAAAAAAAAGAAAAGAAAAAAGACTAATTCTTCCTGCTTTCAAAATTAAATTATTCAAGTTTGTTTGTTTTAAAGACTCAGTCCCTGAAATGTTGCATCTTTCTGTTTGCTTGTTTGTATAGGTTCCAGAGCTCTAAATCTGGAAAGATCTACCTCCATAGAGATGTACGGCTCCTGTTCTCAAGAAAGTCAATGGAAGTTGATAGCGGTGCTGCATATGAACTCAAATCTTACACTGAATCGCCAACAAACCCTCAGTTTTCACCAAGATGTTGATAAGGAGTGACTATTTAAAGTATTTGCTCAGTACCCAAGTTTGAAAGTAAAAATTAGCGTAGAATGGAGTGTACCAATTAAAAACCAGGAGAGTGGATCCTCTCCTGTTATCCTGGACCAGTTTTTATTAAAGGATTCCTGAAATGAGATCCACATATTCCAAGTAGACTGGAAACACTCATGTCCTAATAATCCTTTTTGTACTGTTGAAACCACTTCATTGGACGTGTTGCAATAGCAAATCCCCTCCCTCCCTCCCCCCCCAGTTAGATTAGTGTTTACACATTTTATTTCTCAGTTATTTAATATTTAATGTTTTCCTTAATACTCAAGTGATGTTTGTCTCTAGTGTTCTAATGTAGCACAAATCCTATGTAAAATCATACTATGTATTTTTGACATTAATGTTGAAATCCAAAATATATGCACAAGTCTTTAATTTTGTGTGATGTGTTTTAAGTACTATTCATTTAATTTATTGAAAATGAGAATGAAATGTGGAGCTTCTTTAAGATTAACGCACTATGCAAGCATGTGTACTTTTTATATCTCCCAGCTCTAGTTTTTACCCCATCCAGGTTGCTGTTTCACATACTAGTCCTTTAACATGCTGTTTTGGCAGTGCAATGTGGACTAAGCTGCTTCACATTCCCTTTGCAAGTTCATATCATTATGCCCATTCATACTCCTTTTAGAACTCCTTATCCCCAAAACAGTTCTATTTTTCCTTAATTACTACTACAGAGGCTTTACATTAAATTGCTGTCCCAAGCTACATAACTTTTGCAAATTGTTAAAAAGAATATGTACTTTGAAAACAAATTAGTATTTATATTGTAAATATATGCAAAAAAACAAAGAAATGTGTATTTGGCTTTTATTTTTAGATGAGACATTCATGTGATTGATTTCTGGTAGCCATCAGACAGTTTCCATTCTAGCTTTACAGCAGACAAGAAGAGAGGGAAGATGTCTTGAGCCTCTTCCCCAAAGAAATTTATCATTTTTTTTTAAGATTATTTATTTATTTATTTGGGAGGGAGAGAACAAGCAGGGAGGAGGGTGAGAGGGAGAGAGAGAGGCAGACTCCCTGCTGAGCAAAGAGCCCAATGCTCGGTCCCAGGACCCAGAGATCATGACCTGAGCCAAAGGCAGACACTTAACCAGCTGAGCCACCCAGGTGCCCAAAAATTTATCACTTTCTTGCTCAGGATCACAATGGAAGGAAGGCATTTGCCAGGTAGGAAAGCCCTTAAGGAAGGGAACTTGACTGAATGCATCAAAAGCCCTCCATCCATCCCCCTTAGAAGAGTGGTTTTAGATGTTTGTGCGGGGACAGTGGACAACAGCAGATCAGATAATAAGGCACAGATACTGGGCATGCTGGTACAAATTTGCAGGTGCAGGTTAGAGAATACGTACCACTCAAGTAGGCCACACCAGGAGACCTGGGAGTCAAGGACCAGGTGAGTGCTCTGGAATTTGGGAGACTGGAAAGTCTTTATTTTGGAACCCAACTAATGGATGACTATTCAAGGGAAATCAGATGAGTGATGAGTATGTGGTTGTGGGGTGGCCAACAAGAAGACTCTTATAAATTTCTTTTAAAATATGAATGGGGCACCTGGGTGGTTCAGTTGGTTAAGCATCTGACTCTTGGTTTTGGCTCAGTTCATGATTTCATGTGGCTCAGGTCAGGATCTCATGGGTGGTGAAATTGAGCCCCTCATCAGGCTCCGTGCTCAGCTTGAGGATTCTCTCCCTCTGCTCCTCCCCCCACTTGTACACATGTGTTTGCTCTCTCTCAAATCTTTAAAATACCAGCTAAGAGAGAAAAGGCTCTTCATATTCCATAAAGCTTAAAAAAAAAAAGTTGTCAATGGAACAAATTTATGAAGATTTATTCTTAATTTTCAGGCCATGGAATTTTCAGTCCTAATTCCATTAGGACCCAGAACATTGCGATTGTAGTCCTAGCTCTAATAGTATCTGATAGGACTGACTCCAGGAATTCTCTAAACTTTCTGGGGTCTGTGTGATTGAGAAAATGGGGTGAGAGTATTGATAATATGCCTGCTTAAATTCTGTCATCTGATCCTTGGAATAAGTATCCCAATATGTGTATCTTTTTTTTTTTTTTTAAGATTTTATTTATTTATTTGACAGAGAGAGACACAGCGAGAGAGAGAGAGAAACAAGCAGGGGGAGTGGGAGAGGGAGAAGCAGGCTTCCCACTGAGCAGGGAGCCCGATACAGGGCTCGAACCCAGGACCCTGGGATCATGACCCGAGCCGAAGGCAGATGCTTAACAAATGAGCCAACCAGGCGCCCCTCAAAATGCCTTTTTTAAAATTAAATGTTGTTTCTTTGACCTCTCCAGTAATCCAAAAATTAGTGATGTATGTTGTATGCAGGTATCTTTTTATGTGGATACCTCACTGTAACCTTTCTAGAATTATTTCTAGTACATGGCTTTCCATGTTTCTGGGTATTTAATTTTTTTTGTAAGATTTTATTTGAGAGAGAAAGTGTGTGTGTGTGTGTGTGTGTGTGTGTGTGTGTGTGCAGGAGGGGAGGGATAGAGGGAGAGGGATACTGCGGTATCATTACCCGAGCTGAAGGTAGACGCTTAACCGACTGAGCCATCCAGGTGCCCCACAAGATAGATAAATCTTTAAGAAAAAATTAAAAAACTCCAGGTCACAAACAACTTGCAGAAAGTCTTTGGAAATTTTCTTATCAGATGAGAGTAAGTGATGAAATGGGACTGAATAGAAGGCATCCAAAAGAAGACTCCTTTTTGGGGCCCCTGGGTGGCTCAGTCGGTTAAGCATCTGCCTTCACAGGTCGCGATCCCAGGGTCCTGGGATCAAGCCCCATGTCAGGCACCCTGCTCAGCGGGGAGCCTGCTTCTCCCTCTTCCTCTCCTACTTGCCCACCCCACCCCCACACTCCTGCTCTCTCTCAAATAAAAATCTTAAAAAAAAAAAAGATTCCCCCCTGCCATTTTCCCCCACCAGGTCTTTGTCATTCCCAGAATGAAGGAAAGGAAAACATTTCTCTTTCAAGTCCTCATTCTAAGGATTCCCACCCTTCGCTAATTAGTTTTGTGAATGAAGCAGTGATTCTTTTTCAAACTTAAAAGATTCATGCAATACATGTCCATTATCAGATTTTTTCACACTATTTAATGATGTAAAGTCAATATGAAAGTCCCTTTCTCTGTTCATCCTTTGAGCTATCACTTTACAGAGGTGGTCACTGTTGAAATTTCGGTATTTGACACTCCATACGGTCTACAAGACCTAGGAATACAGTGTCAGTCTAGATGGGAAGACAGCTTTTCATCACAGTAGGAATTCTTTTTCAATTCCTAAAATTATATATGCATTGGAATCAGCCCGTGCTACTCCATCATGGATCATTATGAGAAAGATGTCCTTTCTAAAATTTTTATTGTGGAAGTATAGTTGGTGAGATATGTGTTTTAAACTTGGACCCTGGGAGGAGGAAGAGAACACATGAATGCCTAATATGAATGTGCCACACAGTGTAAACAATTTGCATGTTATTTAATACTTAAAGCCATACCGTGGAGAGTATGGATCTATTCTATAATGAAAGAAAAGGAAGCTTGAAGAGCTTGCCCAAGGTCTCACTGTCAGAAGACTCAGGATTCAAATCTGAGTTAAAGCTTAAGTCTTTTCCACTCTACTACACTGGAATTTTGCCTCTTTTTTCATTCTTTTTCCACTAGTAATTACGGTCTAGCATAAAATATACTTTCATCAATATTCTTGGCAATAAAGTTTATAAGTTGTGTGTGATAAGTGAGACATAAAAGGCAATGCCTATTAATCATTAGGGATAAAAAAAAAAGACTTGGGAAAAAAAAAATAAAAGCCTTTAGGAAGAAATGTCCTAAAGCCACTCAGAGGCCATTCAACTTAGTATACTGTCAGGAAGCATGCAAATAAAGTTCAGGGAAATTTTAGAAACACATTGTGGTAAATATTTCAAAAGATTTTAATTTTGAGAGAGAGCGGGTTGGGGGGTTGGAGGAGTAGAGGGAGAGGGAGAGAGAGAATCTCAAGCAGCTTCCACGCCCAAGTGAGCAGTGCAGAGCCCGATGTGGGGCTCAATCCCATGACACCAAGATCACAACCTGAACCAAAATCAAGAGTCACATGCCCAACCAACTGAGCCACCCAGGCACCTCATTTTAAGAAATTTTAAAGGTTTAAAGTTTGTGGAGTCTCTTCCAGACCCCACTGTTCATCATTCTTTTTAACTCATTCAAAATTTTCCTGTTTGTACTTTCAGTTCATATAAAGATCTCATCTCGCTAAGTCCCTAGAGAAGTGGCATCCTCCAATTTCTAGGTTCCATTTCCAACACTGAAGTTTTTGAAACTGCTCTCTCTTTTACAGTTAACTGACCTTATTCAGGGAATGTTTGTTCCCTAGGCTTAGCTCACAAAGTCACCGTTTATATTCAGGGTTTTGGGCATTCCATATCTCACTTGGCTTCCTGAGTTGATCTTTCAGGCTCTTCCTATATCTTCCTTTCATAAATGTATTCTGTTCTTGGGGTGCCTGGCTGGCTCAGTTGGTGGAGTGTGCAACTCCTGATATTGGGGTTGTTTGAGCCCCACATTGGGTTTAGAGATTACTTAAAAATAAAATCTTTTAAAAGAATGAGCTGGTGCCGCTGCCACTGCAACCAAGACGGCCAGGAGACTCAGCCTTCCTCAAGAATGCTTGGGCTAAGGAGCCAGTGCTGATCTTGTCCTTCACCATTGGAGGCCACACTACAATTCTGCCCACCCTCAGCCCCTTCACCAAATACACCACCATGATCAACCAGGCCACACCCTACAACTATCCAGTGCCCTCCGAGATAATGGGGACATGCCCGACATGCCCACGTCTCCGGTTTGGAATGGCTGAAGAAACTGTGAGCACCTCCGGTGACATGGAGGAGGCCCCCTCCCCTGTGGACAATACAATGCGAAAAGCCACCCCAGGGGAAAAAATGAATTCTGATCTTGATACTTGCCACAATATCAGCAATGATGCAGGTGGATTTCCTCTCTCAGCTGCTTGATGAATAGATGGGGTGGGACATTATCTCCTTTGCTCCTACAAACTCTTGAGCTAGGGCACCTACACCTCTAAAAGACCACTGATCTTTTTTTTTACACCTACCAAGTTCCAAGCCTGAAAAATCTTGTGCATGTGTGGATCAGAATCACCAGGGGGAGCTTTGGTTAAACATAAATACTTGAACCTTGCCCCATACCTAATGAGGATCTCTGTTAATAGGGTTTCTCAGGGGTGCCTGGGTGGCTCAGTTGGTTAAGCGACTGCCTTTGGCTCAGGTCATGATCCTGGAGTCCCTGGATCAAGTCCCACATCGGGCTCCCTGCTCGGTGGGGAGTCTGCTTCTCCCTCTGACCCTCCCCCCCTCTCATGTGCTCTCTCTCATTCTCTCTCTCTCAAATAAATAAATAAAATCTTTAAAAAAAAAAGGGTTTCTCAGTGATTCTAATCCCTGTGGCTAATTTAATTAAAATTAGATAAAATTTAAAATTCAGTTTCTCAGTTGCACTAGTCACATCTCAAAAGCTTGAGAGTCAAATTAGAGGCAATTCTTTTTTGTTTTTTGTATTTTTTAGGGTGGGGAGGGGCAGAGGGAGAGAGAGAATCAAGCAGGCATCTTGACCTGAGCAGAAATCAAGAATCAGACACTTTAGGGCACCTGGGTGGCTCAGTCAATTAAGCGTTTGCCTTCAGCTCAGGTCATGATCCCGGAGTCCTGGGATGGAGTCCAGGGATTGAGGCCCAACATAGAGCCCAGTGTTGGGCTCCCTGCTCAGCGGGAAGTCGGCTTCCCCTTCCGCCCCTCACCCTGCTCGTGCTCTCTCTCAAGTAAATAAATAAAATCTTTAAAAAAAAAGAGTTGGTCACTTTAACCGCCTGAGCCACCCAGGTGCTCCTGTTACTTGTTTTTTGTTTTTGTTTTTGTTTTTAATGTAGGCTCCATGACCAGCATGGAGCCCAACACGGCTTGAACTCAACGACCCTGAGATCAAGACCTGAGTGAGCTGAGATCAAGAGTTGGAGGCTCAACGACTGAGCCACCCAGGTGCTCCCAACTAGTGACAACTGTATTGGATGGCAGATATACAGAATATTTCCATCATCATAGAAATTTCTATTGATCAGCACTGATCTGAATATATAGATGGCACTTGAAGCTATGAGGTGGAAGTGATCTAGAGAGTGTAAAACTTGAAAAAGAAGGGGATCCAAGGACAGAATTGTTAGAATCTTCCCATTAAGACGAAGGTAAAGACTCAACAAAGGAGATTAAGAAGGAACGGCCAGAGAAGTAGGAGAGAATAATAGAGTAGTATCCTAGAGGTCAAGAGAAATAAGTTTTGAAAAACAGGATGTTGGTGGTCAGCGTGCAATTTTAAACATTAAGGTACATGGTTAATGATGCAGAGGACTGTTACCTGTGGAAGGATGGCTTCTCAGTTCCCCACAACGTGGCACTGACCTTTGTAAATTCCCCATTGACCAAAGTCAGCCTCCCAGAAATTCAAACTTGCCTTCATGTGAGTGTCACTATCAGGAACAGAATCTCTTTATCCAAGATCACATATACTGATTTTTTTTATATATGTGGTCTCAGATTTTAACTCAAGCTCACAAATACATTGATACAAGATTTATACCAGAATGCCTATTTATTTTATTTATTTATTTATTTATTTATTTATTTATAAAGATTTTATTTATTTGACAGAGAGAGACACAGCGAGAGAGGGAACACAAGCAGAGGGAGTAGGAGAGGGAGAAGCAGGCTTCCCGCTGAGCAGGGAGCCCGATGCGGGACTCGATCCCAGGACCCTGGGATCATGACCTGAACTGAAGGCAGATGCTTAACGACTGAGCCACCCAGGCGCCCCTAGAACGCCAATTTATTAATAGAAGTACAACTGTTAGAGCTTCAGTTAGCCTAACTAGTGCAGTCTCCTCTCTCCCTATAGTTCTGTATGAAGGGATGGCAAATTTTCACTAAGTTACTTCGTGATTATGGAATGAGAACAAATAGTTGATCTTATGTTTCTCAGCTGGCCCAGCTTAAAGCACTCTCAACGGGTATCTTCCTCAAAGAGTTGGCCTCTTTAACTCTTGTATTCTAAGTGCTTGCTTGCCTGACAAACCTCTTCCTTCTTTTCTCTGAAAGGAGTGCAGTTTAACACTTTGTTTTTCAAGTTGCAATACCAATGCAATTCTTCCTGTCTGAGATTCTTCCAAGGAAACTCTGGTTGAATGTTTTGATGGTTTCCAGATTCCCCCAGAATTGCATTCATTATCTGTTGCTGTTTACTAGTTTACCTCTTAGAGGGCAATCTTATTTCCAAGTTTCTTGAGAGACACTTCATTGCCAGTAGCTATTCAGATGTCAATTAGAATGAGGATTAAATGTAAAGTCAACAGATATGGTAATTAAGAAAGTCATTGGATGAGTTTGGTGCCAGGGGTTTCATTCAGTAAAGTTTGTAGGAGTGAACCCCCGGGAGTAAGCAAATGAATGGAATTTTAATTCCTTCGTCAGATATTTATTGAACATCTAGGACATGCTGGGCTCTGGGAATGAAATATACGCAAATATGGACGGGGTCCCTGCCCTGATGTGGCTTATCTGAGCTGGAAAGGTGACATTAATAGAGTAATCAGAACAATTAATGTTTAATGATACAGTGTGTGTTGCTGGGGAGCTATAGAGAGATGTGACCTGACCCTAGGGTAGGGGCTCGAGAAAAGCCTGAGGCGATGACGCAGAATGGGAGACGTGAATGAATACGGTTAAGTAGGCAAAACGGAGCGGGGAGAGACTTGTGGAGGGAAGCAGCACAGAGCTTTGGAGCGCCCCAAAGAAAATATGCGTGGCTACACTGCGGGGAGAGTCCGGGAAAGTACAAAGAGTAAAGCTCCCGGAACAGGCAGGAAACGGCGGGGAGAGGAGGCTCCACTTACAAACTACAATTCCCAGGAAGCATCTGGCAGACGGATGTGAGGTGAGGCGCGAGCCGCGACCTTTGAAGGAAGAAAGGAAGTGCTTTGGCGTCGCGGAGCCAGAGAAGCGGGGTAAGGTAGGTAGGGGCGCGGCGCGGGGGGGGCGGCCGGGCCGCGGCGGGCCGCAGTAGCCGGCTGCCGAGCGCGGCGAGGCTCCGTGTCGTCATAAGGCGGCGGCCATTTTCGCGGGCGGAGGCGGCCCGAGCGGGCGCTTGGAGAGCGGGGGCGGGCGGGCCTGAGGCGGTGCGGCGGCCGGGCGGCCTCGGCCACCCGGTAATCGCATCTTCTCCCGGCGTTTCGTTTCAGAGGGAGCAGTATGTCCGCGGAAGTCCCTGAGGCAGCCTCCGCGGAGGAGCAGAAGGTGGGTGTGCACGGGGAGCGGCCCCGGGGTTCGGAAGGCCCAGAGGAGAGGCTGCCGGGCCTGCCGGGCGGCCTGCTCCAGCCGCGTGCGGAGAGGCGCGCCCGGAGTCGGCTCCGGGGCGCCGGGTGCAGAGAGCGGGAGGAGCCAGTGCGCCCCGGCCCTGCCGGCCGAGCTCTCTCCCCCGTCTGCTGCCCGCTGGAGCTCTGGTGCCTAGCGCCGACGTGGTGGGCGTCTGAACATTGTCCACGTCTTCGCCGAGGCTTGCCGTGGCGTGTCGCGTTTTCCTTACACTCGACTGTACATACGAGCCGTTTCTGTGCGTGGAACCTGAGTTTTCCCGTGAGCTTCACTTCGCGTAGGAAGTTTTATTTCTCCCTTGGAGAACTAACTCTCCACCTACTGGTATTGTCCGCATGTTGGTGTTCGCGCGGTGAGTTAGACCTCGGTTGGCATTTCAGTTCGTCTTTGTTTGCTCAGCTCCTTAGTTCTCAGTCTCCTCATCTGTAAAGTAAGACTAATAATACTTCATACGGTTGTTGTGAGGCTTAAATGAGGTAGGTAACGTACAATATTTAGCGCCGTCTCTGCGCAGAAATGTGAGCCACTGCGATCTGCATACGGTTCTACTTGACTGAAAATCAAAAGCTTGGAATTTAAAATTTTTTTACCAACTTAGTTGGTCTGGATTTTCGTAGAAACAGGAATATTTTTTAAACTCACTTGTAATATTGAAGGAAAATATGCCACGAATCAGTATAATTCAAATTATGAATATTAAGGCTTTCTCTTTTTTCTGTGCTAAGTTCTTTACCCCTTCCACCATTATTATTTCTGCTGCCCCACCCTCCAAGGTTCTTGTGGCCGGCCTGCAAAGGCCCATGATACCTTGTTTATTAAATTGTTGGTGGAAAGTTACCGGCACTTTTTCTTGAAAAATCAGAGGGCGTTATCATAAATAGATTTGGCCTAATGCTTGGACTTTGTAAGGGCTTCTGCTTAATGTTCCACCCATGCTCCTAATCAGGTTGGAAATTTGCTTAGTGTGTTAGTGTTCCAAACCCACTCCCTATGTTCTTAACCATGTTAACCTTTCTTCAGTTGGATGGTTTTGTTATATTGTGAGTATTTTTTTAAAAGAAAGCAATAACATAAATAATAGGCCAAGTTACGATATTTTGGGGAATATTCCAGTGAAAATTATGTTGGATATTTTTTTACACTTAACAAAAACATGGACTTTCAGGGCATGCATGTATATATAGTTTAAAGATTACAGTCTTAACTGTAACATGAAATGTCATTTATTAACTGAAAAATATCTATCGTGGTGTTCGTAATTGCTTGGGATTTAAGAACCCAGAAAAAAAAATACAAACTGTCTTGTGTTGTCTTGTCCTAAACATGGAAATCAATCTGTTTTGACTTCTCATGTACAATAGTGTGCTATGTAATTTTCTTTTATGAGATTTGTTAGTGTGCTGCCAGAGGGTAAAGTGTTGATTTCTACAGTGTAAATACTTTTACTTGGAACCGCCTAATATTCTGTCCCTAACATTATTAAACATGTCTTGAATGTTTTCTCTTCATGAATGTCTACACTAAAAAGTTAATTCAAGTCCTTTGATTTTCAGGGCTACTGTCATTAATACCAAAGTGTGTGGGTAATATAATGTCCCTTCTTGAATTAGGGATTGGCTGTAGATGTTATGTGCCCGTAGCATGGATACCATCCCTAAACATGAGGAGAATGTGCAGAGTCACTTCTGTGTTCCTATGGGCCAAATCACCTGTTTCTTCTATTTGGAAGAATAGTTAGATGACCTAAAAAATTGGATTATTCTCTGTGTACCCAGTTGACCTTTCAATTAAAGTCAAAGTATTCAGCTAAAATACTTTTTTTTTTTTTTTTTTTAAGATTTTACTTATTCATTTGAGACACAGAGATAGAGAGCATGAGCTGGGGGAGAGGGAGAAACAGGCTTCCCGCTGAGCCAGGAGCCCAATGTGGGGTTCGATCCCAGGACCCTGGGATTATGACCCAAGCCGAAAACAGACGCTTAACCATCTGAGCCACCCAGGCGCCCCCAGCTAAGATACTTTTATAGTTTTATGGTACGGTAGCCTATTGCCTCTGAAAAATTAAGGTAAAGAGATGGGCCTGCATGGAGTAAAAGCTAAGTCACCGTTTCTCTTGAGTGCCCCTTGTAAGAGAAGAAAACCGTAGAGACCACTGTTTTTTATTGGGATATTAATTAAATCTGTACAAACATGAAAATATATAAACATCTATCTCTTTAATACTCCTTTAAAATTAAAACGGGCACATGGAAGGTTCAGTTGGTGGAGCATGTAACTTTTGATCCTAGGGTCATGAGTTTGAGCCCCACACTGGACGTAGAGATTACTTTAATTTTTTTTTTTAATTAAAACAATTAAATACAAACAAAATTAGTGTAAATTATTAATTCATTGTGGCATGGTATTTTGCTGAAAGTAAATTTCCAGTGTATTGAGAATGTGGTAGCAATTGTTAAGTTAAAGTGTAGGAACTCTTTGAGTATGGCAAGTTAATGCCCCCCCTGGTTGTATGATGACTCAGTTCTCCTTTTTAAAGAGTAATCGGTGTGATTATTTAACTCTAAGGTCAAAAATACATCATTACATTTTAAATTCAGCTCTGTTCTTTTCTCATTATCTTGGACAGAGTACTGCTTAGTCTCTCATCATAAATGAAAGCTGAGATGGAATTCATGTAGCACTTAGAGACGGCAATTCAGATGTGCTAGTGTGTGGTTATATTTTTTTCTTCTAGATTATCACTGAAGTGAAAACAAAACATTAAAAAAAATTTAGCAAGGACCTCTTGGATCTGTCATCTGTGAATTCCACTTTGAATAACACTAAGTTTAGTCAGACTGGTGTATGGTCTTGTCCGGGGGTGAGAAGAGGCATGTGGAGACTTAAAACACATAATTCTATGTTCATTGTGAGCATCTTAAGCTCAGGGACCCTCCTTTATTTATTTATTTTCCCATAGCATCTATCTTAACCTGATTCATTCCATTCATTTCACTGTTCAGAAAATATTGGTTGAATGAAATTTTCAGTTGAAACCATTTCTGAAGTACTATTTCAATACAGATGACAATGCTTGTACTGCAGTTTATAAAGGGGAGGGATAGACTATAGTCATATAAAAACCTTTGATTAGACCCACTTAAGAAATCTGAATCAAAGTAGAGGAATGCATATATATGTATTTTTCACATATACTAGGGTTTTTAAGTTTTTTTAAAAAGATCTCAATAGCAGGTTTTCTAGAGATTTTATTACAAGATTGTTAAATTAGTAAGATGTCTTAGAAGAAGCTAACTCAAGTAGGGCTCTCAACTAAAATATTTTTTTTTTTTTAAGATTTTATTTATTTATTTGACAGAGAGAAACACAGCGAGAGAGGGAACACAAGCAGAGGGAGTGGGAGAGGGAGAAGCAGGCTTCCCGCAGAGCAGGGAGCCCGATGTGGGACTCCCAGGACCCTGGGATCATGACCTGAGCTGAAGGCAGATGCTTAACGACTGAGCCACCCAGGCACCCCTCAACTAAAATATTTTTGTCAGTTTAAAAGATAATGCTTGGTTGGGGCACCTGGGTGGCTCAGTTGGTTAAGCGCCTGCCTTTGGCTCAGGTCATGATACCAGGGCCCTTGGATCAAGTCCCACATCCGGCTCCTTGCTTAGTGGGGAACCTGCTTTTCCCTCTGCCTGCCGCTCCCCCTGCTCATGATCTCTCTCGCTCTCTCTCTGACAATAAATAAAATCTTTAAAAAAAAAAAAAAAAGATAATGCTTGGTGCTTTTTCAAGTAGTAGAAAAGGAAGAGAAATATTGTGTAAATTACTTCCATTTGTCATCATTAAAGAGTGGATACAAATTGCTTTCCTGTTTTCCTAGTTTTTAAGGATTTGCCGTTAATATTGGCATTTTCTGGGGCTATCTTAACGCTGCCTTTGGTAACTAAAAAGCTCAAGGGTGTTTTTTATTTTAATTTTTAAACCACAACCTGCTGGTCTGCTTTGTGTGCAACCATTGATTATCAATCTAGAGATAAACCTCAGAAAAGTTTTAAAACGTTTCTCTTTGCTAGCTTAGCAACACTATACAACAGTGTTTGAGGCTTGCCTCTGTTGTTTGTTAGGCTTTTATTCCTGAACCTGTGCTACTATAACATGAAATATTTCAAAGGTGAACCGATGGTGAAACTGTCAGGTGTTTAGAAGTTTCTTAGCCTTATTGAGACAATTGGAGTACATTGTGTTCATTCAGTAGGCTTTTATTGAACACCTGTTAAATGCCAGCCACTGTGCAAGTAGCAAGGATTTAATTGGACCACAGTACTTTTCCCTAGAGGTTGATAACAGTACTGATACTTTCCTGGCAATATCCCAAAGGATTTGTTGGCTTTCATTAATCTTTTCTATTTATTCATCAGTCAGTGCATCAGTGAACATATTGCTGAGCAGGTAGAGGAGAATTTGCTTAGAGTGATCAGATTTTTATTGCTGATGTTGCTGTGTAACTTCTCTGCTGAAGTCTGAAAAGTGGTATCAATCATTCAGATTTATTAGCAGTCCATGACAGACTACATAATCCCTAATTTTTTGAATGTTCTTTTTTCTGTATGTTTTTATTTTTATGCCCCACCTACTTACGAAAAGGATATCTAATGTATTTCAATAGACTAGTTCACAAAACAAGTGCCTAACAATATTAGGCTGTGTGCTAGGTGTAGAGTATACAATGAAGATAAATTTATGTACTTGTTGAGGATAACCCTCATTTAAAATATTGTTTTTAGTTTTTTTTGTTTTGTTTTGTACATGATAAGCATATATCTTTGTCATGGTAATCCTGGGTTTCTGGTTTCCCAATTTGTAGCCAGAGTAAATGTTCCAAAATTCTAATGGCCCTTTTACACTTCTCCCCACCAAAGGTGTTATCAGCATAGGAACCACTTAGGTGAGTGAATCCACTCACAAAGTAGTAGAATTGCTGTATAACATAAAAGTTTCTTGGAGGATTAAATTTTTTTTTTTTAATTTATTTGAGAGAGAGAATGAGATAGAGAGAGCATGAGAGAGGGGAGGGTCAGAGGGAGAAGCAGACTCTCCGCTGAGCAGGGAGCCCGATGTGGGACTCGATCCCGAGACTCCAGGATCATGACCTGAGCCGAAGGCAGTCACTTAACCAACTGAGCCACCCAGGCGCCCCGAGGAGGATTAAATTTTGAAAACAGATTTGAATTTTTAAAAATACTTCCTGGTTAAGCTTATCATTTCCCTATTTTGTTGGTCCTTTCTATTGTATCTGTTTATTTCATTAACTTCTTTTTATTTTCTCCTATTCTGTTCGGGTTCCCTTCTTTGTTTACTAAAGTTGGATACATAGCTCATCAAGTTTTCATTTTCTTCTTTTCTTTTCTTTTTTTTTTTTTTTTAAAGATTTTATTTTTTTGACAGAGAGAGACCGCGAGAGGGAACACAAGCAGGGGGAGTGGGCGAGGGAGAAGCAGGCTCCCTGCTCAGCAGGGAGCCTGAATGTGGGGCTCCATCCCAGGACCCTGGGATCATGACCCGAGCCGAAGGCAGACGCTTAAAGACTGAGCCACCCAGGTGCCCCATCGTTTTCTTCTTTAAATATAAGCCCTTTGGGGGACCTTTGTTGTATCCTACAAGTTTGGTTAGTATAGAATTTTTATTATCAGTGAGTTCCATGTGTTTTTTTATTCCCATTATTTTTTTTAACCATTAATTATTTCAGTAATGTAGTTTTTTAAGTTCATACACATTGCAGTTTTAATGAGTTAAGCTATTATAGTAATGTATTTTAATTTCCAAATAGTAGGGATATATAAATATTTTTATTATTGTCTTTTTTTTTTTTAAGATTTTATTTATTCATTTGAGACAGAGAGGGAGAAGCAGGCACCTTGCTGAGCCAGGAGCCAGACATGGGGCTCGATCCCAGGACCCTGGGATCATGACCTTAGCCGAAGGCAGACACTTAACCATCTGAGCCACCCAGGAGCCCCTATTGACTTTTAATCTTATGAATTATAGTCATAGATGGTGATCTGGATGAAAATGGTTGACTTGCTTTATAGCCTAGTATTTCTTCAATTTTTCCATTTGTGCTTGAGAAGAATACATATTTCCTAGCTATTGGGTACAGAAATAAAATCTGGTATCTTGACTACTTTTTATTTTTCACCTATCAGTTACTGAGGAAGCTGTGTTGAAATCTCCTATGCTGATTGACTTGTCAGTTGTTACTATAATTCTGTCAATTTTTGCTTTAAATATTTTGAGGCTTTTTTTTTTTTTTTAAGATTTTATTTTTAAGCAATCTCTACACCCAGCATGGGGCTTAAACCCATAACCCTGAGATCAGGAGTCACATGCTGTACCAGCTGAGCCAGCCAGGCTCCCCTTTTGTTTTGTTTTTAACCTCATATATTAAGACATTAAAATCTGAAAAGCTAATGTGTCAGTTATATCTCAGCGAAGTTGGGAACATTATTAAAGTGACTTGTCAGTATACATTAATGTATGCCAATTTCTTTGCTATTACTTCCTAAATCTCAGGGCTTTTTCAAGATTTATTTTCATTCTAGCTGAAATAAATGTTTAGGAATTACTTTAAAGGATGTCTAGAAACATGGAATCACACCAAGTTCTGTGTGCCCTTTTGCTTTTTTTAACATAACCAAAGGAATGAATTGCTTATTTTACCTGATTTTATCAACAGTGTCCTGTCTGGAGAGTAGAAACCACTTTGGGTATTTTACACAGAAAGGGACATGATTTAGGGAATTAGAATTCAGATTATTAGAAGAAGGGTGAAGGAGTAAAGGGGGGAAGATGATATTGTTTCTGGAGGTGAGGAATTGCAGAAAGCTGTTGATTCTGCACAAGTGAGCACTATTCTGAGCTCAGCATCCTCTGTGCATACTGTCATGTGGCAGCTGCAGTAGCCCCTGATTATCTGCTTGATGCCCCTCTGCAGGAGCTCCTGGGCTACTGCTCATCTTCACATTGTTGGTGGCTCCTCACCAGGAGAGTGGATTCTTTCTCCCATTTCTTTGAATCGGTTGTAGGTGTCATGGGCAGAACCTAATAAGAATTCAGTCTGGGAAGTGTAGCTTCAGGCTTCAATAGTGATTTAGGGGAGTGTTTTAAAGAAGGGTAAGTGTGGGCTGAATGCCAATGGACACTCTGCCACCTGACATGTTATTTATACTTCACTCTACAAGTTCCAAGCATTTCAACTTCCTTATCAGTAAGGTCTTATAACTGTACATTTGCAAAAAGTTAAGAATGTTTCTGTATGATCCATGAAAAGTATCCTAGGTGTCTTGCTGGTATGTACTGTGTTTTAAAAGTGTAGCTTTGGTCATATTTTTCCCTCTTTTGGTGTTAAACGCAGCTGAAATTCTGAATCCAGCTACAAAGTTGGAGCTAGCAGACATTTGCTCTTGTGCTGCGTATTTGGCAAGAAAGTTCAAGGATTAATTTGTTTTTCTGGGACATATTATAAATCCATTCTAAATCTAAATGATACTTTCTTCTGTAGATGCTGTTGCCCAAAACATTTTTTATAGTAAACTATTTTGATTTAATTGAACATGCTTAATATTATATGTAAACATACATGAATATATTCCTTATTTAGAAAATAAGGGAATGCCAGGTACAGTGGTATATTGTGTACAACTTTCTTCCCCTCTCTTAAATGAGGGAAACCTGCAGAAACACTGGAAATTATGGAAAGTTGCTACCCTTATACCAGGAACTTTAAGGAATTTCTCTTACAAATAGAGAACTGATAAGTCAACTCAAACAAAGGAAGTGTAGAGCCTTTATTTCCCATGCCCAAGAAAGCTGGATGGTTTTAGTGGAAATGTAGGACTCTGCTAACACCCTTTAATTTGAATGTGGGAGGACTCAAAGGCTGTAATCAAGTTACAGTCCTTTTCAGCTAACATCCAAATTTAATGTTAACCAATTTATAAAACAACTGTATAGGGGGACCCAAGAATAGGTTCCTTCTCCCAGTTCCCCAAAGTAGCACCACTGTCAACACAGCTAGACCTACAGCAGATAACTACAGTGAAAGCCGAGCCACTGAAGAGAAACTGCAGCCTGCCTTCCTGCACTAAACTAGTAACCTTAAATTTATATTATTTCTTTAGCTTTTGTGATGAATACAGTATAGTCCTTTTTTTTTTTTAATATTTTATTTATTTATTGGAGAGAGAGAGTGAGAGAGAGCATGAGAGGGGAAAGGGTCAGAGGGAGAAGCAGACTCCCCACCGAGCGGGGAGCCCGACATGGGACTCGATCCCGGGACTCCAGGATCATGACCTGAGCCGAAGGCAGTCGCTTAACCAACTGAGCCACCCAGGCGCCTGAATACAGTATAGTCCTACCTTACATATTACATAGGGGTTAGATTCTAAAGTTAGTAAGGCAGGAATCGCATATAACTAAAATCACTCTTGAAAAACCCCAATGAAGTCATAATCATAGTGGAGACAGGCCCATCAATTCTTAATAGGAAGAATAGTCACTTTTTTAATCTAATGGTTGAACAGGTGTCTGGGCTGATTCTTCAGTTGATTGACAGCTGAGGTGGTAGACTTGTAGGGGCTGAGTTTTTTAATACTAGAATGATAAACAAAACATTGATACACTTAAATTCTGAAAGAGACCCAGGATTGAGGTCATCATGGGAATAGCAGGTTTGCATCACACACCTCACACTTGAGCTCTCTCTGGGGCATACTCTTCTTGAATGGAATGACTGGCAGAATCACTGATACTATTTAGAGTCTCTATCTCTGGCAGAGCATACCTAGTTGAATTTTGTGTATATCAAGTGAGTGATGTGACCACTTAAAGAGACTGAAAATCTAAATAGATGCATGGAACTGTAGCATAAAAGGAAGGTCGGACACTTAAAGCAGAAGGGAGCATACATATAAAGGAAGCCCCATAGAAAAAGTGTATTTGACAGCAACAGCAGCTTTAATCTCAAAATACTCCAAGACTAAAAATGAGATGTACTAACACATGAGGAAGCTGGTCAAGATGAAGGAGATATTGACGATGTATAAGCTGAACAGAGCTGATTATAAAGCATGTATGAATATAACTTTGAGGAAAATGCATGCAAAAATCCTAAGTCGTTTTGGGCATAAATGATTTGCTTGCTGTACAGGAACAGAAGGCTTGGCAATTATGGATATTCATTTATTTTTGACATCCCTAAATAACTTGGAAGAATTTAGATATGCAGAGGTATGTGATTTTGCCTAGCTGGTACGCAGAAATGAGTCCATTAGCTGGAAGGTGCACTTCAGCATTGCCTATCAGGGAAACTTTGTTTTTCTTGATTCATTCATTCTTCAGTACTTACCATAAAGTGATAAACACTGCTCCCCTTTAAAATATGGCTCTTGGGGGCGCCTGGGTGGCTCAGTTGGTTAAGCGACTGCCTTCGGCTCAGGTCATGATCCTGGAGTCCCGGGATCAAGTCCCACATCAGGCTCCCTGCTCGGCAGGGAGTCTGCTTCTCCCTCTGACCTTCCTCCCCCTCATGCTCTCTGTCTCTCATTCTCTCTCTCTCAAATAAATAAAATCTTTAAAAAAAATAAATAAATAAAATAAAATAAAATAAAATATGGCTCTTGGGCAGAAAGTAGACCAAATCAAAACTGGTGTTAAAAGTGAGTAGGCTTGAGTGGACTCTGCCTCTCGGCCCTGCTGCCCTAACCTGCAGGCGGGGACCATATACACATGAAAGGGGGAATGAAGAGTTGAGAAGAGGAGAAAGAATAAGGGGGAAGAGACAGGCCCTCTTTCAACTTGACAAATAGTTTCTGTTGACCATGAAGGGATGGCTAGGACTCTTGCAGTCACTCCAGAGTCTGTAGATGGGATCTTGCGAAAACTGAAAAAAGTCAATGCAAGAAAAATGCCCCTTCTTAGATGCCAGTGGTATGAGCAATCATACTGTATAGACACCTAATGTAGGGGGTATACCACCATGTCCTGAAATGAGACATAGCTATTTGAAAGGACTGACCTATTCCCAGGACTGAGACTGATTCAGTGGGTTATGGGATAATCTACCAACTCAGTTTTTGGACCGTGAAACTTCTTGGGAAAGTTTCACATGGGGGAATGACGGGGTTTAGGACATGCTGCCCCCAAATATGGCACCTTGGGATATTGGATATTATAAGCTGAAGGAATTTGAGAAATGGTATGTACAGGAAGGACTTTTTTTTTTTTTTTTTTAAGATTTTATTTATTTATTTGACAGAGAGAGACACAGTGAGAGAGGGAACACAAGCAGGGGGAGTGGGAGAGGGAGAAGCAGGCTCCCTGCAGAGCAGTGAGCCCGATGCGGGACTCGATCCCAGGACCCTGGGATCATGACCTGAGCTGAAGGCAGTCGCTTAACCAACTGAGCCACCCAGGCGCCCCAGGAAGGACTTTTTGATCTTCCCCTGAAGCAGGTCATTAGATCCTCAAATGAGAGGTGCCTTCCCTATAATCGGAGATAGAGGGACACTGAGAAGACTGAAGAAATAGGCCTTGCTGTTTTCCTCTATTTACCACTTTCATCTCATATTCCTTTTTGTCTTACCGTATTTTTTTCATTTTCTCTCTACTTTTGATTAAACTTAGAATAAAAATCAGGTTTAACCATCTTTGGTCTTCATCCTTATGAAGCCTCCTGTATGACATAAAATTTGTATTAAGTAAATTTATATGTTTTTCAAAAAAAAAAAAGTGAATAGGCCTGGGGCACCTGGCTGGTTCAGTCGGAAGAGCCTGCAACTCTTGATCTTGGGGTCATGAGTTTAAGCCCCACGTTGGTTGTAGAGCTTACTTTAAAAAAAAAAAGGCATCTGGGTGGCTCAGTTGGTTAAGCGTCTGACTTTGGCTCAGGTCATGATCTCAGGGTCCTAGCATTGAGCCCCATGTCAAGCTCTGTGCTCAGCGGGGAGTCTGCTTGTCCCTCTGCCCCCCTCCCGGCTCCTGCTTGCTCTCTCAAATAAATAAAATCTTTTAAAAGAAAAAAGTTAATAGTCTTAAAATATTGACAGTCATTTGGTCAGAAAACACATTTTGATACGTTATAGAATGGGACCTTTGGCATGAGCAGTATTTGTCATTAAATATGGGGAGAAATTAGGGAATAATATACACTGATATGAAGGTTGACAAAGATGTTTTTCTTTAAAAATACCGAGGCTGAGTGCCTGGCTGACTCAGTCGGTGGAGTGTGCGACTTTGGATCTCCGGGTTGTGAGCTTGAGCCCCATGTTAGGTGTAGAGATAACTTAAGAGAAATAAATTCTTTAAAAAAAATAAAATTAAAATAACCAAGGTCTTCTATATTGAGTTAGGGAAAACCTCCTGGTAAATAAGCTGTTGCTAATTCCTATTAAAGAATCTCAGAGCTTCCAATCATACATGAATTTGCATTAACAGGAGATCAGATCTTTTTTTTGTATTTTAACAGTATGACGATGGTTCTCTAAATATAGGCAAAGAGCTGATGAGTTCCACGGAAGGTGACTAACTATAAATGTATTATACATGACTGGAAGGTAATGGCAAGCAAGATTTCAGAGCTGAGTTATCTTGATATTTTTATCCAGTGTGTGGGGTGTACACATGCATCCCAGCTATAATAGAGCTATCACATGGATCATTTGAAGAACAAGACAGAGATGTTTTAAAAGCTTCTGTGCTTGATTTCTTAGTCAGATGCTGCATTATTTGGCACTCGACAACTGAAGTCAGGATCCAGATATTAAAAGGCTCATTATTTTAAATAAAAGTGATTTGGAATAGGCAAGTAATTTATTTTAAATTATTTCAGGAAATGGAAGATAAAGTGACTAGTCCAGAGAAAGCTGAAGAAGCAAAATTAAAAGCAAGGTATCCTCATCTGGGACAAAAGCCTGGAGGTTCAGATTTCTTAAGGAAACGATTACAGAAGGGGGTAAGTTCTCATGTGTAATCTTCAAATGCTTAAACCCTATGAACTCATTGCGATTGCAATTATGAAATGGGTGTCTGTTTATATATAACTCTGTACCTTACCAGATATAAATATACAGAGAGACGTATATAATTTTTCCAATATTTTATACTGGTTATTGTATAAATATGTATGATAAGAATGAACAGCTCATCACGTTAAACTGTTTGAAGCATGTAGAAAGTACAGATAGTAATAGAGCAGAACCCGTGCACCCACCACCCAGATTTATTTAGTATGTTAATATTTTGCCATATTTACTTCAGTTTTATCTTTGTAAGAAAGGAAATGTTGTAGATATAGTTGAAACCTACCAAATATGTGTATATATATCCTTCCCCCCTTCTTTTCGAAAGCAGCGACTATCCAGAAGCTGGTATATACCCTTCTGCCCATATTTTTTTTTTTTAACTTTAACCTGTTTTAAAGATGATTTCCATGCAAAGACTAAAAATATTTTTTGTTTGGATGAAATGGTTGCTTATAAAAGCAGAGCTTATTATCTCCTTTACATAATATATTTTACAGAGTTACTCTAATACAATTTATGCATGGTAATTTTAATAGTTCATATTACCGAAAACATTTTTTCAAAATCTTACCAATTTGTGAGGTAGAAACCATTATTGCTTAATAATGAGGTCTGAGTTGTGATAATGCTACTTGTTCGTTCCTTAGGTTTTCTTTTCTAACCCCTTTGTAAAAAAATTGACTCCATCTTTGGTTAAAGTACATTTAAATGATTTACCACACAGGGAACAGGGAAAGATGAAGAGAACTGTTAATTGAATCAGGTGCCAAATCATGTTTTTCCTTTAATAAATACCTTGAACATACTGGTATCTGCTGTTTGGTTAATAAACACATGTCCGTATGTACATGTATGTTTATATGTATAGGTTTTGGCTATAGTTATATATGGATTATTTTCTCAAATCAAATTGCAAAAGGATAGTTTTTTCCAGCTTTACTGAGATACTATTGACATAACATTGTGTAAGTTTTTAAGGTGTACACTGTGATGATTTGATACCCATACATGTTGTGAAATGCTTACCAGGAAGGTTAGTTAACACATCCCTTACCTCACATAATTGCCGTTTTGTTGTTATAGTGAAAACATTAAAGCTTTACTCTCATAGCAACTGTCAAGTATACAATTCAATATTGTTAACTTACTGTACATTAGATCCCTGGAACTTATTCATCATATAATTGAAAGTTTGTGCCTTCTGACCAGTATCTCCCTATTTCCCCCATCCCACAGCCCCGGGCAACCACATTCTGCCATTTCTATGAGTTTACTGTTTTTAGATTCCACATGTAAGTGAAATCATACACTTTTTTTCTTTATACCAAGAGAATATGGTAACGTGGCACGTGGCTGGCTCAGTCGGTAGAACATGTGACTCTTGATCTCCAGGTCATGAGTTCGAGCCCCGTGTTGGGGGTAGAGGTTACTTTAAAAAAAAAACAAAGTTCAGCTAATAAAAATTCTAACAGAATTAAAAATAAATAGATAAGAACTTATTTTTAGAAGTGGTAAAATACAGAATTTTTTTTTTTTTTTTTTTGAAGATTTTATTTATTTATTCGACAGAGTGAGAGAGACCGCGAGAGAGGGAACACAAGCAGGGAGAGTGGGAGGGGAGAAGCAGGCTCCCTGCCGAGCAGAGAGCCCAATGTGGGGCTTGATCCCAGGACCCTGGGATCATGACCTGAGCTGAAGGCAGCCTATTAATGCCTGAGCCAACCAGGCACCCCCAGAATTTTTTTGCTTTATATGAAAGAATAATGTTCATAGCTTTGAAATACTAGGATGGCAGGTAGGAATTATACCAGATATATAAAGACAAAACCTCTAAGGGGCACCTGAGTGGCTCAGTCAGTTACGCAGCTGCCTTTGGCTCATGTCATGAACCTGGGGTCCTGGGATCGAGCCCCACGTTGGGCTCCCTGCTCAGCCGGGAGCCTGCTTCTCCCTCTCTTCCTTGCTTGTGTGCTCTCTCACTATCTCTGTTGCTATCTCTCTCTCTCTTTCTCAAATAAATAAAATTTAAAAAAAAATAAAAACATTATTACAAAGATAATGTAACGTAGGGAGTAAATAGAAAAGCAGAATGAGAAACATGTTCATTACCAATATAGTTATGTAGAATGTATTTATATCTAGTCTAATTTTGAAATGGTCCCATGGTGTGGTTTTAGTTATGAAATAAATTATGTAATCATCTCTATTAAATTATTACTTGGATTTGATTATTAAGTGTATAGGAAACTTCTTTCCTTTGCTAATGTCTAGCACAATTTATGCTAACAAGCTTTCTTCCAACATTTGGGCTGTTGTCTTTGTAATTTTCCTCTAGCTTCACTATGGCTTTTTAAGTATCTTTAAGTCAGAATTTATAAACATCGTATCTTGGGAGTTGGTACTGTAAATAGTTGGGAAAGAGAAAATGCTGCTTGAACCAAGAAATAATTATATAGAATTTGAGAAGGGAACTCTTGGATGATTTTGCATTATACCAAAATGTCAGTGAATAAGCACTTTTATATTAGGGAACTGAAGTCTTACATTCAGCTGTATCATTTCTTACTATTTTAAAAGGGTTTTTATTTTTTAGATGTCTGGATCACAGGGTCTTGGGTTTTAGTCTTTAAGTTACCTTAGTATCTTTAAACAGTTTCTTTTTCATTTGGGAGGGTTGATTAGATACTTATATTTAGTCCCTTTCTGTTTCACTGTACTTATTAATGTTATTACATCTATTTTAGGCTTTTCACAATGTAGCTTGTATATTGTAACATACAGACTGTTAAAGCTGGGAGGGATATCAAGAAGCAGTCTGGCCCATATTTTTTCATATTTGTGGAATTTGTGAAGCCCCAGAAAAACTGAGGATTCAGTTTTTGTTGTTGTTTAAGATTTATTTATTTGAAAGAGAGAGCATGCGTGGGGGTGGGGGACAGAGGGAGAAGGACAAGCAGACTCTGCACTGAGCACAGAGCCTGATGCGGGGCTCCATCTCATGACCCTAGATCATGACCTGAGCCAAAATCCAGAGTCAGATGCCTAACCCACTGAGCCACCCAGGCACCCCAAGGATTCAGTTTTAAGAAACATGGCCTTAAAAGTTTGTCACTTTAGGTGATCACTTAGTGTCAATGCAATTATAAATACTGATGTAAGTGTGGCTCCTAAATTTGGGTGGGAGGAGGCTTTTATAAGTTTGTCACCCAGACGATCCAGAATATGTTTTGTTAAGTTTTAAAGAGTTTCACTTAAAATGTAAAATTTTTAAGTTGTTGAAGACAACTAATATTGCCTTGTTAGCCTATGTCTGTCCTATGGTGAGAGACATTGATTTAGTTCACTCCTCTCTTTAGAGCAGTTACAATTGTTAAACACTGATTTTAGTTTTGTCTCTGGCCACATTAAATAAATTTAATTCCATTTCCCCATGCAGAGTAGCCTAACAAGTAAGTGAGAACCCCTTGTGATGAACTTTTGCTTACTATAAAATAGGTATCATTAGCAACTAACTTTATTACTTTGGGGAAAATATTCCTAAATTTTGTACTGTGTGTTAAATTTCTCATTTTGTGCTTTTGACTCAGTAAAGAATTGGGCAGTCTGCTTTGTTCTCCCCTAGAAGCTATTAAATTTCAGAAGTAACTCTCTAATACGACATTCAGAAGTTCTGAGATTTCTTTTCACTATACTCATTTTAAAACACACAGAAATAGGGACGCCTGGGTGGCTCAGTCAGTTAAGCGTCTGCCTTCCGCTCGGATCTTGATCCCAAGTCCCGCATCGGGCTTCTTGCTCAGCAAGGAGCTTGCTTCTCCCTCTGCCTGTAGCTGTCCCTGCTTGTGTGCATGCTCTCTCTCTCTCTCTCTCTCTCTCTCTGACAAATAAATAAAATCTTAAAAACAAAACAAAAAAACCATGCAGAAATAAAGCTGCAGCAAGCCTTAAAAGGACCTGGTCCACGTTCCCTTGTTACTGCTCAGTGTGTTACATGTATAGTGACACATAAAAAGCAGTTTTCTAGCTTTAGGCCCTTTGGCTTTAGGCCTGATCTGGCTTATCAAAGAATAGTCCCTTGAGGGAGGCAGCCACTGAGACCTTTTCCCAGGCCACTCAACAATCTTAGACTAAGCTGTGAATTCTCATCTACTTTATTTACCACATGAGATACCCCTAAAGTCTCAAAGAGAATTTTTTTTTCTCCCTTCACCTTTTGTCCATGAGGCACTCATCTCATTTTTGGATTATTCCTTCTTTCCTACCTAGAAAGGTTAGGTTACCCTCCTTTGAGCACTCATAGCACCTTGTGTACTAAAAATAGTATAATGTTTGGAGTATTTGACTGTTGTGCTTCTTTATCTCTCTCTCCAGGACTCTGATGTGCCTTATTAACAGGCACTCAGTAAAGGTAGGTTAAACACGATAGATGGAAGTCAGAAACCAGGCAAATTTGTCTGTTTTTACTCTGAAACAGATAACTCATGTAGATTAGCTATATTAAGGTTGATCTTTAGCTCTCCTTAAAATTTCTATTTTAGCGATAAAAGGGTATCATTATTACTTTATTCATCCCTCCACCTAAAAAGAGTGATAGTTGTACTTAGGCAGTGTCTTAAGTGAAAAACAAGAGGTGTAGGTTAGGGATGTGCATTTTAAGTGATAATTTCTAATGAGTTTATTTCTTCTGTTACCCTAGCATTTATATTTTAACCTTAATTTTTATTTTAGTGAACTGCTCTAATTCAAATAAATGATTTTAAATCCTTGCAGAAATGTTCATCCTAGATATCAGGACTTGTAATAATACAAGGTTAATTGAAAGTGTGTGGCACATCCTAAATGCAAGTTAGTGGATTGTTTTTATTTTCAGAATAATTTAAGCAAGAATTTTAGTCTGGTTTTTCTGTTAGTACATGAAAGCTTTGCTGTTTCATCTATATTAATGTTTAAATTTTTTTAGATTAACTTATTTTATCTACATGTTAATCAGTATGATTGCATATGAAAGTTTTAAATTCCAGTCTCAATTTTTTTTTCCTTGTAGCAAAAATATTTTGATTCTGGGGATTACAACATGGCTAAAGCCAAAATGAAGAACAAGCAGCTTCCTACTGCAGCTCCGGATAAGACAGAGGTCACTGGTGACCACATTCCCACTCCACAGGACCTTCCTCAACGGAAACCATCCCTTGTTGCTAGCAAGCTGGCTGGCTGATTAAAAGAGCTGAACTGCATGAATCTTCTAATTCCCATTATTTCTCCTTAATATGTTACTTCTCTGCTTTTTACTTCCTTTCATTCACCAAGTCATTTGAGAATGACAGCTTTGCAGGTAGCGGTAGTGTGTGCTGCTATTGTAAGGGAATATACGTGTGTAGAGTTTTGATTAGTTTTAACAGTGCACTGATAAAGAGAACATGTTAGAGCAACATAAAGTACTCTACTTGAAAATAATTGTATATATTACCTAACTTCTAGTGTAGGACTGATTCAACAAGTAACAAGCAAGTTTTACAATTGTAATATTTTGGCTTTCTTTAATTCATCTTAATTATAGCTTTGTATGTTACTCTTATTTAATATAACCTCTATTGTATTGATTTCTTCTGTATTTTCCTTTTGGATTTTGTAAAACAAGTTTAAGACCACAAGTTGGAAGGAAGATCACGCTCTTCAAACAAAAATAGATGGGGCTCTGAAAGATTTCTCTGTGCTTGAACTTGAATGGCCTTAAACCTGTTTCAGCTTTAACAATAGAATTTTACTTGGGCAATATTTGCCCATTCTGGTGTAACTTATGTGACTCTAGTGCTTAACAGCTGCCGTTGAAGCTAGTATTCTTACTCAGTTCTGTAGTGTTAGAGTATCTTTTGTTGAAGATGTGAATGAAGTGTGCATGTGCATCGACTGTTGAATTCACTTTTGTGCCATTTTTGTAAATACAATAGTTTTGCACAACCTCTCACAAATGTCTGTATTAATTTCACATATTAAAAAGTAGATGATGTGCCAACCAGAAGCACAAGAGTTCCTACACAAAACTCTGTATGTCATTAGAGCTTTTGTATAGTAAGAGTAGTTTACAATCTTGGGCTTATAGAATACCAAACAAATCTTTGCTAAGTCTGTCATAGACTTAAGCTTTTTCATTTGTTATTAATATCCATGACATTCAGTGGCCTTGTGCAGATATGATATGTTGCTTAGGCATATCTTTTGTCCTATGCAGAACATTTTCATTTTGACTTTTATGAAAATTGCAATTCATGTAATTTATATAAACTTTTTTAATGTAGAAACTTTTTACTTCCACAGTCAATTTGGGGGACACTAGAATAAAAGGCTTCGATACTCTGCCTCCTGTGGCCCCTCCCTCCTTTTTTTCTTGCTTTGACTCAAATCGTGTTCGGCTGTGCTGTTTAGTCTATTCAGAAGCATAGGTGTATATCCTCACTCTTGAAATTTGCTCTGCTGAATGCTATATTTTATAACAATGATGTTTTTCTTATAATTTCTCAGTTGTTAATTAACCACTCTTAATTCTGTATTATTACTAATATTTGACACTTGTTTAAATAAAAGGAACTTTTTACTGAAACAAATACTTGAGAAGACTGGCCCAGGAACCCATGTCAGGATGAGCTGAATTCTGCTAAATAATTTTAAGTAAGCTAAGTGAATTATACTTGTGACACTTAGAGTCATTTATGTGGTAGGTGGAACATACTCATATTAAAATATTTAGATATTTTACTTCTATAGATGTCACTTTAATAAAATAATCAATTTAATTTTACTTGTGGTTTATCTAGTTAGTAAGAATTTTAATTAACAGACTTTATCAGGATACATTTACTGCTCTTTTAAGAGCTCTTCCCATAGGTGATATAATGCTATAGCATGACAATGAAGATCAGTAGCCTGAGATGATAGTATTTTTTTCTTTGTCTTTGACTTGCGCGGGGCCTCCCCTCTTTTTGGATCCAGGCATTTTTTTCTAGGTCTTGGCTCCATCTGTATACTTGCTTTCCTGTGACTCCAAATCATTGTAAATGGTGCCTTGAGCATAGCACCTGCACTTAAAGGCTGCCTAGCACTCTGAATAAGGCTTGCTGATTATCTTCCTGTTCCACGCACCCCAAAAGGCAGAAAATCAATGAAGTCAGTAATGTTGCAGTTTGTAATTTTAAGGATCAGTTATATATAAATATATTTGTGATGGGAGCAAGTAGATTATTCCACAATATGTATAATCATTGTAGGATCCATTTAAGAATTAGGAAATACCCCAAAGTAGAATTTGTGTAATGTCTAGTCTTTTTTTTTTTTTTTTTTTTGGTGAATATTTGCAAGCTGTCAACATTAAATTTACACATTAGAGATGATTAATCTGAAAGATCACAGAGACCATGTTATTCCTGACCATGATAGGACTCCTGCTGTGGTTTGCAACAAGTGATATAACCTCTGTCTAAGTTTTATTTGTAAAATACAATGCTGATATTTAACCTACCTCAAAACTTGTTGAGGATCTGTGAAATACTGAGTAAGTGCCCAAAATAAAATACTGTTGATTGTCTTTTTATTGAAAGTAAGTTTCCTCATTAAACCAACCTGCCTTCTGTAAAGTCACAGTGCTTAAAATCTCAGGATTTTCCATTAGGGAAAGACCTGTCAATAAGAATTTTTAGGTATAATTGCTCAGCCTCCATTATTGGTGCTTGGGATACAGAGGTTTTTAATTTTTCTGTTTTTTGTTCTGCCTCAAGTCTCAGTTTATTGAAGACATACTTGCAGACTGTTCCACCATTGCTTGAAGGAAGATGTTGACTAGATGAGTTTAATTCCCCATTTCTCTAATTTGAGAGTTGTGGTTTGAAAAATGGCTAATTTTAATTGTCTTATTTATTGTAAATGAATGTTGGAGTCAACTGAAGTTCAGGGTAACAAATATTTCATGAAAATTGGCTAAAGTCTGAAATGAATTACCTGTTTCATGTCCGGTTGTTCCCACTTTGGTAGTGCATTTTAAGAAACATTTCGTTTTTGAAAGCTACATCTGACTCAATTACAGTTCTTGGCATGTTGGGATAGTAAGAATTGTTAGATTGTTTTGATGAACTGGCGGCAGCATGTTTGCAGTCTGTTTACAAGTTATTCAGTACTCACGTGCTGCTGACCTAAAAATAAGTCTTAACTATTCATCAAGGCAGGCCGGGTGAGGCCTCTCTCTACTTGTTCTCGAAAAGTTGGAATTGCTCTTTTTACTTGATTTAACCAAACCATACCTCTGAATATTTATTGGTACTTCTTACTAAATCAGCCATGTATTCTTTCTCAATCCAAATTAGTGACATTTTATCAAAGCTGAAATATAATCTCTACTTAAATTGTGCTGTAAATGTGATGTTCGGTGATCCGGGGCAGATAGCCTATAGGAAGAGCACACCTGAGTGGCAACTAAAGTAAGTTTCTCTGGTGGCCTTTTCACACTCCCCAACATTCAAACACATTTCTTGTACTTTTCCTTTTCCTTTTCCTTTTTCACCTCATTTTATTTCACCCCCCCATCCTTACTTCTTAAGCCTCCAGATGGCATTCATTAAATGGTGTTTAGGGCTGATGAATTACCAACCTTGAATATCCTTCCCAATATGCCACATTTAGGACACATTTTTAATTTTCTAAAACACTATCCTAATCTGGATGACTAATTTGAGCCACTGTCCCAACTCTGCAACTCAGCATGCACTGCCAGTCTCCTCCCTCCCCCATATCCTTTCTCCCCCTGACTCCCCACCACACTTCATAAAACTAGGATCAAAGAAATCTCTAGGATTGTTAATCTAAGGATTTAAAAACACCAATTTTAATACTGTTTTGCTAGTTTGGCCTTTAAAGTAGGTAGACTTAATGGGTTTTATTCTGCAAATTGCTGGTGGTCATGAAACCATTCATGTATGTTTGTATTATGTTATTATCAGCCAAATAGCGTTTGGAAAAAACACCTAATTTCTTTAATAAGCCCTCAGTTACTGCATCTCTCATTTGTGATGCAATAGAACACTTTGCCTGTATTTAAAAGGGCCAAGAGAATGCCTTTTTTGTTGAACATGTCTATAGAGTTGGCAGTTAATGCTGAAATTTGTCAAATAGCCCTTCCAAAATTACACTTGTGAAAATACAAAAAAAAAAATAAATTGATCTACTTAATTTCTATTCATCTTATTTGCAGTTTTTGTCTTATTTAAATGTTACATTTTTCAGAATATTTTCTGAAGTTGATGATACCTTTAGATTTCAGTTACTACTATATGCAAAAAGAGTTTTCTGTTAGTCTTTTTTGTTTCAATTTAAATAATGTATGATAATGAGATCCTAGCTATCTTCTGTTTGTAAAGGCTTTGTGATTAAGGTAACTTTAAGTGTTTGCATATTTTGAGTTTTCATCTCATGTATAAAGCACTCTAGTACCATATGTCAGAAATGGTTGAGACAAGCTTACATTCTGAGAAATTACATAGTATTTAATGCAAGGTAGAAGGTGTTACATTCCTTAGAAGAGGTAGAAATAAAGTTCCGGGAAGTCTAGAGGAATGAGTTGTTCAATTTAGGGGATAAATGGGATGAGTGGTAGAGGACAGACTTTTGAGAGGTGGGTTGCTGCAGGCATGGGTAGGAGGCAAGGGAGATAGAAGAGCATTTTAGTAGAGGGATTGTTACTTTCAAATAGGCAAGGACTTGGAAAAATGTAGACCGATAAAGGAAGTTTGGTTGGAGAACGTAGCCTGTGAAGGAAGGAATTCTTGATTTTTCTCCTTAACCTTGCCCTTTCTTCCAGCCTTCAATTCAGTAAATGATACCACCATGCATTTACCCACTCAGGTACTCAAACCAACCTTGGAGTCATACTTGATTCCTTAAAGGCGGTGACCAACAGCCACCAAAATATACTGAATTTGTTGATCTCTTTCCATTGCTGGCCCCATACCCCAAGCCGCTAATATTTCTTAGCTGGACACTTGGCTGTGGTTCCTAACACATCACTTTCCACTCCTGTTACCTTGTCCATGTTGTGCTCCCATCCATCCCCCTGCTTCATCCTGCTTCCATTCTTAACTTATAAGCACTTAAAAATGTTCCAACCTTATTTCTGCCTGTATTCGATATATTTCTTTTCCATTAGACATTTCCCCTGATTCATGGCTTGGTTGACAGTAACTCATTCTAATCTTGGCTCAACTTTTAACTTCCTTAGAGGGAGATCTAATTCATTATTGTATCCCTAGCATATACATACACTCAAATGCTTATTGAATGAATAAAATGAAATGGAATGTTGGGTTGGACGTGTAATTGGTAAATCAGATTAAGGATATGGATGCAGGGAAAATACGGTCTCAGCTGTGCCTAGCCTTTCCTTCATTGAGGTTGGTCTTTATACTTTATTCTCTGAATGAGAAAGTGTTAGAGAACTTTGCTGTTATAAACCTCACGTCACTGAAATTGGTATACCTGATTTTCCATAGCAAGGATGGATTAGGTGTTCACTGCTTTGCTCTTGCTTGTGATCATAACCTTGCAAGCATTCTCCATGTGATATCCAAGGCTCTTTACTGCCTTATTACCAATAATAGGCTGATTAGTGTATTGTAGACTCTTGTTACTGTAAACTCACATAAAAGCTAATGTTTCTAATGAAATATCTTTGTCTACAGATGTAAAATTGACCCTTGAACAATTCAGGGGTTAAGGTGCCTGACCCCCTGCATAGTAGAAAATCCACAAATAAACTTTTGACTCCAAAATATAACTACTAATTAACTACATTTTTTTTTTTTTTAAGATTTATTTATGGGATGCCTGGGTGGCTCATTCGGTTAAGCATCTACCTTCGGGTCCGGTCATGATCCCGGGATCCAGGGATCGAACCCCACATCAGGCTCCTTGCTCAGCGGGGAGTCTGATCTCCCTCTGCCTGCAGCTGCCACTGCTCTCCCTGCTTGTGTGTTCTCTTTCTTTCTGACAAATAAATCTTAAAAACAAAAACAAAAAAACCTGTGTTCAAGGGTAAGGGTTACTGCAGAAATGATCACTGTAGAGCAGCCATATTTTAATTCAAGGATAAAGATCAAAAGCAGACACACCAGTGGACAGCTTTCTGCCAGGCTGTGTTAAGTTATAGGTACACAAGGGGCACCTGGGTGGCTAAGTCAGCTAAGCATCTGACTTCTGCTCGGGTCGTGACCTCAGGGTCCTGGGATTGAACCCCCCACTGCCACCCCATCAGGGTCTGCACTGGGCATAGAGCCTGCTTGAGATTCTCTCTATCCCCTGCCCCAACACCCACTCTCCCACTCTCTCTCAAATAAGTAAAATCTAAAAAAAACACAAACCTTTCATGTTTTCAGTTAATTCTCAACCACTTTAATATCAATATTATGAGAATCCCCAATTACTATGAATGTACTTGCTAAAAAAGACTAAAAAGTAATAGCTTTTTTTTTTTTTTTAATTGGCAGACAATTACTATGTTTTGTAAAACATCTATGTTTGTTATGTATGTAAGTTAGGTCTGTGGCTCAAGTGTTTGCCAGTTGGGGTAATTTAAGATGGTCATATACAGTAGTATTCCTGCCAAGTTTATTTTCTCATATGTTAGGTTTATATGTAAACTTTATTTTTTTTAAAGAGTTTTTATTTATTTGAGATAGCGAGAGAGAAAGTGCACACGTGCGGAGGGGAGGGGCAAAGGGAAAGGGAGAAGCAGGCTTCCTGCTGAGCAGGGAGCCTGATGCGGGACTTGATCCTAGGACCCTGGGATCATGACCTGAGTCAAAGGGAGACATTTAACTGACTGAGCCACCCAGGTGCCCTTAGGTGTAAACTTTAAAGAACTATTCATTGTACTTGTTTCATGTCTTGTAACTTCTCTATATTTTGTTACAATATTGCCAGCTGATTGCAGTAATTTACATTCGCATGGACGATCTGATCTATAAGTGTCAGAAGCAAAGAGGAAAAAGTTTTAATAAAAGGAAGATAAAAGTGTGGAGTATAGCGGAGCAGTGAGAAGAGTGGGACCTGAGGAAAGGCCGGTAGATAATGGAAATTTGTATCCCTGGTCACTTAACAACAGTTTCAGTAGAGAAGGTATGTATCCACATGGGGCTGAGGAACAGAAGAGCAATGATAAACAACTAAAGATGAGTTAGTGGTAAGGGTGTGGTTCTTTTGAGAGATTGTGAGGCACATGAAGTTACGGTTTTTGGATTTGCTTTTAAATGTAGGAAAGATTTGAGTTTGCTCACAGGCAAAACAAAAAGTAGAGAAGAAAAACCAAAGATATAGAGGAGGCAAAAAGGCAAGAACTAGGATGGAGAACATGGCTGAAGACATCAGCCTTGGCATGTCTCAGTCAGAGGATGAATGACTCAAGTTCAGGTGGGGAAAGGGACACTAGAGGAGAGGGCTCACCAAATGACCTTAGTCCCATTCATGAGAGGTGGTGAGGTCTTTTTTTCTGGGGGGTATGAGAGAAGAGGATGGAAGTTTGAGACCTAGAAGGGTCTTTACACTTCATAAAAGCATGTATGTACAGAGCGCCTGGGTGGCTCAGTTGGTTGGGTGACTTGCCTTTGGCTCAGGTCATGATCCTGGAGTCCCAGGATCGAGTCCCGCATTGGGCTCCCTGCTCAGCGGGGAGTCTGCTTCTAACCCTCTGACTCTCCCCCCTCTCATATGCGCTCTCTCTCATTCTCTCTCTCAAATAAATAAAATAAAATCTAAAAAAAAAAAAAAGCATGTATGTACATTAATAAAAATCTACAAAGGATCTAGAAATTTAAAAGTGGTTTTATTGGGATCATTGCTTAAATTTGTAACTTCTTTAAGAGAACCAAATAGAGCAAATGCTATCAAGCAGGGCATCAATCATAGGATAAAAATATGGAAAAGAATGATAGAAGCAAAACTTGGTTCTAAATTGTTACTAGATTTCTCTTTCTGTTCCTTTTTTAAAAAAATTAAATTTATTTTTATTATTTTATTTTTAAATTTTTATTTTTTAGTTCATGTCTTTTATTAACCTATATACAATTATTTGTCTTCTGGTTTGTTGAAGCAATAGGTCGGACAACATTTGCCACAGTAATGTCTGTCAAAGTGACTAGCCATAAAAACTCCAGCACCACATTCATCTGAAGGGCACTCCCGACGAAGGCAACTGATTTTGCCATTCTCACCCACCTTATAGTATTTCAGGACAGCCAGTTTAACCTTCTTTCTCTTATGCTTACTCTTCTTAGGAGTGGCATAAGACTTCTTCCTTTTCAGGGTGCCTGGGTGGCTCAGATGGTTAAGTGTCTGCCTTTGGCTCATGTCATGATCCCAGGGTCCTGGGATCGAGCCCCATATCGAGCCCCATATCGGGCTCCTGGCTCAGCGGGGAGCCTGTTTCTGTCTTTCCCCCTGCTCTCTCTCTCTCTCTCTGTATCTCTCTTTCCCAAATGAATAAATAAAATCTTTAAAAAAAAAAAAGACTTCTTCCTTTTCTTAGCACCACCACGAAGTCTCAACACACGATGAAGGGTGGACCCCCTTTTTTTTTATGTTATGTTAATCACCATACATTACATCATTAGTTTTTGATGTAGTGTTCCATAATTCATAGTTTGCGTATAACACCCAGTGCTCCATGCAATACGTGCCCTCCTTAATACCCATCACCAGGCTAACCCATCCCCCCACCCCCCTGCCCTCTAAAACCCTCAGTTTGTTTCTTGGAGTAAGAGTGGACCCCTTTTGAATGTTATATATAGTCAGATAAAGTACATCCATTTCCAGTTGTTTGCCAGCAAAGATCAGGAGGAATTCCCTCCTTATCCTGAATCTTTGCCTTTACAATTTCTGTTGTATCTGAGGGTTCAACCTTGATAGCGATGGTCTTCCCCAGTAAGGGTTTTCATGAAAATCTGCATCTTGGTGGCAGTTCCACCTGAGGTGGAGGAAAAGGAAGAGGGTCAGACCTGGGGACACGGGAGAGGGTGTCAGGTAGGCCGCTGGCCAGAGAGAGGCCCAAGAGCACACACTCCAGTTTGTTTGTTTGTTTAAAATTAAAGTTATACTTATATGTGATTCTGAAGTCAAGTAGTATAGAAAGGACATCATGAAAATCTAAGAATCATAATATGCTCTACCAGCAAGTTTAGCTCCCCAGAGGGAGAACTATTTGAAACACTCAGATTTGTGTTTTTTCTGGCAGTTTCGTCCATACCCCTCAATAGTATATTTATATCACTTTCTTGATTTCTTAATTTTAGACATAAATTAATGGTTTTAAAGACTGTGAGGATTTAGTTTACGCTTCCCACCCTCCTTCGAGGATTATAATATCACTACTCTTGATTCCTTTATAGGCTTCCTTTACAATGTCTAGTAATATTTTTTCACCTTTCTTTCTTTTTAAGATTTATTTATTTGACACAGAGAGCAGGGGGGAGCAGAAGAAGCAGGCTCCCCGCCAAGCAGGGAGCCTGATGTGGGACTGAATTCCAGGACCCTGGGATGATGACCTGAGCTGAAAGCAGACTCTTACCCAACTGAGCCACCCAGGCACCCTGACCTTTATTTCTTATATTGGCTGTCAGCAGTAATTCTTGTCTCTCTGGTGGGGAAGATGACAATATTAATGCCCCATCTTTCCTTTTGACTCTCCCTCTACCCTCCATCTTTTGTCATCTGTGTTCTTAAGAATTGTCAAAGTTGATTACATTTACATTCTATTTTATAACTATTATTAATAGTTAGCTTTATCAGTTGAAACAGTTCAATGCAGATCACATTTCCTTACATAGTATTTTGTTTTTCTTGGTGTGTTTTTTTTTTAAGGTTTTATTTATTTATTTGACAGAGACACAGCGAGAGAAAGAAACAAGCAGGGGGAGTGGGAGAGGGAGAAGCAGGCTTCCCACCGAGCAGGGAGCCCAATGGGGGACTTGATCCCAGGACCCTGGGACCATGACCTGAGCTGAAGGCAGATGCTTAACGACTGAGCCATCCAGGTGCCCCAATTTATTGGTGTTCTTAATTATTTTTCCCCCTGTCCTTTTGGCCACAACCACAATTATTTTACTGTCCTTCGTCATATCAAGTATTCTCTAAGTCTTCCTTTTGCTCCGGGAAATACTTCTTTGCTTCAGTCTGAACTTGTTGCTTTCTTATCCTTATACACAGCTGTCATCTGCTCTCCTGAACCGTATCCATTATATTCTAGATTCTATATATGGCAACCATTGCTTTTTGCCTTTGTCTTGGGTCAGATTCCCTAGAAAAAATGGAAGTTTTTTATTTTTAAAAAATTTTGTGGATAGTATATGCATCATAAATATCTTTATCCAGTCTGTCGCTTATCTTATCTTAGTTGGTGATATCTGTTGATACACTCCTAGCTGTATTTCAAAACTTAATTCAAACATACCTTTGTGAAAACTGAATGCTCACCTCCCCCACATCATGTTAATTGTTCTGTCCTCTGAGAGACAATAACCATTTCCACATAACACTGTTTTAGCACTTAATCATAGTGCATTCTAATTGCCTTCATTCAGTTCTTCTCCTTTCCACAAAAAGTATCTAATGTTTGTTCTAGCATTATTTAGCCCAGCCTTAGTTAAGTGCCCAATAAATATTTTCTGAAAGAAATTATGCCCTTGAATTTTAACCATTCCCATTAACTGCTGCTATTCCAGTATATGCTGGTCAGAGTTCTCAATCACAAATTCTTAACTGTCTCCTTTAAGCAGAAAAGGGATTTATCAAAAAATATCTGATCACTTACGAAACTGTTGGAAAGGCTAGAGAAAGTCTTGATGTAAATCTTGCAGAAACTCCAGAAACATGCTACAGCAATGACCTGATAGGCCACATGCCCTGTGCTTTCACCACCAAACACTAAAAGTCAGGAGTCTAATCTGGATGTAACCACTGTTGTCTCCAGAACTGGGCCACTTCTGCCGCTACCTTCATTGGCAAGTGGAAGTTCTGGGCAGAGCCTATTTCCTCACATTTGCTCCCTCCCACATCCTAAGTCTTGTGCAGATCGATCTGATCTTGTAGACAGGTCATATGACTACATCTGAGCTGCAAGAGAGAGAGAAGTGTTCTGGTTTTTCTTTTTCTTTTTTTTTTTTTAAGGTTTTATTTATTTATTTGACAGAGACACAGCGAGAGAGGGAACACAAGCAGGGGGTAGTGGGAGAGGGAGAAGCAGGCTCCCCGCTGAGCAGGGAGCCCGATGCGGGGCTTGATCCCAGGACCCTGGGACCATGACCTGAGACAAAGGCAGACGCTTAACGACTGAGCCACCCAGGCGCCCCTGTTCTGGTTTTTCTATCAGGAGGCAAGACTCCTGTAGAAATTTCCACAAAATACAGTAAAGATGACAGGCAAACAACTGGGACAGACGCCATTATACCTTCCTAGATGCCTCTTCAGTACAACACTGGCTGGTTGTCTACCTTCGTGTGTGAAAACTTCAGGAAATTCAGTTTTCCCATACTCATTTTGATTTGACATGCCTCACATGGAAAGAGCCTTAAACTGTACAGCCAGGTGCTATAGCCAAATAAGTCAGTATATTTCTGCAGTTCTGATCTTTGAGCTATTCACCCTTTCTGACTGATCCCTATTTTCATTTTGCTACCCTTCCAGAATGCTCTTTCAGAAGTCACTCAATTCTTGATTGCACTTCCATTGAACCCTACAACACGACAGGCCAGGCAGTCCGAGGCAGGGAGTGAATATGTGGGGGGAGAGAAGACTGAAAATTTAATTAATGATCTCTTAAAATTGTATAGCACAGTCCAGTTTCCAGTACACTTTCTCATTGATCTCATTTGAATCCTTCAATAATACACATATAAGGTGCTGATTAAAAGAAGACAGGCTCAGGGGCGCCTGGGTGGCTCAGTTGGTTAAGCGACTGCCTTCGGCTCAGGTCATGATCCTGGAGTCCCAGGATGGAGTCCCGCATCGGGCTCCCTGCTCAGCAGGGAGTCTGCTTCTCCCTCTGACCCTCCTCCCTCTCATGCTCTCTGTCTCTCATTCTCTCTCTCAAATAAATAAATAAAATCTTAAAAAAAAAAAAAAAAAGAAGATAGGCTCAGATTCCTCACTATTGAAGAGTTTATGGATAAGCTAGGGGAGGAGGCCAGAATGACTTATGTAATAACAGTTTAGAGTTGGAGAGATCAGTATGAATTCATATTCAGCTTAATAAACATAGATGGCAACATACAGAAATGAGTCTGGATAGGTCTACATACACAGGTCAGTATACACCAGGTCCTTGCTCTGTGGCTGACAGGTCCTAGAAGCAACAATACCCCAGTAACAATGAGGCCCAGACATTAGTTTCTAATACCTATTCTCCAATGAAAGGAACCAGAGTTTCTCAGAAAAATGGCTAATTCTGGGACTGGAGAGGAAATACATATAAGATGAATCGGTAGCATCTTGTAGTGCTAGGAAGTAAGGAAGTGCTTTGAAAAACAAAGCAAAAAAAACCCCACACACAATTACGGATGTGTGTGTCAAAGGGACACAGGAACCAACTGAAAGAGCTCCCAGTGGCCAAAGCTTGAACAATTTGAGCAACAAAGTTGAATAGTATTAGATTATAACCCAGAGTATAAGGTAAGTATCCATGAATCCATACTGATATAAATGATTGAATGAATAAGTGGGGAAGATGAGACAAATTGCCCATGCAAAAGAATTCCAAATTTATGTAAGTACTCTGACCTCAAGAAGGTGATGCATAACTCTCCATTCCTGAAGTGTGGGCTCTATAGAGTGACTTCATTCAAGAGTATGGAAAGGGGTCTGTGTGTTAGTTTGCTAGGGCGGCCATAACAAAGTACCACAGACTCCATGGCCCAAAGAACAGACGTTTATTTTTTTTCGCAGTTCTGGAGGCTACAAGTCCAAGATCAAAGTATTGGTGAGTGTGGTTTCTTCTGAGGCCGCTCTCTTTGGCTTGCAGTGTGTCTCTCCCTGTGTCTTCACATGGTCTCTCTGCACATGTTTGTGCTCTAATCTCCTCTTCTAAAGACACCAGTCATTGGATTAAGGCCCAACTGACCACATTTTAACTTAATTACCTCTTTAAAGACACTCTCAAGATACAGTTACATCTGAGTTACTGAGGGTTAGAGCTCAGCATAAGAATTTTGAGGAGATACAGTTCAGCCTGTAATAGGGAAAAGAGTAACTTTACAATGGAAACACATGGCAAGCACCACCTGAGCCAGATGATCCAGGTCAATAACAATGGTGATGTCATGTTGATAGTATGGCCCTTGATCTCACATGATGAAAATGGCACTTTACCTCATAAAAAACCCCAGTCTAATCAAGACAAATACCAACTGAGGGATATTCTACAAAGTGTTTGACCTGCACTACTCAAAATTGTCATCAAAAACAAGAAAAGAGAAGAACTGTCAGCCAAGAAGATCCAAATGAGATGATTAAATGAAATACAGGATCCTCGAACAGAAAAGGAAATGAGGTAAAAACTAAGGAAATCCGAATAAAGTATGGACTTTAGTTAATGATAATATGTCAGCATTAGTTCATTAGTTACAACAAATATACTATACTATACTAAAATGGTTGCAGGGTGTCTTAACCTGTTCAAGCTACTATAACAAAATACCATAGATTGGATGGCTTATCAACAACAGAAATTTCTCACAATTCTGGACGCCGAGAAGCCCAAAATCAAGGTGCTGGCACATTTGGTGTCGGGTGAGAGCCCACTTCCTCACAGATGTCTGTCTTCTCACTCTATCTTCACATGGTAGAAGGGGTGAGGGATCTCTCTGGGGTCTCTTTCATAAGGGCACTAATGCCATTCATGAGGGCTCCACCCTCATGACCTAATCACCTTCCAAAGGCCCCACCTCTAATAGCAACAATTTGGGGGTTAGGATTTCAATATATGAATTAGGCAAGAGTGGGGGAGTGGGGCTGGGATGGGAGGGTGGCAGAGGCATAAATATTCAGTCCACTGACCAAAGGTATATGTGAATGCTGTATTATCTTTGCAATTTTTTCTATAAATCTAAAACTTCTAAAATTTTAAAAGTTTATTCAAAAAAAAAAACAAAACAAAAGAAAAGAAGGCTCACATGGGCTCAGTAGCTTAGTCCTGTTAAGAACTAGGACTAGAATCAAGGTCCTTTGAATCTAAGTCATTTTCGTTACTGAGGACCTTCCACCAACTACCACATGGAAGTTCTAACTGTCTGGTTGTTGAAGGTACAGGATGAGAGTGGCTAGTAAGTACTTAAACTCAAGTAATTCAGGAAGATCAGGGCAATATAAAGCAGGTGAGTGCTATGGATATGGGCAGAAAGCATTTCATGATCCAGAACATCAACTGATGGGGGAATCAGATACCAAACAACCAGGAATAGAGATGCAGAGACTGGTCAAATAGCTGGTGGTTAGGACACAGGCAGAAGACTGGGAACAAAGGGCCAGAGATCACACAGATATTTTAGGACACACAAGATTAGAATCTAGAATTAGAATAATAGGTACTGGGAATAAAAATAATTGTACCTTTTGAGTTAAGGACTATACTTTTAATCCTTGCCCTAGGAGGCTTAAAGTGTGGCTAGACCTAAACTCACAGGTGGGAGGGAGCTAGGTAAACTGGCAGTCTTTTAGGTCAGTCTTACTCCTATTTTTTTTTTTTTTTTAAGATTGATTTATTTATTTGAGAGAGAGAGAGAGGCAGGGATGGGCAGTGGGAGAGGGAGAGAGAAGCTCAGCACAGAGCCCAATGTGGACCTCGACCTCACAACCCTGAGATCATGACCTGAGCCCAAACCAAGAGTCAGTTGCTTACTGGACTGAGCCACCCCAGGAGCCCCAGTCTTACTCTGTTCTTAACTTTGCGTTTTCTGCTTCATAGCATCGTTCCCTCATGCTGTTCCTTTATATATCCTTTGATAATAAATGGCCTCCCATATATAATGTTATTTAGATCTTTCAGTGAACCATTTACGGTTCTTCCCCACCCACTCAAATGTTACTCTCGCCCAGTGTCTAATCCTCTGAAATACTAACTATTAGGGTATGTAAATGCCAACTAATTAACCAGGAACAGTGCTTTGCCTCTGCCTCTAGAATTGGGCTAATCTTACAGAATTAGAATTACTAATGACCATGCAGCATGGACTGTCCCTTCCCCTACTCCTGCAGCTACTCGTTCCAGTGAGCTCTCCCAGGTCAAGGACCATATTTCATTCATTTCTATCTTTATTATCTTAAGTGCTGACACAAAATAGGCCCTCCAGAAAGTTATTTTTTCAATTTGAATAAAGCAAGGACCACCCTACTAAAATTGCTGACATTCTCTCTTCCCTGTTTAGTTTTTCTCCATTGCCCACAGTTAATGGGTTGAATTGTGTTCCCCCTCTTCATCCCCAAAAGATGCTTAAGTCCTTCCTACCCCCAGTACCTGTGAATGAAACCTTAACTGGAAATAAGGTCTTTGTAGATGATCATGTTAGGATGAGGTCATTGCGGTGGACCCTAGTCCAGCATGACTGTACCCTTATAAAAAGGTGAAATGTAGACACAGACACACATGCACACAGGGAGAATGCCATGGGAAGATGAAGTCTGAGACTGGAGCGGGCAGCAGAATCCAATGAATGCCAAAGATTGTTAGCAAACAACTAGGATGCAGGAGAGAGACCTGGAACAGAGCCTCCCTCCCAGCTTCGAGAAGGAACCAACACTGCAACACTTTGATCTGAGACTGCTAGCCTCCAGACATACAGCCCATTACAGTTTAAAGTCATAGTGTGTGGTACCTTATTACGGCAGCCCCAGCAAATGAATACTTGCCATCTTTACCTTCTACCTTTGTAATTGTCTCCCTGGTTAGAATGTAAGCTCCATGAGGTCAGAGATTTTATTTGTGTTGTGCATTCATAAATCCTCAGCATGCAGAACAGTTTCTGGCACATGGTAGCTCTCAATATTTGTTGCAAAAAGTAATACTCAGAAATGTTTTGGAGGAGAGGGATTTTTCACATTAATTTGGGCATTATTTTTATTTGAAGACGAACTACATGAAAATTTTCCCAATTTTAAAGTGACAATTGAGAACTTTATTGACTTAAAATACGCAATGACATTTGGCTACTCTTTGGGAGGGGGGAATCCTAAATCCTGGAAAGCTGTAACTATTGCTGGTTTCCATACTTCATTAATGACAAAGTGCTTGGGACTGTGAATATACGTGGTTAAGGTAAGGGAGGCCAGCCATCAGGGTTCCTTGTTGCTTTTTTTTTGGCTTTTAAGTCTATTCTTTTTCTGAATGAGGTAAAATCACGTCAAGGGTAGAGACTCCTTCTCCTCTTCCTCATACCCACTACCTTTCTCCTACTGTGGCCCCCAAAATTTGAGTGGTTGAATGCATGTGTTCAGGAATTAGAAGACAATAATTCTAGTTTCTTTTTCTACCTGTCCAAAAAAAAAAAAAAAAGACTCATATCTATAAGACCCTTTTTTTAGTTTCTTAGTTTTTTAGTTTTTTGTCCATATAGGGGAAGAAAAAGTTTTCCTCAACCCTCTTAAGATCCCTGGCTGGGTCTGAAAATTAAACTGATAAAAGATAGATTAAAAGGAGAAGCAACATATATATTTATATTATTTTATGTGACACAGGAGTATTCATAATGAAATGAAGACCCAAAGAAATGACAAAACCTGCTTGCTTTTGCATTGGGTCAAACAAAGAGAGGCAATTGTGGAAAAGTGACTAAACTATGTGGGCAGGCGAAGGGAAGATAAGAATTATTTTAACAAAGGTCTGCTGGTGCAGAATTCTCTTGCTCTCAACTTCTCCTTGATGATAAGAATGTTACTTTCCTTCTGGTATAGGGAGGACATCTTTCATAACGGAATTTCATTTCCTGCTTTTAAGAAAGTCAGAGTGTTTTTTTTTTTTCTTGTATTTGCTGTTTTTCAAATCCTCCAAACTCTATGCCAAAGCAGCATACCCTGGGGTGTATGCCCTGAACTACTCCATCAGCATTTCCCAACAGTCCTGAGAGGTAAGAATTATCCAAGGGTGAGAAAGCAGTGGTTACCACCTTACACAAGGCATGAAGAAATTATAAGGGGTAGAATTCAAGCCTCCTAAATCTCAATCCAGTGTCCTTGTTGTACTGGTCATAGCGGCACATTTTCCCTTTTTATGTCTGGACAAAGAAAGGGTGGGACCCCAAAACATGAAAGAGATGTGATTTTAGAATTGGAGGGAACAGAGAGCATTCTGTGGGTCTTTGGACTCTGTAGCCAATACCTATGGCATCTGTGAGGGGATTGTGGGCAGTGAGCAAGGGAAGGACAGGCTTGAATTCCAGGGAATGAGGACTGGTCCCAAGTGCCCCCACCCCCCATGGCAATGGTCTTCCTTCACATACACATGCAGGATACACACACAACCAAGGGGCCAGCCTTGAGACGTGGTCTTGATAGAAACCATCCCAGATTGCCAGGACAGGCACATAAGAGTTTAAAGAAATAAGAGGCTAGGATGAAAAAAATATGGAGATTAGTCAACCAGGAGTGAAAGTGTGGTGAGTGCAGAGCAGATAGAAGGTGAAGACCATATGGGGCCAAGGGTAGAGAGACCACATTCTTTTTTTTTTTTTTTTAAAGATTTTATTTATTTGAGAGAGAGAGAATGAGAGAGAGCAAGCACATGAGAGGGGGCAGGGTCAGAGGGAGAAGCAGACTCCCTGCCGAGCAGGGAGCCTGATGTGGGACTCGATTTCAGGACTCCAGGATCGTGACCTGAGCCGAAGGCAGTCGCTTAACCAACTGAGCCACCCAGGTGCTGGAAAGACCACATTCTTGTGCTTGACGTGCAAGGGTAAGGGTGAGCAGACTGAATGCCACTTTTTTTTATAAAGATTTTATTTATTTATTTGACAGAGAGAGACACAGCGAGAGAGGGAACACAAGCAGGGGGAGTGGGAGAGGGAGAAGCAGGTTCCCCTCTGAGCAGGGAGCCAGGCGGGGGGCTCGATCCCAGGACTCTGGGATCATGACCGGAGCCGAAGGCAGACGCTTAATGACTGAGCCACCCAGGCGCCCCTTGAATGCTACTCTTGAGACTCCTTTGACCTTTTCTTTTTTTAAGATTTTATTTATTTATTAGAGAGCATGAGCAGGGGGGACAGGTATGAGGGGGAGGGGCGGAGGGAGAGGGAGAAGCAGACTCCCCATTGAGCAGGGAGCCCTCCGCTTGGCTGGATCCCAGAACCCTGAGATCATGACCTGAGTGGAAGGCAGATGCTTAATGGACTGAGCCACCCAGGCACCACATCCTTTGACCTTTTGATACAGAATTCATTTGCAGTATGGACTTTCCACAAAAGCCCCCTGCAATTTTCAGGTGGCATCTGGATAGCTTCTGTGGGCACCATGGAATCGATCGATAATCACAAGGGGAAACAGGAGGAGGAAGAGGACTGGGGCAGAAGGGTAGTGGTATACCTTTGCAAACACATAGGCCTAGGAGAGGTAGGCGCCTGGGCTGCCTCCTGGGGGCATTTTGTTTCAAGAAACGATACCCAGGCAGATGCCCAGGTGTTTAGGGTGACCTTGGTGATCCTCTATCGCAGATTACTGGTTCTCACTGCCTAGCTCCCAGACCACTGCTCCTAACAGGATTCTTCTGGAGTTCTAGGTTGTTCTATTGACTTCGAAGAAGCCTCCTCCCGCATCCTTTCCCTAGAAATGCTTGGAAGGATAGGAAAACCAGCTGGAGACTCCCAGTCCTTTACCTGGACACACGCAGTGACACCAGCAATCGCCGTGGCTGGGCCTTTCTGCACGGTCCAGGGCTCGCTTGGGGGAGAGGGGCGTCCGGGGTGTGAGGCGCCCCCAGGCAGGTGTGCCACGGAAGAGGGGGCGGGGGCGGGCTTCTGGGCACCGGCGGCGCGGGAGGACGCGGCCGCCGCGCAGGCTGGCAGGCCGATGATGCTCGGGTCGACGGCCGAGGGGAGGCAGCCTGAGCCGGAGAGAGCCCGCAGCAGCCGCGGTGGGAGCGCCGAGCGCAGCCTCCTCCCGCTCCCACAATGCACAGGGCGGCGGCGGCGGCGGCGGCGGCAGCGTCACCGGGCGGCGAAGGGGCTGCGGCGGCGACCCCGAGGACCCCGGGCACGCGGGGCGCTCGCGCCTGCTCGCGGCGGGCCCGGGAGTGATGGCCAGGCCCCCGCGGGCCGCCCGCGCCTGAGGCGCCCGGCCCCGCCCCGCCCGG
>NW_023270839.1:28069360-28129428 GCF_011800145.1 Mirounga leonina | reverse complement strand
AGGCTAAATAACATGCTACTAAACAATGGATAAGTCATCCCCCGCCCCGCCCGGCCCGGCCCCGCCCCGCCCCGCCCCGCCCGGCCCCGCCCCGCCCCCTGCCGGCGGCTGCCGGGGCGCTTCCTAGTCGGCGCGGGCGGCCGCCCAGGCGAGGTGCGGCCTCCGCTCGGGCGGGGGGCGTCGGCGTCGCGGGGCCCCGCCATGGCCGCGTCCGAGCTCTACACAAAGGTAAGGCGGCCCGCGCCGTGGGGCCGGGGCCGCGCGGCCGGGCGCCGCCGGCTGTCAGGCTGGCGTGGGGCGGGGGCGCGGGGGCCCTGCGGCTGCACCCCCCCTTCCCCAGCATTTCAAAATCCCCGGCCCGGCCCGCCTGCCGCAGAGGCGCCTTCCCCTTTCGGGCGGGGGCGGCGGGGGGCGGCCTGCCTCGGCGGTCTCTGCGGCCCCGCCACGCTCCCCGGGCTGCGTGCTCAGCGGGTTTCCGAGCGGGGAGGGGGCCTGTGTCAGGGTCGCCCGGCTTGGTTTTGGAGAAATCCTGGCTGCGGGAGATGCTTGATCGGCTGGATCAGATGGTCCCTCCCGTGGGGACAGGCGCTTAAAATAACGTCTTGTGTTGGCATGCGGTGCCACTTCCACCACCAGCCAACCTTTCTGTGAGAGTGTTTGGAATCCTGCACCAGTCGGTTCTCACCTTTAGCTGCCGGGTTTCAGATGGCTTCCCTGGGGTGGTGAGCCCCTGAGGAAGATGCCGCCGGATAAATGCGAGATGATTCACGGGCTGGGATGGTCGGTTCTCATTCGTCCTGGGAGTTTGCTACCTACGTGTGATCCCTTAGAGCCTTGTTATGCTCCATGGCTTCACCATCCGCTGGGGCGAGCCTTTTCCTTCAGGGTTTAGTTTGAGGAAAGCGGCAGCCTTTTCTTTCTTATACCGACATCAGTATTTTCTGGGTCTGCTAATCTCTGAATGGCATATTTTGGAGAACTGTCCCTTTGAAGCCTTCTGAAAATTGGTCTTGGGCAGCGTGTGGTGCTTGGTGAATGTGTGTCGTCATGGCATTTTATGCTATAACTCTGCTGTACGTAGGTGTTTTGCCAACTATTAATTACCTTTAGTTCCAGTTAACAGAATGGGCTTCACTTTCCAAGTTTGTGTTGGCAGCAGACTCTCCATTTAGGATCTTAGAATCATTGTTTCCAAATGTGACCCAAGTAAGCCCAGGACCCAAGTTGCGGCATGTTATTAGAAGTCTGGACACGCCATCAAGAGACCTGGATTCTAGCCCAGGCCTTTTCACTTACTGTGTGACCTTGGACAAGTCACTTAACTTTTTTTGTTCAGTTGTCTCATATCTGTAAGTGGAGTTAATTATACCTGCTCTGCATCTCTTTCAAGGCTGTTGTGAGGATCAAACCTGGGAATTAGATGGGAAAGCTTTTGTAACCTGTGAATTTCTCAAGAAATTGGTATAAGATTAATTCAACCACAAGATGAGGAGTTTGCATAAAACATTCTCTAGGACCCCTTTCTTTCCAGCCACAGACTTAAAAGAGTGCACAATTGGAACTTCTCTCTAAATCTGGTAATTTTCTTAGGCATTGTAGGTCTCTAATGTATGAATGAATGTAATTGAAAACTGATTTGGTTACTTTATTAGTAAACATTGATACAGTGCTAACTATGTGCCAGGTACTACTCTTAAGTGCTTTACAAATATTAACTCATTTAATCCTCATAATGAAAGTATGAGGTAGGTACTGAGAAATATCAGAGGCATTTTCCCATGAAGAGACATAGGTCTGTAAACATTGCCTAGTTACTTTGTATAGCCCTCCATTCTTCACTGTGCACAGTGAGGAGTCCATCCCTGAGCTGCCTAATTGTAGGCTGCTTGATTGGATAATAAATTGCTCTTGGTCTTGGATCAGCCTTTTTTCTCCCAAGATAATTTTTGAGAAGAAAAAAAAATTTTAAATACTGTGATTTTTATATCTCAAGGTTTTGGCTTTTGATCATTGCTTCATCACACACTCTTTTAAAATGCACCTTCCAGTCATTGTAAAGACGGACTGGTTTAGACATCAAGAGTGAGTTGAGCTTAAATTGCCTTCTAAATACATTTATGCCTAAGTATATTCTAACCTCTTGGCTATTTGTTGACTAATTCTTTCTGTGAATGGGCCGTAGCTTAATGGTGGGTCAAAATATTGTGCCAGGTACTCTGCTTAATATTGAGAGGTTCTAACAATGAACAAGACACAGTCCTTTCCCTCAAAGGACTCATAGTCTGTTGCTTATATTTTTGACCTACTTTGAATATCTGGGAGCATAAATAACCTGTTGTTACCTCCACAGCAGTCAGACAGCTGGTGTGGTATTTATAAGTAGAAATTACGGAATGGGTCGGGACATGGGGAAGGTTGGAATGATTGTAGAGATAAAAGCTTGGGTAGTGATTATTAGAGGAAGAGGGAAATCATTAGAAGTTAAGTCAGTGGATAAACACAAGGATTTTCTTCCTCACAGAGGATTATAGGGAAGGAAGTTCTGGAGTAGATTACAAAGAAAGATATATTAGTGACATGTCATAATTATGATATTCAACATAGTGGTTAAATCTGAAAAGTGCCCTTTTAAAAAATGTCATTCAGAGCTTAAAGGCAGATTTTGATGTGTGATACAGATCAGCTCCCATTACGGTGAAAGGAAAGAGACCATTCAGTTTTTTCTTTATAGCCAAAATGATAATGGTTTTGTCACAGTAATTTATCAGGGCTTCCGTTTTGTAAATTTTTCCAGCAGTATAAACATTTTAAGGGCAATAACTAGGTTCCTAGGATATAACATTTCTGGAAACTAACATTTTGGTTAAAATATGTTTGTTGGTTTTTAAAATAAAGGCTATTGAGATGTAATTTACATACCATGCCATGCCCAATTTAAAGTTTACAATTCAGTGGTTTTTAGTATATTCACAGAGTTGTGGGTTATTTTGTTTTTAGATCCACCTGGCTTGTTCCCAAAAGAATTGAAGGTGGCTAAGATATCTCATTGCTTCTGATTTTGAAAATATTTGCAAGTCTTGACTTGTCAGTGGATATCTGAATCATAATGTCACCCATAGATGCTTTCAGCAACTTCAAAGGATTCAGCATTTGTGGAGCAGAGTTTATTTTTTTAATTTTTTTAAAGCTTTTATTTATTTGACAGAGAGAGACACAGTGAGAGAGAGAACACAAGCAGGGGGAGTGGGAGAGGGAGAAGCAGGCTTCCCGCGGAGCAGGGAGCCCGAAGCGGGGCTCCATCCCAGGGCCCCGGGATCATGACCTGAGCTGAAGGCAGATGCTTAATGACTGAGCCACCCAGGTGCCCCTGGAGCAGAGTTTATTAACTAGGCTTACATGGATCACCGGCAGCAATACAATGGTATGGTAGGCCTCCTCACATGAACTTCCTAGACATGGATAACACCGTAAATGCTATAGAATGGCCAAGATTACCTGAAGTTGTTTAATTAGGAGTCCCATTGTGTATCAGGATGCTGAGTTTTGTAACAGTACAAAAAATTCTAAAACCCCTGCTCGAGAAGCCGCGTGAACTTTCCTAGATGAGAGCAATTTAGGCCAATAGATTGTATATCTGTAATCTTCCTTTCCTACCATAGTCCTTCATACCTACTTAAGCCACATGGCCTAGATTTTTTTCTGGGATAGTTCCTGTTTTTTGTTCTATGCCTCTTCCCCTTTACCATCAATCCTGGAAATTCGAACATTTTGATGTTGAAATTACATTTTTCAGACTACTTTCACCATCTGAAAGCAGGAGAGAAATCTCATCTCTGATCATGTGCCAGATGTGAAGTTTGGCAAGTACATTCGATTTCCTCAAGTATCCTGTCATGCCTCTTCCATCTATATTTCTTCCTGATGTCCCTAACAGTCTGTCTCCTGTAAATAATGGCTTGGGATGACTAGTCTACTTGTAGGAATGAAGCAGGGTATAAAGAAGTGGTTAAACAAGTAAGCACGTTTTCAGGCGTGTTGAACAGAATGAGTAATAGAGAGGAGAGCTGGGAGCCAAGAGAAACCAAAGAAACTGTTGCAGGAAACAAAATAGGAAATGATGGTCTGGTAGACTCAGGCACAGGCAGATGATGTGGGAAAGAAGGGGACAAACTTGGAAGACAGGTCTCTGTGATGGATTAGATATAGGGTGGGAAGGAGAGGGAACAGTGTAAGTTAACACCAGTAGCTCTAGCTTTGGAAACTGGAAGTTAATTCCCATTGTATCATGAATTTTTGCAGACTTTGTGGAACTTGTAAGCTACTCAGAAATACTTCAGACTTTTTTTTTTTTAACTTATTTATTTGTCAGAGAGAGAGAGAGAGCACGCACAAGCAGGGAGAGTGGCAGGCAGAGGGAGATGCAGGCTCCCCGCAGAGCAGGGAGCCTGATGTGGGACTTGATCCCAGGACCCCGGGATCATGACCTGAGCCAAAGGCTTAACCAACTGAGCCACCCAGGCGTCCCAATACTTCAGACTTCTTGAGCAAAGCAGAAAGCTCATGACTTCCTCTTGAAATTTGTTACTGTCTCTTGAAGTGTGAATGTCTGGTGTATTGCCCAGTGGCTAAAAGAGTACAAAGAGGTTTTAATTTTAATGAGAGTGGCTACTGCCAGATAAACATTTTAAATCTTCCTGGTGTTTTTTTTTTTTTTTTAAGATTTTTATTTATTTATTGAGAGAGATAATGATAGAGAGCCTGAGGGGGTGAGAGTCAGAGGGAGAAGCAGGGAGCCTGATGGGGGACTCCATCCTGGGACTCCAGGATCATGACCTGAGCTGAAGGCAGTCACTTAAACAACTGAGCCACCAGGTGCCCAATCTTCCTGGTGTTTTTAACTGTTCAAAGTAGGGGAACTGGAGGAGGGTTTATGAATGGGGTTTCTGGGATTTAACTACAGTGGATATCTGAATATCCACTGGTTGGTGCAGGGTGGGGGTGCACTATAGGCAAGTGTGGGAGAGGAGAGACAAGCCCTCTTACCTCTTATCTCAGAAGGTAATTTAGCTTCTTTGTTTTTAACTTTATAATGGATTTCTCCTCCATTGGGAGGAGGATAGACTTTGATTTATTTGTCTCCACTTTATGCAGTTCCTAATGAAGTATAAGGTATTCTCAGAAGTAGAAACTCCTGGTTGATCTATGGAATAAAGCCTGGTCCTAGGTAAAACATCATGTGGGCAACCCCACTCCTCCCATTCCATCCCCGGATGGCATGTCTTCTTCCCACAGTGTCTTCTAGACCTTTTGCATTTGTCTCCCGAGGGAGTTTGTCTTTTCCTTTCCTTCCAGCTCTGTCTCTCTCTCTAATCAACTTAGTGAGGTATAATTTGTTTGTGATAAAATTCACTCATTTTAAGTGTATAGTTTAGTGAGTTTTGACAAATATATTCTGTCATGTAACCACTACCATAAGCAAGGTATAGAACATTTTCATCATCCTCAGGAGTTCCTTGTGCTAAGCTTCCTCTCTTCCCCAGTTTATTCTTTGTATAGCTAAAATGATAAATTTAAAAAAAAAATTTTTTTTTTAAGATTTATTTATTTATTTTGAGAGAGCGAGAATGAGAGAGAACACATGAGAGGGGAGGGTCAGAGGGAGAAGCAGACTCCCCGCAGAGCAGGAAGCCCGATGCGGGACTCGATCCCGGGACTCCAGGATCATGACCTGAGCCGAAGGCAGTTGCTTAACCAACTGAGCCACCCAGGCGCCCTAAAATGATAATTTTTAAAATAAACTCCAGTTTACTAGAGTTGTGCTTGCCCACTGGGACATCAGGAAGAGTTGTTTGTGTGTTTTCAAAATATATATTATGGTTTTACCTTAGCCCAACCACTAGAGATACTTAATATACAGGACTGAGCTGGGGTGTCGCTCAGTGGGAGTGGATGGCAGAGGAGTTTAGGTGGTTTATTTAATCTTTACTTCACACACTTACCCCTTTACCTTATCGATGGTGTCTGCCTTTGATGCCTTGGGTCCTTAGGTCCTTAGTGTGCTAAAATGCCCGTTGGTCAATTTTGCATTTTAATGGTTGTCCTGTTCCATCTACCTTGGTTGTAATGTCAGTCTGGGTTTGTGGTGATAACGGATTTTTAAACTGCAGAAACTATCCCTGGCTTCTTCATGCCTCAGACCTTCTCCATTTCTCTTCTAAGCCCTCCTCAGCTGGAAGTCCCCTAAACCAGCAGTTATTAGCATTAAACATATCCTTGTACAATAGAGGCTTTTTGCCAATTGTGGAACTTAGGGATGGTGTGATTATGTTTTGGTTTCAAAGTAATGGCTCCAGACTTGGTTGAAATCAAGAGAGAAGTACATTATCCATTTCTAAGTGTTCATGAGGACCACCTTATCTACGTCCTTTGGCCCGATATGCTGCTATGGCCAAAAACATGAGCACATTGCTGAACTGGAGGGAGGCTGGACACTAACAAGACAAGTTTTGTCTCTCCTTAGTCACTTGTACAGAAACTGGTGTTTTCTGGTGGACAGCCTCTCCTTTGCTATCCTGCCTTCCGCTCCCTTTTTGCAGCGGGGTCAATAAACTATCTCCTTTATTTATTTATTTATTTTTAAAGATTTATTTATTTATTTGTCAGAGAGAGAGAGCGTGTGCAGAAACAGGGGAAGGGGCAGGCAGAGCAGGCAGAGGGAGAAGCAGGCTCCCCGCCGAGCAGGGAGCCTGATGCGGAACTCGATCCCAGGACCCTGGGATCATGACCGGACCCGAAGGCAGACACTTAACCGACTGAGCCACCCAGGCGTCCCAAACTATCTCCTTTATAAACAAAACAGACAAAACGGAAAACAAAACCAAAAAAACCACCTTTGCATTTTCCTGGCCAGGAATCCTGTGTGGGTGGTTGGGGTTTCTACTTCTTAATAAAAACACACTGAAACTAGAGGAGTTTCAGAATGGGAGATTTAAAAATAAAATGACCGTGGCAGTAAAGAAAGTAGATTAGAAAGGCAGAACTCTTTAATTTAGAAAGGTGAAGGTGAAAATCGATGAAGTATTTAACGTCAAGACTAAGAAATTTGTAACATCAAATCTCAATAGGGATACTTGTTAGATCTTCAAATAAATGTGTCATTTAAAATGAATTTCTTCTTTAAACATTAAGTTTATATTTATGAAACTTATTACCTTAAGTTATGATGACAGCTAAGATGTAGTAGATAAATAAAGAGGGTCTGGATAATTCATGCATCATAATTCTGCGATACCAACTTAACAAACATCTCTTTGACAGTGTTACAGAGTTTACCAGCCAGAGCTGTTTTAGTTGGAAGTAACAGAAACACAACTCAAAGCTAAAAAGGATTTTATTTGCTTCTATGACCTGAATGCCCAAGTCCATGGATTCAAAGCTAGAACCTGGTCTCTGAGGCTCTCTGTCACCAGTTCTCATGTCAAATTGTGCTGTCTACCATTGGTTTCATCCACATGACAGCTCTTTTCATGGTGAAAAAGATGATCAGTGACACCTGCAAGACCACATGATCTTCCAGTTCTGGGCCTGGAGGAAGTCTGGTAAAAGAATTCTGGTTGCCCTTGCTAGGAGTCATGTGTCCTCTCCTTTCACTGTGCTGTGTAGGTGGGGTGGCGGGGGCGAGGTGGGGGGGCAGTGCGGAGGAGGGGGAGAATGCTATGCATAGTCAGGTCGTGCTCAGCTCAAAGACTAGGTGGAGGACAGGATGTCATGATTGATAGCTCCACTCAGACCCGGTGGGGTGGCTGAAAGCTGTTGCGCATCAGAAAGAATAGTTAATATCCACTATGAATAAGTTACCCAAAATACAAAGCAGTTGAATTCTGCCCCTTCTCTTCTGATCTTTAAGCAGAAGAATGGGAGAATTTTGCATGACCAGAAGGACATTGGGTAGCTTTCCCTAATAGAATCATTTTGAATAAAAAAAAAAAGTCATGGAGAATCCATATAAGCAAATGTTACTGAAATCGTATCAGAGTTGGAAGATTTGAAAAGTATTTTTCATTTAGTCTTAATCAGGAGGTTATGAACCCTATGTCACCTTTCCTTCTGATCTTTTTCTGCCATATTTCCTCAGTGTTTTATTTCCCCTCATTTCCTTCATATTTTTGCTTGAATACATTATTCTCTTCCCCCATTTTCATCAACAGATAAGTTGTAAAATTTGTTATTCCCGTTTGATTCATTTCCAGTGTTCTTTTTCTACTCTCTTGCCTTCCACCCTGTCATATGCTCCTAGACACCCCTACTCCTTTATTTAATCTACTCACCCTAATGCTCTGTTGTGCTTTTTTTTTTTTTAAAGATTTTATTTATTTGACGGATAGATAGAGAGCACAAGTAGGCAGAGTGGCAGTCAGAGGGAGAGGGAGAAGCAGGCTCTCTGCTGAGCAGGGAGCCGGACGTGGGACTCGATCCCAGGACCCTCCTGGGATCATGACCTGAGCCAAAGGCAGCCGCTTAACCGACTGAGCCACCCGGGCGCCCCATCTGTTGTACTTTTGCTTTGTTACCACTCCCTGAATCCTACATCACAATAGGGAGTAATTTCTCATGAGTTTACATAAATTATTTTCTGTGTATGGGAGTATCTATATATTTTAAACTATTAAACATTTCTGTGTTAGACTCCACTTTAGTCTAGACTAGACTAGTTAGAACTTAGTTTTTCATTTTACCATACTGGAATATATACAATTAAGGTGACCAGCTATTTCTTTAAGGATACCATCTCACTTTAAAAAATATTTTTGTAGCAGTCCTTAAAAAACTTTTATCCAGAATTGGTCTCTACATGCTCAAGCTGAGAAAAATCTTACTTCTAATTTGAAGCATCTTGCTCACGCTGGGAGCAGAAGTCCTGGAGATGTTTTTCATAAAATCAGGATATTTTTAATAAGGAACTTAGGTCAAAACCTGGATTAAATGTTTATCAATTCAGAATATATATAGATAGATAGCTCTCTCTATATATACATATATCTTATTATAGAAGTGAAAAGTTAAACTCACTAGAGTTAATATTGTATTTTAACCCACTCTTCCTGTTCATACTAATTTTTTTCATCTTAGACCAAGATTTCTCAACCTCTGCACTATTGCCGTAGTAGGCTAGATAATCCTTCCTTTCTGTGGGCTTGTCCTGTGTATTGTAGGATTTTTAGCCAAATCCCTAACCCTTATCTGCTAGATCCAGTAACGTCCCTTACCCCCAGTTGTAAAAACCAATCCATATTGTGTACAGACATTGCCAAATATCCCCTGGGGGCGGGGAGCAAATCCTGCTCCCCTCTGCCACACTTGAGAACTCCTGTCCTAGACCTTAAGGCTTAGACTAGGGTAAGAAAAAGAGTTAAAAATAGAAGGAGAAATTTATTGGAAAAAACTTTTAAAAAATAACTTTCCAGTAATTTTTTTTCTGCTTATAGAATCATACATCTCAGATAATTTGGAAAATACAGAAACATATAAAGGAAGAAAATTAAAAATAAACTAATACCACCCAGAGATAATAATTGCTAATTATTAATTTACTTCCCTAAGTCTTTCATCTACATTCATATGGTAATTTTTATGATTTTTTAAACTTAATATATATTGTGAGAATTTTTATATCATTAAATATTCATTGAGAATGTTTTTAGTGGCTGGATAATATTCTGTCACCTGGATGTACCATAATTTATTTACTGCTGGGCATTTTCACTATTATAAGATAGGTACTATGGTGAGCATCTTTGTACATAAATCTTTGAATTAGTCGGTTTTAGTCAATTTCATATTCCAAGTCTCTCTGACAAGTGTTGACATTTACATTTATGCAGGGTACGGTATTCACATTTATTTCCTTTTAAAAATAGCATTTTTTATGTACATTGCTTCAGGGCTAGGATGACCAGATGTCCCACTTAATGTGAGATGCTTTCTGCCATTCGGTGCCTTTATTGTGTTTTGAGAAATCCTCTTAGATAGAAATATATAAATTTATTTCAAAAACCTAACCTTTTAGAAATCTAAACTATTTCCTTTTCCTGACCATTTTCCTCATTGTTGCTCTTATTCATTGTTTCTTCTTGATTTTGGGGGAATCTGGGCCAGACAGAATTATTGAATTAGAAAGAATTAAACAAACAAACAAACCATGAAGCTATTGTTTTAAGAGTATAAACAAAGTATAATTTCAACCTGAAAATATGTTATCATTTTATTGTAGACAACATATCCTCCTAACTAGAACAAATTACTATTTGTCGGGAATGGTCAGAGAATGAGCTTGTTTTCAGTGGATAGTCAAGAACCTGAGAGACCTACCTGCCGTCAAACAAGTAGAAGAGCAAAATACACCCAGTGTTAAAGATAGCGCCCTGAATGGGATCTTTATAGCACCCAGAAGGTATTTGGGGGTTTGGGAGGCCTCTGGGCCATTGCTGTGTACAGCAGCTGTGCTTAAGGACTGGTAGCCACAAATGCTGAAAGTTGATGGTGTGGAAACTTAGATATTGAAGCTGTAGGAAACCCAGTAGAAGTTGGAAGTTTCTTTGCTTTCTTCCTCCACGAAAACCTTGATTTTTACCTTCTTTAGTTGTCATTTGTTTTCTTCTAAAAACCGTGGCTTGCAGAAATGCACGTCTCCGTGGCAGTATAATGATCAAATAATAATGGTTAGTATTTACCGAGGTCTCACTGTGGACCAGACACTATTCTGAGAACTTGGTTACAACTGTTTGCTTCCTTGGCTTCCACCTCTCCCAGTGCCTGAGAGAGAGGCAATGTATCACAGCAGTCAAGCATGGACTCTATACTTAGCGTTTGAATTCTGGTTTGAATCCTGGATTCACTTTTCGCTTTCCGTGTGACCTTGACCAAGCTACTTAACTTTCCTGTGCCTCAGTTTCCTCATTTTTTTTTTTAAGATTTTATTTATTTATTTGTCAGAGAGAGAGCGCAAGCAGGGGGAGCAGCAGGCAGAGGGAGAAGCAGGTTCCCCGCTGAGCAGGGAGCCGGATGCGGGACTCCATCCCAGGACCCAGAGATCATGACCTGAGCCAAAGGCAGCTGCTTAACCAACTGAGCCACCCAGGCGTCTCTCAATTTCCTCATTTTTTAATGGGGATAATAATACCTACCTCATGTGGTTTTAATGATGACTAAATTTTTTAATATATATAAAAATGCTTAGAATGGTAACTGATGCATAATGCAGACTTAACTGTTGCCTCTTATTATTGTTGCTGTTTGGTTGTAGCTATTGTTCTTTCTCTGTGGCCACTTTATCTTCTTCATAAATTTAGCTACGTCTTATAACCTCCTGGATATTGGTGCTCCTAGGTTCTATCCTTAACCTACATTCCCTCCCACTGTGGCCTGATCTGCTCCTGAAAAGTTAGGTGTGAACCTGTGCTGATGACTTTCAAATCTCTGTTTCCAGCCTACTTGTTCTTGCAAACCTAAATCCCTGCAACAGCTGCCTATGGACATCTTTACGGGCACCTCAAACCTAGCATATTCAACATTGAACCTGTCATCTCCTCACTTCCTTTTCATTCCACTCTACTCTACTTCTTTGTGTCTTACTTTCCTCATCTGTAGGATGGTATAATAGTAATAGCAACTTCATAGAGTTGTGAAGGGGATTAAGTGATATAGTGCATGCACAGCTCTAGAATAATGCCTGGTTCACGTCTGAGAAAAGTTGGCCACTGTAATTGTTACTATTTGTATTCCTTGTCTGGGGAACGGCATCAACATCCATCCATGGACCCAAACAGAAACTTAGAAATTGTCTTGATTTACACCCCCTTTAGCCAACTGCCCCCCCCCCCAATCACTTAAAATTTCCTGGTACTATCCTTAGTTTGGACCCTTTTTATTTCTTTCTTGGATCCTGTAACAGCGTCCAGAGCAATTTTGGGTCTTACCTCCTGTAATCTGTTTTTTGTTCTGTTACCAGAGTGATCCTCATGTAAGGAACATATCTGATCATGCCACTCTCTGACTTGAAATTCCTCAGTGATTCCTTATAGGATATTGTCTTGAGAATAAATATGTTAATGTAGTGCTTTCCAAACTTTGGTGTCCATCTGAAATCACCTGGGAATCTTGTTAAAATGGAGGTTCTGATGTAGGTCTGTGATGGGGCCCCAAGACTTTCTAACAACTTCCATGTGAAACCAGTGCTGCTAGATTGAGGACCACACCTTGACTAGTGAGGCCATGATACACTGGGCTTTTCCTGATCTGCCTTCACCCTGGGCCTGCCTCCTGTCTCATTTTCCCTCCTGGCATTCAGGCCATCACTTTAAGAGCTCTCCAGGTTGCCTTCTTCCTCCTTTGCATCATTCCCCTTGGCTGGCTTTCTCCACTGTTTGTTAATGAATTATGTCTTTCAGATCCTAGTCTAAGATGTTCCTGAGTGTTCTTGTAGAACGCTCTGTCTACATCTGTCCTGACACAACACTGCATTGCATATGTTTATCTCCTGAGGACAGGGGAAATACCACGTTTGTTTTGTTTTAGTAACAATTTCATTGAGATATCATTCACATACATTACAGTTCATTCATTTAAAGTGTGTAATGAGTGGTTTTCATGTTTTTTGACCTAGCATCTAGGCTAGTATTTAGTACATAGTAAGTAACACCTCCATGATTGAATGAATGAATGAACTAGAAGGTGTTAAAGTATCATTGGAAATCACAGATCTTAACATGCCGCTCTCCAGCTTAAAGGGGGGTCCCCGGCCCCTCCTCCCCTACCCTATGAATCTACTGTAGAATCAACTTATTCCTTATCTTCACATTTAAGACTCTTGATCTTTTTCTTTCTTTCTTTTTTTTTTTTTTTAAGATTTTATTTATTTGACAGAGAGAGACACAGTGAGAGAGGGAACACAAGCAGGGGGAGTGGGAGAGGGAGAAGCAGGCTCCCCGCCGAGCAGGGAGCCCGATGTAGGGCTTGATCCCAGGACCCTGGGATCATGACCTGAGCCAAAGGCAGACGCTTAACGAGTGAGCCACCCAGGCGCCCCTTGATCTTTTTCTAACCCTAGTCTCTTGGCTTGATCTTTCACAACATGGGTTTCCCAGACTTTATATGTAGCAATCATCTGGAATGCTTTTTAAAATGTAAATTTCTGAGGGGCGCCTGGGTGGCTCTCTCAGTTAAGCATCAGACTCTTGATTTCTGCTCAAGTCATGATCTCAGGGTTGTGGGATGGAGCCCTGAGTTGGGCTCCATGCTCAGTGGGGAGTCTGCTTGAGTTTCTCTCTCTCTCATACCCTCTGCCCACCCCAATAAGAAATAAATCTTAAAAAAAAAAAAAGTAAATTCCTTAGTCTTGCTTCCAGAGACTCTTAAGTCAGTAGGTTTGGAAGTCCCAGGAATCTGCATTTTTTTTTTTTTTTAAAGATTTTATTTATTTGACAGAGAGAGACACAGCAAGAGAGGGAACACAAGCAGGGGGAGTGGGAGAGGGAGAAGCAGGGGAGCAGGGAGCTGGATGCGGGGCTCGATCCCAGGACCCTGGGATCACGACCTGAGCCGAAGGCAGACGCCCAACGACTGAGCCACCCAGGCGCCCCAGGAATCTGCATTTTTTAACCAATGCCCTAAAGGATTCTGATGCAGGTGGTCTGTAGAATTCTACTCTGGAACGTAGAACCAACCTTGCTGCTTGAGCCAGTATTCCAGCTTTGCCTGACTTTGGACTTTGTCTACCATATTTCCCTCTTACCAGAATCCCCTACCTAATAAATGTGCAGTAAAAGTTAGCTGATTTAAACTATTTGTTCAGTGGTAGTGGTGGTGAGTCTTTTTAAAATTATAAGACTGTATTACTGTAGATACATTGTGGGCCATTTTCCCCCTGGCTATCCTTAATGTTTCACTTTTAATAGAATATGTGAGAAAACCTAGCACGTGGAAGTGACCCAGTAAATCTTTTTGCTATTTTTAAAGGCAACTGGAAAAACTGCCTCTCTTATATTAAAACTAAATTGAGAATCTTCTATGGTGAAAGATGTTCCATTACCTTTACTAATAATAGATGTGAAATAGTGTAAGAAATGACTTGCAAAATTACTGTGGGAACTATTTTCCTTTTAAAAAAAATCTTTTAAAGAAAACTACAAAAATAATAAATATTCAGTGCAGATCCTTGGCAAATTCATAAATACAAAAGAAAGAATTGCATGTAATCTCACTGTCCTCACAGATTCTTAATATTTTGATGTATGTCCTTCTACTTTTTTCCTATGTATATTTTCTCCAACAAAATGGTTTATTTTGTGCATACTATTTTGTAGCAAGATTTTTTTTCTCTAAGTAGTATATTATGAACGTTTTCCCATGCCAATACATAATTTTTTACAGTATCTTTTTAATGGATTCAGAGTGTTATATTGCATGCGTCAGTCATATGTTAGTCAACCAGTCCACTATGGTAAGTTCCAACTTTTTGACAGTTTACATTTAAATTGAAGAGAACCAAAAGCCTTTGTGTGTTCCTTTAAAAAGAAATCAATTGTAGTAGTTAATGAATTTGACTATAATTAACAGAACATCCCATTTTTCTACATAACAATATTGTTACAAAAACTTGGTGATTATCATATCAATGTTAAGAGGATTATTCTTATTATAAGAGTTTAAAAGGACAAAAAAAACCACCACAGGAATATCAAAGCACTCAGGAATAAATTCTTTTCTTTTTTTTTTTTTTTAAGATTTTATTTATTTGACAGAGAGACACAGCGAGAGAGGGAACACAAGCAGGGGGAGTAGGAGAGGGAGAAGCAGGCTTCCCGCCGAGCATGGAGCCCTGTGCGGGGCTCGATCCCAGGACTCTGGGATCACGACCCGAGCCAAAGGCAGACACTTAACGACTGAGCCACCCAGGCGCCCCAGGAATAAATTCTTAAATGTTTGAAGTCTCGGAGTGTGCCAGCCACAACAGCCCACTAGAAGGAAATTCTCCAGACTATAGATGTAGACAGATCAAGGTTATTAACCAATGGGCCAGGTGAATCAAGCCGTAGGTTAGCTCCAGCTTGAGAGGACAGTGGATCCCTTTCTCTGCCAGTATTTTGGAAGCCATATCGTAGGTGGGATGAATTGTAGTGTAATCTACACATTAATATACTTGCTTTTTCTTGTTAATCAAGGAGACTGTCCCTGACTACTAAGAGCCGCTCAGGATTTGTCAAGTCTCTACATCCATATTTAATAGCAGGATAGCCTGGTTATTCACAAACTGTTGGCTGTAGAAATGAAAATGTTGACTTAGGCTAAGGGAGAAGAAATAAAGCAGAGGTTGTTATTCAAGAAAAAACATATTTACTAAATCAAGAGAAGTAATGTGGGAAATAATCTCTGAGACCTTAGATTGAGCTCTTTAAAGCTCTGAAAAGGAGTCTTTTGGATAATGTATTTCAGTTAAGCCCCCTTGGTTTACAAATACTGTAATAAGATGTTTCTTATAATGAGCTTCTACCTTAAATGTTTGGGATATTGGTCAGGGATCCTTAGGGGCCCAGTTCTTGAGATATCCAGTCCCTGGGGCAGAGGTGGCATGTTGTGGGGTGCAAGCATTTTCTAAGTCTGTGTCAGGAGCAGTGCCTTAGTCTTAGACTAATCTGTGGACCATGCAGACTTTCTTCTATCACTGCCCGCTGGAGTTTGAGATCTGTTTTGTCTTTGGAGCTAGAGGCTCTTTCTGAGCCTCCAATGTGGTGTGTTTAACAAGGATCTGGACAAAACCTGTAGTGTGCAGCTTAACTGGTTAGAGTAAGGATTGGGATGTGTCATCTGAGTTGATGAAAATCTAAGTGATGGGAACATTTAAGTCAGTAGCAATTTAACAAATCTGTAAGACTTGGTTGTGATCTGTACCATTCTGTATATGGATTCTTAAATTCTTAAATTCTAGATTCTTAAAATAATTATGTTCATAAGGTTAATCATCTCCTGTATTCTTATTTGGCTTTCTTGTCTATTGGTTGTTTTTTTCAGGATTTTGTAAGGTAACTGTCATAGACTATGGTGAAATTTAATAAATCTGAATGAGTAGAGGCCAAATTATTTTAAAATATGTGGGTGAAATAGATGGAGTAGTACCACTCTATATTATTCCAACTTGAAAATTTCTTCTTTTGGGCAGCAGTTAAGGTTTTTTAACTATGAAATTACATAGATTGAGTTTATTCAGAATGTGGTCAATATAATAGATCAACACAGTCTCAAGCAGAGCACTGGATGCTTTTGTGCATGTTTTTCACTTTAGTCAACTCCATACCTTTGGTTTTCATTCTTCCTGCCATAGCACAGTGATATCAGATTCAGCTAGAGCTTAAAGAAGAAGGGTCATGTTAATTAATTCCAGTGAAACAAAAACTGCCTCAAATAATTAATGGAATAACAGTCTCTTTAAAAGACTTTAGAGCTTTTTTTTTTTTTTCTTTCCAAGGACTAGAGAAGGAGAATGGCACAAATTGTTCACGTGAGATCATTTTAAGCTATTGATGCATTTTACAGTCCTCATCTGATGTTTCTGATTTCAATATGAATCATTCAGGCCATGTAGTGATTTTTTTCTTATTTTCTCTTGAGCCTCTCTGACTTCAGTGACAGTTTTCAAGAGAGCAACCCCATGAACTTTGGCTTTGTTGGAATCTAAAAATGGTCTCCATTTTATTATTTTATTTATAGTTGTCATATTTTAGTTTAAATATAGTTGACCTAGCAAGTAAAAATTTGTGTGTACAAGTAGGGTGGCAAATATTAGGTCAGGTTGCCTGCTGGGTTATTGTAGGGAAGAAGAGGCTATGTATGTTCTCCCATCACGTTTTCTTCAGTGGATCTTGCCATTATGGGGTTTGATTTTTTGTTTATTTGTTGTTTTTTTTTTTTTTTTATCTTTCAAATAAGGAAAGAGGGATTAATGGACAGGGATAGCTAGAGTTAGGGAAAACCAGGTCAGGAGATAAGTAGGAAGATCCTTTCCCATATTGTGATTGTCTTTGTTTTCCAACCCAACATTGGAAGCTTTCATCTTATGACCTAACCTTCAAGGATACTGCCTTCAAGCAAACTAGAAAGTTTAATCTACTATAATTTTAGTAGGTAAAAAGGGAATAAGAGGAAATTAACATATGATGTGTGGTTTATTTTGACAAATAAAAAGGTCTGGATTTTATTATGTGTTGAAAATATACTCAGGATCTTGTGCATGTTTAGGAGCTCAGTTTCTGGAAGCATAATAATAAAGATGTAAAGAAAAAGGGAACAAAAATGTAAAAAAAAAAAAAAGGAAAAAGAAAGGCTAAAAAAAGGGCGGTTTGAAATTGGGAGATTTGGGTATGATTACCTGAATGTGTATTACCATGTATGTGTGGGGCAAACAGGGTTCTGTCCTAGGAAGGGAAACAGCCCTATAACTCAGGGAACCAATGACCTATCTACAAATAATATTGGCCATTGTGCTGTAGAGGTAGGAAACTCAGAGTAGGTGAAACAGAGGAGGCATTAGAACAAACAGGTCGCGTATAGATGTATGGTTATGTTTTTGCTTTAGTCCTTTGTACTTTGTGTTGTGATGTCTATTTTGGTTGGTTGTTCTCTCAAGTTAGTTGTAATTTTTATCTAAGATTTCTGAAACTAGCTACAAAATCTGATTGGATTACCTGATTTTTTAGGTTTTTGAAAAATGTGATTGAAACAACTTTGCCGTGTAGGGATTTGTGTGAACCAGATCTACTATGAAAAGAAAATAGAGAAAAGACTATTTACATCATGTAAACAAGAGTTAAATTTTATGCTCAGAGGCGGCAGCGGGGTTGGTGGCTTCAGTGAAGAAAAGTGAGAGTTCCAACTTTCTTCTTGGCCTGAGAGGTTTTTGGCGCCAAGGGTTACCATGTCAGGGAAAAAGCAGGTTGGGTAGACTTGGGTCTCTTAGAGGAGGATGACGAGTTCAAGGAGTTCCCTGAGGAAGACTGGGCTGGTTTAGATGAAGATGAAGATGCACATGTCTGGGAGGATAATTGGGATGATGACAACATAAAGGATGACTTCTCCAGTCAGTTATGAGCTGAACTAGAGAAACATGGTTATAAGATGGAGACGTCATAGCATCCAGAAGAAGTGTCAAAGCAACCTAAACTTGAACTGTTTACTAAATTCTAGGACAGAGAACCCAGAATGGGACACTTAAAACAATATGGTTATTTCATTACCTGCTTGGATTTATTTTTGTTTTTGTAACACAAAAAAATAAATATTTTGATCTTAAAAAAAAAAGAATTAAACTTTATGCATCTGAATGATTAAATAACAGGTACATAAAATGAATGGGAAATACTTGAGAACAAATAAAAAGTAGCAAATAATAATGTGACGTGGTTAAAAGCATGATCTCCTGTTTTAGGCTGAGCTTCTTCCTGTGTGACCTGGCAAATTAATGAATGTACTCACCTCATAGGGCAGCTGAGAGGTTTGTAAATCACACACATATATGTGTAAAGCACTTAGCTTACTACTTGGCACATCATAATGGAGTCTGTGAATATTAACTCTTAGCTGGTATTATTGGCTTGTCTTTTTTTTTTTTCAAGAGAGAGAGAAAGCATGAGTGGGGAGGGGCAGAGGGAGAAGGAGAGAGAGATCCCAACCAGGCTCTATTCTCAGTGCAGAGCCTGATACGGGGCTCAATCTCATGACCCTGAAATCATGATCTGAGCTGAAATCAAGAGTCTGATGCTTAACCAACTGAGCCACCCAGGTGCCCCTATTGACTTGTCTATTTTAAATGATTTGTAAAAATTCACTTGCTTAAAAAAAAAAAAAAAAAGTCCTAATACATCTCTCCTTATCATACTCTTAATGATTTTGGAGGGTTTCAAGACATGAGTTATAAACACTACAATTTTCCCTTTATTCTAGATAGGATTTGGCTGGCGATTCTCTTTCACATACAGTCTGTCTCTAACTCCACATTGTCAGCATCATCTGCCATGGCTGTAGCTTTCATCCCAGTCCCTTCTAAATTTCTCCATCAGTATTCTCAACCTTTTTTTTCCTTCCGGAAAGAGAGACTTATTCTAAATAAGGGCTCTTAAAGGTCCTCCACCCTGTTGTAATTAACTGGGTAACTAGCACTTTATGCATAATATAAACATGTCATAAATTATTGGTTGAATCTCAAAAGCCAGTCCCAATCCCTTTTCTTTTGCCCATATAGAGGTTTACAAGACAAACATTCCCTTTTCTCACCTTTTTTTTTTAAGATTTTATTTGAGGGAGAGAGCGAGAGAGAGCACAAGCAGAGAGGAGAGGGAGACGCAGGTTCCCTGCGAGCAGGGAGCCTGCTGTGGGGCTTGATCCCAAGACCCTGAGATCATGACCTGAGCCGAAGGCAGACGCTTAACCAACTGAGGCACCCAGGTTTTTTTCTTACTTTTTTTGGAAGTTAGAGCTAGCTGTGTAATTCAGTTCTGGCTAATGTGTTATAACCAGAAATCTTTTGGAGGGCCTCTACAAGGAAAAAATTGCTTTTCTGGTAGAAGGAACAAGCAAGGGAACAGTTTGGATGCATATCCTTTTCTTTATTCCATTCTGAAATGTAGACTATGATGTATGGAGTTGTGGCAGCAAAGTTGCAGTCATGAGGCAACATCCCTAAGAGTGAACTTAAGCTGAGATGGTAGAGTAGAAAGATGAAGAGTCTGGTTTCTTTCTTTCTTTTTTTTTTTTTAATTTTATTTATTTAAGAGAGAGAGAATGAGAGACAGAGAGCACGAGAGGGAAGAGGGTCAGAGGGAGAAGCAGACCCCCTGCCGAGCAGGGAGCCCGATGCGGGACTCGATCCCAGGACTCCAGGATCATGACCTGAGCCGAAGGCAGTGGCTCAACCAACTGAGCCACCCAGGCGCCCAAGAGTCTGGTTTCTTAATGATATTACCGAGTTGTCAGAACAGCCCTGAGAAAACCTTCTCTGGACTTTTCTTGGTAAGTCCTACCAGTTTAAGCTACTAGGTCAGACTTATCTGTTCCTTGTAGCTGAAAGCATTCCCAACTTAAACAAGTTGTAACAGCTTTTATAATGTGAATGAAGTCAACATAAAATTGGGAGACATTTGTCTAATCTGTACAGGGTTATTTATACACAAAATAAATGCAGGTAACATGGGAATATGACAGAATCCAAGAGGTGAAACATCTTCTGGCATTGCAAAACATGGGTAGTAAAATCAAATAACCTAGTCCTAGTCATAATTTCTAGGTTGTCTGGCTACCTCCTGAGTCCTTTCTGACATTTTCTATGGCTTTTCAAAGTCTTGCTTTCCTCAGGCTTAGAATCATGACATGACAGAGGCAAGGACTGAAGTTTGAATAAGAAGGGAAAAGCTGGGTCTGAGTGAAGGTGAGTGGGTGGGAGATTTTGATTAAAAGATGAGTGTATAGAGACCACGCCAGTCTTCCAGACTGGCTTGTTCCTCAGGTGTCTTGAGGTTCAGCATTCATGAATTTCAATGGGGGGAAGAAGAGAACAAGACATTCAAAGATAGAGGAGAAGCCCCAGCAGCAGCTGATGCCACTGAAGGCCTAGAAAAATGAAAAGCCCCTTCACCTTTGGGGTTCAGTTCTATTTGGTCTCTCAACTTTTACATGCAGTTTATGGTAAATCCACACCAATGAGATGTTTCACCCAGCCTTACTAAATTTTAGATTATCTAGTGGCGTTAAGATTTTTGGTGAGTTTGTCCTTTTGGTGTGAACACTTAAAGTAGAGGTCGGCAAGGAAGGAAATACATGTGAGAAACTACAGAGGACTCCTGCAGAGAAAAGTAGTTAGAAGATTAAGAAAATTTGATGAGATTAAGATTAAGATAAGATTAAGAAATATGATGAGATGAACATGATAGTGACATTTTCCACTGAGGTTTTATCATTTGCTGAGACTCCCGAGTCAATGCCTCTTTTGCCTCTTTTTAAAGCTAATCATAAAAGAAAACACTAACTCTTTGTGTAGCTGAGGAAATAAATGAGCCAAAATATTGTCTACCAGTGGCACAATGAGAGAATTATGCTTTAAATGGAGGCTGACACATGCAACCTCTTATACACGTTCTTCTGTCTTTTACATTGACCAGCGAGCTTGGTAGCTTCATTGTTCTCTCACTAGATGTTTGGAAATGGCTGGCCTTATTGATCACACATTTCTGTAGATGCAGCATGGCCAGAGGATGTTATTTCTGGTACAGAGTGAGAAAGAGTTTGTACAAGCACTGTGGGCAGAGCCACTGTACCGTTAGATTTAGACCTTACGTACAGGAGATACAGAGTAACCACACGCTCGGCTTCCCACTCAGCCCTCGTTCTCTTGTTCAACGTTAGACTCCGTGCTTTTGAGCTTACTAGAATCCATGCTGTCTGGTGTTCTGTGAATTAAAAAAAAAAAAATTCAGTTTTAGTTTACATACATAAATACTTTCTTGACTGCTATTATAAAAGATAACAGCATTTCAGGGGCGCCTGGGTGGCTCAGTTTTTAAGTGTCTGCCTTCGGCTCAGGTCATGATCCCAGGGTCCTGGGATCGAGCCCCGCATCGGGCTCCCTGCTCAGTGGGAAGCCTGCTTCTCCCTCTCCCGCTCCCCCTGCTTGTGTTCTCTCTCTCGCTGTGTCTCTCTGTGAAATAAATAAATTAAATCTTAAAAAAAAAAAGATAACAGCATTTCATATTGACATGAATAGATGTGCCGGATATAGTGTTAAGTAAAAAAGAGCAAATGCAGTATATGTGCATGGATGTGTGTGTATATGCCTGTGTTCTGGAAGAGTTTATCCTAGACTATGTAGATTATTGAAAACAGTTATTTCTAGAGGTGTAATTATGGGAGACTTTCACTTTCTAAGTTATCCATATCTATAATGTTTAGATTTTTATATTCAGTATATGTTTCTTTTGTAATTAGAGAAAACAAATATTTTCTTTCTTTTTTTAAGTAGTGTAAAAAAAATGTTTCAAAGAAACATTTTTCAAGTTAAGAACAGGTGTCTGATGGTGTATGTGTATATATAGTATATATAATATATTAAAATAATTTATAATGTATCTAAGCATTGTTCTCTGCTTTCAGAACTGAGAGGTCTCATTCCTGATCCTTTTTTAGTGTTGGAATTAGCATCTTGGATTAGTTTTGAATTAAGCACATTTTCCAGGTGTGGGGAGAGAAAGAGGAAGGCCACCTATACAGTGTGATTTGGAGGGTACTGACAGGATCTACAAATAAAAGAAAATCCACAAAGAGCTCTCCCAACTCAATAAACTAACAAACAACTTGATTAAAAAATGGGCAAAGGATTTGAATAGATATTTCTCCAAAAAAGATATACAAATGACCAGTAAGCACATAAAAAAATATTCAAGATTGTTAATCATTAGGGAAATGCAAATCAAAACCACACTGAGGTAATACCTCACATCCATTAGGACCTTTATTATCAAAACAAAAACAGGGGCGCCTGGGTGGCTCAGTCGTTAAGCATCTGCCTTTGGCTCAGGTCCTTCCTCCTCGGCAGGAAGCCTGCTTCTCCCTCTCCCACTCCCCCTGCTGTGTTTCCTCTCTCGTTTGCGTCTCTCTCTCTGTCAAAAAAAAAAAAAAAAAAAAGAAGAAGAAGAAGAAAAACCCCCAGAAAATAGCAAGTGTTGTTGGAGAGGATGTGAAGAAATTGGAACCCTTATACACTCTTGATGAGAATGTAAATTAGTGTGGCTGCTGTGGAAAACTGTATGATAGCTCCTCAAAAAAGTTGAGCATAGAATTACCATACAATCTACTAATTCCACTTGATACATAACCAAGGGAATTGAAAATAGGATCTCAGAGAGATATCTGTACACCCATGTTCATAGCAGCATTATTCATAAAAGCCAAAAGATGTAAGCTACTCAAGTGTCCACTAATAGATGCATGATACATATATATATGTACACACACACAATGGAATATTATTCAGCCTTAAGAAGGAAGTAAATTTTAACATAAGCTACAACATGGCTGAATGTTGAGGACATTATGCTAAATGAATTAAGCCAGTCACAAAATGATAAATACTATATGATTCCACTTACATAAGGTACCTAGAGTAGTCAAATTCATAGAGACAGAAAGTAAAATGGTGGTTGTCAGCAGCTTAGGGGAGGGAGAAAAGGGAGAGCTCTTGTTTAATGGGCACAGAGTTTTGATTTTGGAAGATGAAAAAGTTCTGTGACTGGGTGATGGTGATGGTAGTGTAACAACGTGAATGTACTTAATACTACTGAGATATAACTTTAAAAATGGTGAAGGTGGTAAATTTTATGTTATGTATACTTTACCACAATTAAAAATAATGATACAAAAAGAAAACCCCTCAATGCCTCAGAATTGTCTCTTCTAAAGCTATTCCTATGCATTTTTTGCAAGTTGTTATTTTGAGAGCATAAATATATTTAATTTTGGTGAACAAGTGTCAGTCCTTTCTTCAGTGAGAATGAGACAGGTAGGTAGAGGATACATCTGGAGCTAGGGATAAGGAAAATCTGCTTTTAGTATTGAAAAGGGCAAAGAAAGGAAGAAATACTTTGGGCCGCTAACAACAATTTCAGTTATATTACAGTTTTGCCTTTTCCTGGCTCAGCCCCACAGAGTCTCAAATCCAATAGTGTCTCCACTGTTTTTATGAATCTTAGATGATATTTGACCTGTGAAAACCTTTATCAAATTTCAGACTACGTACCTGAGCCAGCAAGACATTTGTAGAGATTCATCAAATCTTTATCCATGCTTTTTCATTACAGGTGATTCTTTACATAGTAATCTTAGTCTATGGCTGGTATTTCTTAAACATCAAATGAAAGACAAACCTTAAAGGAAAAAGAATATAAACAATTTAAACTTCACTGCAGCAACAACAAAACTAAATGCTATGAATGACATCTGTGTACATTCTTTGAAATTTGTTGAGACTTGCCATGCCAACCTCCCATTGTACCTGCCACTGGATACTTTTAAGGCTTTCTCTTTGTTTTTAGTTATCTATGTTTGTTTGGATTTACTATGATGTAGCCACACATGGTTTTCTTTTCATTTAGTCTTCTATGGGTCCTTAGAGCTTCTAGCTCTAGCTTAATGTTTTTCATCTGTTTTGGAAACTAGTATTTGGAAACTAGTATCTCATACTCAGATACTAGTTCTGTCCTATTCTCTCTGTCCTTCTGGGACTCAGCTACATATAAGTTAGACCATTTCACTTTATTCCATATGTCTCTGATTCTCTTTTCTCTATTACTTTTTCTGTTTTGGGCTCAATATGGTTATTTTCTGCTGACCTTTCACTTCACAAATCCTCTCTTCTGCTGTGTCAGTCCTCTAGTCCATCTACTGAATTCTTAATTTTAGTTATTGTATTGTTCAGTTCTAAAAGTTCTACTTGCTGGGGCATCTGGGTGGCTCAGTCATTAAGTGTCTGCTTTCGGCTCAGGTCATGATCCCGGGGTCCTGGGATCGAGTTCTGCATCTGGCTCCTTGCCCAGCAGGGAATCTGCTTCTCCCTCTCCCACTCCCCCTGCTTGTGTTCCCTCTCTCGCTGTCTCTCTCTCTCTCTCTCTCTCTCTGTCAAATAAATAAATAAAATCTTTAAAAAAAATAAATAAAAATTCTACTTGCCTTTTTAAAAAATATTTAAGGTCTTTGGAAAAATTATCAACTATTTGCATATCTTTAAATATATTAAACATAGTTCCCATTTTTTTGCTGAGGTATAATTGACATATAACATTTAGTTTCATGTGTACAACATAATGATTCAGTATTTGTATATATTGGGAAATGATCACCACAATAAGTCTGGTTAACATCCATCACCATGCACAATTACAATTTGTTTCTTCTGATGAGGACTTTTAAGATCTACTCTCAGCAACTTCCAAATATGCAGTATAATATTATTAACTATAATCACTATGCTGTACATTACATCCCATGACTTATTTATTTTGTAACTGTGAGTTTGTACCTTTTGATCCCATTCACCCATATCACTCCCCCCTCCCCCGAGGCAACCACCAGTCTGTTCTCTGTATTTATGAGCTTGGTTTTCTTTTTTATTTTTTTTTAAAGATTTTATTTATTTATTTGAGAGAGAGAATGAGAGAGAGAGAGAGCATGAGAGGGGGGAGGGTCAGAGGGAGAAGCAGACTCCCTGCTCAGCAGGGAGCCCGATGTGGGACTCGATCCCGGGACTCCAGGATCATGACCTGAGCTGAAGGCAGTCGCTTAACCAACTGAGCCACCCAGGCGCCCTTCTTTTTTTTTTTTTAAGATTTTATTTATTTATTTATTTATTTAATTGATAGACAGCAAGAGAGGTAACACAAGCAGGGGAAGTGGGAGAGGGAGAAGCAGGCTTCCCGAGGAGCAGGGAGCCTGATGCAGGGCTTGATCCTAGGACCCCGGCATCATGACCTGAGCTGAAGGTGGACGCTTAACGAACGAGCCACCCAGGCACCCCATGAGCTTGGTTTTCAATCAGAGTTCTCTTAAAGTTTCTGTTTGATCACTGCAATATCTGGGTCCGTGGTGGATCCTTTCCTATTGTCTATTCTCTTGATCTTTGGTCATTTCGTCTTTTTTTCCCTGGCATGCCTACTAATTTTTTGTTGAATGAAGCATATTCTGTATGAAAAATTATAGAGGCTCTGGGTGATATCTTCTTGTAGGAATGATTTAATTTTCTTCTGGCAGCCAGACTGATGGCCTTGTCCAGTTAGGGATTAAGATGTTTCACTGTTTCAGGCTTTGTAAGGTAGTCAGTTTCCAGCTTGTCTTTAATCTTAGCATATAATGTTTTAAAGATATCAAATGAAAGCTGTGATATATTACCCAGACCTTTTTACCCTCCTAGCCCCGAACTCCAGTTTTTGTTTCCTTATCACTTGCAGTGCCGTAATTTCTATTTAGCTGTTTAGCTTCTTACTGGTTGCTTTCTGCTTGGTTTCTCACACACTTTTCCTGCACATCTACAATTTAGAAACTGACAAAATGCTCCAAAGGGAAATTGTGAGCAACTACTTCTTTTTCTCCAAGATTCTGGCCCCCTCTCATCTTGGAGTTCAAGGCTACTGGTCCAGCCAAGTTTTGTCTTTTTAGACCTGTGAGACTGCCGCAAGTTCTGGGTCAACACACAGAGCTCAGCCTCCACACTGCAGAGGTTGAATTGGCAAATGCCTGAGGGAGAAGGAGTAGTAGCAAATGTAGGGTTCATCTAGGTGCATTTCCCTTTTCTCTGGGATCTTGGCCCCTCAAATCATGATTCTTTGGTTGCTCTCCAACACCTTTAGTCTGCATTTTAAAATTTTTTTAAATTTTTATTTTTTTATTTTTTTAAAGATTTTATTTATTTATTTGAGAGAGAGAGAATGAGAGACAGAGACCATGAGAGGGAAGAGGGCAGAGGGAGAAGCAGACCCCCCGCTGAGCAGGGAGCCCGATGCGGGACTCGATCCTGGGACTCCAGGATCATGACCTGAGCTGAAGGCAGTCGCTTAACCAACTGAGCCACCCAGGCACCCAAAATTTTTTTAAATTTTTAAAAAGATTTTATTTATTTATTTGACAGAGCATAAACACAGGGGGTGGTAGGCAGAGGGAGAAGCAGGCTCCCCCCTGAGCAGGGAGTCCATTGTGGGACTTGATCCCAGGACCCTGGGATCACGACTTGAGCCCAAGGCAGATGCTCAACAGACTGAGCCACCCAGGTGCCCCTTTAGTCTGCATCTTATCCAGCTTTCTTAGTTGTTCTCAGTGCGAATGTTATTCTGATGCAAGTTACTTCATCTTATTTAGAACCAGAAGTCATTTGGTAAACTATTTTATAAGTACTTATCTAATGCAGATGCAGGAATTTTTCAGATGGCTTAAGATAAACTTTCTTTTAAATCATTTAAAAGAACCATTTGGTAGGTAATGTAATGATTAATAAAAACTTTATCTCAGGTATCTTATCAATCATTCCAAAGATGTATAACCCAGCAGATGTGTTTGTGGTTGTAAAGTAAACCCTAAAAAAGGTTTTCCATTTTTTAAGATGGACTCCTTTTTTTCTAATATTTTTGGAATTTTCACATTTTTGTTGGTTGTATGGCATGCAAAATGGAAACCTAATTTTGGCTAGTAATCAGTTTATGATGTTTTTATGAAAAAGTTTTTTGCTTTTTAAAAATAACAATGTGTCTTAGAGATAAATTTGAATTTGTTTAGTTTTAAAACTAACCAAACCTTACCTAACATATATATATTTCTATAACTAAATTTATTTTCTTCAAAGATTATTTATTTATTTATTTGAGAGGGAGTGAGAACTAGAGAAATCACAGAGGGACAGGGAGAAGCAGACGACTCCCTGCTGAGCAGGGAGCCTGATGCGGGACCCAGTCCCAGGAACCTGAGATCATGACCAGAGCCAAAGGCAGACACTCAACCGTCTGAGCCACCCAGGTGCCCCTAAATTTTCTATATACTAAGTCACTTCCATTAAGCAAATTTATTTTTATGAGTATATTGGATATAAATCTTTCTAAAATCTATTATTAAAAATAGTGTTGGGGCACCTGAATGGCTCAGTCAGTTAAGCGTCTGCCTTCAGCTCAGGTCGTGATATCAGGGTCTCAGGATTGAGACCCTCCTTGGGCTCCCTGCTGAGCAGGGAGCCTGCTTCTCCCTCTACCTCTGCTCCTTCCCCTGCTTGTGCATGCACTCTCTCTTTCAAATAAATAAATAAAATCTTAACAACAACAAAAAAGGGTTCTAACTGGGGCACCTGGCTGGCTCAGTCAGAGAGTAGGGACTCTTGATCTCAGGGTCATGAATTTGAGCCCCACATTGGGTATAGAGATTACTTAAATAAATAAAAACTTAAAAAATTGAGTATAACTTATTTTTTATTTGGAAAATATGGAAGACCCTAGTGAGGAATTTAAAGTAAATAAACTATTCTCCAAAGACAACAAATGGTAACTTTTGGATGTAGTTTCTATTGTAGATACTGTGCTATACTGCCCAGATCTTTCTTGCTACTGCAAGGTTGTTGGGAGTTTCCTCAGCTTAAAAGACCGTTTGCACAAGGACATACTCTTTTTTAGGGCAGCCTGTGTCCAATGACTAGTTGATGCAGGGTATGAAGACCCAGCCTCATTGTGCCATTTCAATTTTGTAGCTCTATGTGAAATTGACTGAGGTTTTTATTAGGTCTGCATTGTAGTTCAGCTTCTCCCTGTGCCCAATCATGTTTTCTTCCCTTCCTCCTATAGCTTTGGATCCCAAGAGCACTCCCTGATAAACTGCCTGTGTACTAATCTCCATCTCAGAGTGTGCTTTCTGGGGAACTCAAACCGTGACAGTCCCTTTCTAGCTTTTTCCATTCATATTTTTTATATAGTCAAGATTATTTTATATATATGCATTTCTCATGTATGTATCTGTGCACTCCTTTTCACTATTTATGACATGAATATTTTTTCTTGTTATTTAGAATTGTTTATTTTTCAGATTATAATATGGATTAGACAGAGTTTATTTAACCTTTGCTTTATCATTGGACATTTATTTCCACAGTTTGAGTATTATAAATAATGTTTTGAATATTTGTTAAACACATTTTTGTATGTGTTTTGGACTATTTTCATAGAATCAATTCTTAAAGATAGAGTTGCTGAATATTTTTTTTTAATTTTATTTATTTATTTGAGAGAGAGAATGAGAGAGAGAGAGAGCATGAGAGGGGGGAGAGTCAGAGGGAGAAGCAGACTCCCTGCTCAGCAGGGAGCCCGATGTGGCACTCAGTCCCGGGACTCTAGGATCATGACCTGAGCCGAAGGCAGTGGCTTAAACCAACTGAGCCACCCAGGTGCCCGAGTGCTGAGTATTTTTAAGGTACTTTGTATATAATGCTAAATTGCTTTCCAAAAAGGCTGTACCAGTTTATACTCCCATCAACAGTATATCAGTGTCCTTCCTCAAATGTCCCATTAGTATAAGTATTATCTCTCCTTTCCAAAGAGATGATACTGAATATAACTTAAACTTTTGTGAGTAATAGGTCATCATAATAAATGTGACTAATAGGGCAAATAGTACTTTGAAGCTCTCATAGTCTACTAAGGTGTGTAGGATATTTGCCCATATGCTAATACATATTACCTCAAGTCAGAAGTTTTAGAGGGCCTGCATTCTTCATTATGAGACTATAAAATCTTATTTTTTTGCTACCCTCTAGTTCCCAGAATTTTTGCAGCTTCTTTTCTTCTGCTATGGATACTCTTTGGAGGGTCTTCCTAGATTGTGGGGAACCTTCTTTAATCCCCAGCCATTTTGTATAACTTGATATCCTTTCTCGCCTCAGCCACATGCAGCTAGACCAGGGGTGGCAACATCTCCTACCCTGGCCATTCCATGTCCATTTCCTGGGACTTTCCCAGAGGAGGGCAGCTCACTCACTATGGTTAGACCTGTAGACTCGAAGCTTGGGAGCTATGTGGTGGGCATCTTTCATCAGTCATGGGGCCCAGAAAGTGGAGGTTGCAGATGTGAACATAGGAGCAGAGATGAGAAACTGAGAGCGATTGATTAGCTTTCTTGAGCCCTCCTTCCGGTTCTGTCTGAAGCCTTGTTCCGGTCTTTAGGCTTTAAAGACTTAAAATCCTTAAAATCCTCCTTAAAAGGGCATTTAACAACAACAAAAAAAGGGTTCTAACTGGGGCACCTGGCTGGCAGGTATCCTTAAAATCCTCCTCACCTGCCTAAGTTAACTCAAATTAGTTTGTTACTTAGGACAACATTACTTTTTCTGTCTTTAAACTGATGTGAACTTGGAATGGATAAAGTTGTAAAATAAGACTACAGGTAGAGTCTGAACGAAAATTTAAGGGATTCTCCTTCAAGTAAAGCTTTAGGGCATGCAAGCGGTTCTTCTCTTTTGAACATTCAGAGGCTATTTTTGCCTTTTATTCTGGATAGTGTTCTAGATAGTTGAATTTTAGCCACTTTGTAAGTCAATTTAAGTTTTTTAGTACTTTAGGCAGAAATATATTTTTTATACATAGATCTCAAGAGGGATTATTGGCTAACATTGGCTTTTGTAAATAGCATAAGGAATACTGATTTGCCAATTGGATATTACGGAGAGCTTTGTAATTGTCAACATTTATTTAAAAGTCTCTGCAATAGTTGGTTTTCTAGATATTGAAATACTTAAGTAGGTAAGTTCAGCAGAATCGTTAATACTTGCCCAGAGCTTGACACCTGGGTAACATTACAAGAAGTAACATTCTATCTTTTATTTAATCAGAATAAGTTTTGTCTTGATAACAGTTACCTGGAAGGAACACTGACTAAATACTGCAGTATATTTGTAACTCAGTGCTAGGTGGTGTGCTTTATAGAGTTGATGTGCTTTTCCATTGGCAGGAAAGCTTTGAGGGTTTTAGTACAGAATCAGGGGGACCCTTGGCCCTTTCCTTGTCCATCTGTAGGTTTTATTCTTTTTTTTTTTTTTTTTTTTTAAGTGTATTTATTTAAGTAATCTCTACACCCAGCATGGGGCTCGAACTCACGACCTGGAGATCAAGAGTTGCATGCTCTTTTGACTGAGCCAGCCAGGTGCCTCTGTAGGCTTTGTTCTGATCCCCAACCCAGAGATTTCATTTTATGTTTTAGTGTACTAGCATTTGGATTATAGTTTGGATGGGTTAGTGGAAAGCCATTCCTACTAATAGGGAATGTTTTATTGATGATGAGTCATTGATGATGAGTCAAAATGTCTTTTGTTTAGAAACCAGGGATGGAACCACTTAGTGATGAATGCATGTTTTCTTCATATGAGAGAGGGAAGATATATGAGTCTGTATTGCTGATTCGGGCTGTTCCTCCCTGCCTCATTCTTTTCTGTCTATGACAGGTTGAGCTATCATATTGTGGGTGTTGGAGCGAGGGGCCAGTCAGTGAAACTTGTTAGGCTGGTAGTTCACCATTGGGCTTCTGCTTACTTTTTCTAGCCTTATATAATGCAAGCTAAAGCATAGTGTCATTATATTTGTGTTATAAACAATTTATTATTAAATACAGATTATTTATAGTTTTAGTGGAAAGGATATATTTTTACCCATATTTCCCCCCACCTCCTGCATACCCCACCTAAGTAAACCAAAATTTAATGATGTCTGTTGAGGCTGTGTAGCTGTGAGTCAGAATGCTCAATATCTCTGTGGAATTGTTGCCAAGGTTTTAGTCACTCTGAGGAGCGTAATGTTTTCCAGAGCATAATATGTGAGTAAGTAGCATGTTTAACTGCTAAAGAACACATTTTTGAAATGGAAGAAACATTCTCCATTCTTTGCTAATGTGTTGTGGGAAAGAGTGGTTACATATTCATTTTATGGCTCATTAATTAATGACAAAAAGTATAAGAAATCTGATTTGCAAATTCTATAGATTGTTGACGATCATTTGCCAGCCACTTAATCAGTAGCTACAATTAAATCACCCTCAAAATTTTCGCTCTGATATATAGTTTGTGTTGGACAAGAGGCAACCCTTTTTGTCCCTTTCCCCCAAAACATGTTAACTAACTCTTGAGTGTCAGGGTTCAAAGCCTATTCACATGTGACCTGGGATAACCTGTCTTCCCTGAGACCTTGGTAGCAGCCCGAAGGTTCTACAAGCTCCTGTTCTCATCCCATCTCATTTTCTTGATTCAGAGCCTAAGTATCGGTTCTGAGTATTCTTCTATGATTAAAAACAAAGTCAGTGTTTTCTTATGGGAAAAACCTAAAACATACACTAAAGTAGGAAAAACAGTACAATAAGTTCCCACATGCCCATCCTCCAGCTTCAGCATTCAGTTCATGGCTAATCTATCCACACCCAGTTCTGCCCTCCTATATTATTCTGAAGGAAATCCTGTACATTTTGTCATTTTATCCCGTGTATTTCAGTGTGTACCTATGCAGGGGAGAGTGACCGTATCAGGCCTAACTGCTGTCCTTTGAAAGGTTTGCTTACAAGTTTGGCCCTTGGCTGGCATCTAAGAACTTAGATTTCAGGAGGGTTCTCTCACCACCTTAATTATTAGCAGTTCATTGTGCCTATGTTTTGTGTACAAACAATATGGTTCATGCTGAACACCTGCTTTCCTTCTGGGAGTCTGTAATCTTGGTACATGCTAGGCAGAGAGGGCTTGTGTAACCAGCCCCCAGTAAAATGTTGGGCACTGAGACTCTAATGAGTGTCTCTGGTAGATGACATTTCAGAACTCATTGTTGAGGGAATTAAGCACATACTGTGTGAATCCACTGGGAGAAGACTCTTGGAAGCTTGCACCTGGTTTCCTCTAGACTTCACCCTATGTACCTTCTCCCTTTGCTAATTTTGCTCTGTGTCCTTTTGCTACAATGAATCCTAGCCATGAGTACAGTATATATTGAGTTCTGAGAAACTTCTCTAGGAAATCACTGAACTTGGGAGTGGTCATGGAGATCTTTGAAACAATATCTCTAACACAAGCACTTAAAATAAAATATCCACAGTACCATTTTATACATAAAAATATCCATAATAATTCCTTAATATCATCACATTCAAGTCAGTTTGCATTTCCAGTTGTATCATAAATGTCATAATCTTTTTAGTTTGTTTGAATCAAGTTTCAGATATTACAGTTGGCTGGTGTTTCTTTAAATCTCTATCTGTAGGCTCCCTCTCCATCTCTTCTTTCTCCCTCACATTTGTTGAAGAAACTGGGTCATTTACCCTGTGGAATTTCCCACAGTCTGGTTTTTGCTGATTATATTGCCATGGTGTAGTTTACTGTGTTCTTCTATAAATTGGTAGTTGGATCTAGAGGCTTTTTTGTGTGAATTTTTGAACGCCACTGGCTTCATGTGTCCTGAGGTTATGCCTTAATTTCCATTTGATTAATGTTTGCCAAGTACTTTGAGGTACTTGGATAAAAAGAGTTCTAACAGAAAATATCTTTGTTTTCGTTAAGCATGAGACTAGATCTTTTGACACTTGGAGCCTGACTCACCGTCTTTAGAGAATCCAATCAAAAGTATATGGCTTAGTGTTCTTTACCTGTCTTTCAGGTATTAAACCTGGCAGAGTTCCCTGAGCTAAAGCTGACTTTAATTATCTAGGGCTGGTACAATTAATTCTATGCTGACCAGATATTATGTGTAGGTGGAAATGTAGTTTTAAAAAATGTATCTTACTGTTTTTTTAGGGTTCTAAAACAAAATAGAAAACATCAGAACCCGGGACGCCTGGGTGGCTCAGTCGGTTAAGCATCTGCCTTCAGCTCTGCTCATGATCCCGGATCCTGGGATCGAGTCCCATACTGGGCTTCTTGCTCAGCGGGGAGACTGCTTCTCCCTGGGCCTGCCTCTCCCCCTGTGTGTGCTCTCTCTCTCTCCCATACTCTCTCTCTGATAAATAAATAAATAAAATCTTAAACAAACAAACATCAGAACCCTACTAAAATCTGTAAACTCCAACATGTAATGATTTGCTATGTAACAGAATCCTTTAGTATCTTATTAACCAAGTTCTAATTAATGAATTATTAAGTTCTTCTTACTCCAACTCTATAGGAATAATCTGACAGCAAGGGTCCAATGTAATTATCACCTTTGGAGATATGCCTTTTTGAAATGACTGTGTGGGCATTTAATAAATATTTAGAATACAGATGTACACTTTAAAAAATTTTTAATTTTAATAAAATACACAACATAAAATGTCCCATCTTAACTGTACAGTTCACTAATGTCAAGTATATTCATATCTTCATCTTGCAAAATTAAAACTCTCTACCCATTAAACAACAACTCCCTGTGTCCTCCTCCCTCCTGACTCTGGCAACCACTTTTCTATTTTATGTCTATGAATTGGACTACTCTAGGTACCTCGTGTAAGTGGAATCATAACAGCATTTGTCTCTTTGACTTATTTCATTTAGCATAATACCCTCAAGGTTCATCCATGTAGTAGCATGTTTTAGCATTTCCTTCCTTTTCAAGGTTGAATAATATTCTACTGTATGTATATACTACATTTTGTTTATACATTCATCTGTTGATGGATATTTGAATTACTTCCACCTTTGGGATATTACGAATAATGTTGCTGTGAACATGAGTGTACAAATATCTCTTAGAGACCCTGCTTTCAATTCTTTTGGGTATATATTATTGCTGGATTGGATAGTAATTCTATGTTTAATTTTTTAAAAGAACTTCCGTACTGTTTTCCATCACAGCTGGAAATTTTACATTCCCACCAACAGTGCACAGGCATTCCAGTTTCTCCACATCTTCTCCAGCACTTGTTGTTTTATGATTTTGTGAAGTAGTGTCTCCTTGTGATTTTGATGTGCATTTCCCTAATGATTAATGATGTTTAGTATCTTCTCATGTGCTTGTTGGGCATTTGTATATCTGCTTTGGAGAAATGTCTATTCAAGTCCTTTGCCCATTTTTAGTCACATTGTTTATTTTTGTTGGTGTTGAATTGTAGGAGTTCTTTATATATTCTGGGTGTTAACCCCTTATCGGATATATGATTTGCAAATATTTTCTCCCATTCTCTAGGTTGCCTTTTCACTCTTGATCGTGTGCTTTGATGCACAGAAGTTTTTCATTTTGTTGTAGTCCAGTTTATTTATTTTTTCTTTTGTTGTCTGTGCTTTTGGTGTCATATCCAGGGAATCATTGCCAAATTCAACGTCAGGAATCTTTTCTCCTATGTTGTCTCCTAAAATTTTTTATAGTTTTAGCTATTACATTTAGATCTTTGATCCATTTTGAGTTAATTTTTAGTTGTGGTGTAAGGTTGGAGACTGGCTTCACTCCCTGCAGGTACACTTTTGCACTTTGGTTTAGTGATGCATGAGCACATTGTCTCGAAGGTAGGGGGAGGGCTCTCAAGGTAGTTACACTATTGACAACTGCTTGCTGTGGGAAACTTGCCTTAATGCCTCCTCTAATGGGTAGTTGTTATTGACCTGTCTCATTTTTCCCCAAAGAGGCTTTTTTTTTTTTTTTTAAGATTTTATTTATTTATTTGATAGGGAGCGAACACAAACAGGGCAAGCAACAGGCAGAGAGAGAGGGAGAAGCAGGCTTCCCGCGGAGCAGGGAGCCCGATGTGAGGCTCAATCCCAGGACCCTGGGATCATGACCTGAGCCGAAGGCAGATGCTTAACCGACTGAGCCACCCAGGCCCCCCCCACAAAGAGTCTTTCTGAGTTTTAAGAAAGTAAGATAAATTGTTAAATAATACTTACTATCTATTAAATTGTAATTATTTATAATTTTTAGTTAGATTCTTTAACTTTTTATTATTAAAAGTTTTAAAACATAAACAAAGAAAAGAGAATAGTAAAACAAATTCCCAAGTACAGGTTTCAACAAATGTCGGCATTTTGCACATTTTGCTTTATTTATTGCCTTTCCCAGCTATTTTTATTTCTGGAGTATTTTAAGGTGAATCCTAATGATTTTATCATTTCATTTCTTTAATATGTTTAATGTAAGCATACCGATTTTTGATCAAATATGTATTATGTTAAAATGTGCTTTTCCTATACTTTATAATAGGATACTTGCGCAGTTGACCCTTGAGCAATGTGGGGGTTAGTGTCACTGACACTCCACACAGTCAAAAATCCAAGTATAACTTTTGTCTCCCCCAAAACTTAGCTGCTAATAGCCTACTGTTGACCAGAAGCCTTAACAATAATGTAAACAGTCAATTAACACATATTCTGTACGTTTTATGTATTATATAATGTATTCTTACAATAAGATAACCCAGAGAAAAGAAAATACTCTTAAGAAAATCATAAGGAAGATAAATATATATTTTTTTGAAGAGAAAATATATTTACAGTACTGTATTTATTGACAAAAATCCATGTGTAGGTGATCCTTTGCAGTTCAAATCTGTGTTCAAGAGTCAACCGTATAATCAATTCGTATTGTTTTAAGCCCTTGGACTAGGATCAGCAGTATAATTTTGGTATTTGAGATTGCTTTAGAGTTTTATAATTTTGCATATTTACTCTATGGCATTTCTTTGATCATAATTGCAATAATATGCTGCCAAAGTCTCAGGAACCCAAACTTTAGTTATGGCATTGCTCTTTTGGAAAAACTGCCTTTACAGTTCTGCATGTTAGAATGTGGTTTCCAAGAACTCATTATTTACGGATATCAACTACATAATATTTATTAACTGTTATAATGAGAGCTCACAGGAAATATAACAAAAATATGCTGCTTCTTTTTTAGTTTCTTCCTCAGTGTTTTGAGTCCTAGTGGATATTATGTAACAAGACCAACCACCTAATCCATTTTTCTTTCAACTCTACTTTTTTTTTTCAGACTGGAGAATTTAATAAAGTTCAGTAAAGTGGGGGATTTTTTTTTTTTTAAAGATTTTATTTATTTATTTGACAGAGAGAGACACAGTGAGAGAGGGAACACAAGCAGGGGGAGTGGGAGAGGGAGAAGCAGGCTCCCCGCCGAGCAGGGAGCCCGATGCGGGGCTCAATCCCAGGACCCTGAGATCATGACCCGAGCCGAAGGCAGACGCTCAACGACTGAGCCACCCAGGCGCCCCGGGGAATTTTTTAATATAGAGGAAATACGATGTGGAAGTTAAGAATTCAGAAACAGATGACCATTGAATTGAAAGATAATCAGAGGCCTCATCCACAGTTAGAGTTTTCTTTTTAGTCTTTGTATTGCCTGATTGCCCAGAGCTGCTGGAACCCAAAGGGGGGCTCCAGATAGGTCATCTCAGCAGGCTCTTTGAAGTAGGGCTGTTTGGTAATTTGGAGGGGATAAGGTTGAGTGGGGTCAGAGGTTTTGAGAGCTCTTGCTGTATAAGTAAGTTAGTTCCTTCAATCTGGGACATATTAAAACTATATGTAGGGTCTAGAAACCCAAGAATGATGAAGGATAATGCAAAATCGAAACTGGGAAAAACCATAGTGTAAAACCTATTTTAGCATGCTCTGCATACATGCCTCATATAGTTTTGTGTCTTTTAACCTATTTCTCCGTGAGAGCCCCGAAATTTTTTTTTTTTAAGATTTTATTTATTTATTTGAGAGAGAGAGAATGAGAGACAGAGAGCATGAGAGGGAAGAGTGTCAGAGGGAGAAGCAGACCCCCAGCTGAGCAGGGAGCCCGATGTGGGACTCGATCCCGGGACTCCAGGATCATGACCTGAGCCGAAGGCAGTCGCTTAACGAACTGAGCCACCCAGGCGCCCAAGCCCCGAAATTTTTAATACTGAGGTAAAAACTCCCATCACAGTCTTCTTTAAAGGTATATAAGAAGCATTCATACATAACACAAATACTGACATAATACTTTCTTAAGAAAGCCCACATTCCCCATGCTGACATTTCAAATTGTGAACATCTTCTGCTTCACACACATGCTTAAAGGGGTGTATCTTTGTTGAGAATCTTCCATGGAGCCTCAATTGTGGGCATCTGATGACTCCATGGGCATGATGGCAGTCAAGTGTGCACACTTGGCCTTTAGAATTGGCCCCCACTCCTCTTAGCCTTTTACTAAAGCAACAAGGGAGAAAGTGTAATTCTGTTTTTCTTTTTAACATTATCCTTATTTTTGTCTGTGCTGTGTATCATTTCCTTTTTTCTCTTGTTTTTGGAGAATTTTAGCTAAGTTACTATTTGAAAAAAATCTGCAAAAGGCTTTTGTTTGTTTTCAGCTGGAAAAGACTCTCACGATTTATTAATTTATTTTTTAATTTATTTTTAATTTATTTTTTTTTTAAAGATTTTATTTATTCATTAGAGAGAGAGAGACAGAGGAGAGCACAAGCAAGGGGAGAGGCAGAGAGAGAGGGAGAAGCAGACTCCCTGCTCAGCTGGGAGCCAGATGTGGCTCAGGACCTGGAGATCATGACCTGAACTGAAGACAGATGCTTAACCATCTGAGCCACCCAGGCACCCTGGGTCCGATCTCTTTAAAAATGTGAAGAAAATGAAAGTATAAAAGAGAAGATGCCTCTCAGAAGGTGACATTTGAGCTGAGGTTGGATAAGAAAGCAACTAACAGGGCGCCTGGGTGGCTCAGATGGTTAAGCGTCTGCCTTCGGCTCAGGTCATGATCCCAGGGTCCTGGGATCGAGTACCGCCTCGGGCTCCCTGCTCAGCGGGGAGCCTGCTTCTCTCTCTGCCTCTCTCTCTCTCTGTCTCTTATGAATAAATAAATAAAATCTTAAAAAAAAAAAAAAAGAAAGCTACTAACAGCACTGTGTAATGGAGAGAGAACTGAAGTTGGGGCTAGACATTCTTGGGTCAGGTACTGGCTCCTCCACTTACTAGCCGTCAGCTGGGCCAAGCTACCTTACCTCACCCGATCTCAGTTTTTCCATCTGTAAGACAGGGGTGACAATGCCCAGTGATAGGGCAAAATGGACCTTGGTTCTTTGACCTCCTTTGACCTTGATCAGGAAGAGAGGCCTGGCCCTTGCAAGGAATAGACCATGCCGTGGCCTCCTTTTTCCACTCCCTCCCTTACTCCCACCCCCAGTTTAACACAAAACCTTATTCACAGAGGGACTCAATGAATACATATAGAATTAAAATTTCATTTGAAAATGAATAGGAAGAATACAGAAGAATGTGATTTTGGCAATTCATAAAAATGAAAAACAATTTACCATAGAAATGTTGGTAGGACTGTATGCTCTTGTCTGTTTATTTAAAACATTTTTTAAATTATTTATTTTTTTTAGATTTTTTAAAATATATTTGAGAGAGAGAGAGATAAGAGAGAGAGCATAAGCAGGGAGGAGAGGGAGAAGCAGAGGCTTGATCCCAGGACCCTGCAGTCATGATCTGAGCTGAAGGAGGCCGCTTAACCGACTGAGCCAGCCCGGCGCCCCTCCGCTTGTCTGTTTATGATGACAATTATCAATTTAAAAATAATTTTATATAGCTACTTCATGCCAGGCTCTTGAATTCATTTCTAAGTTTCAGCCCAAAGGATTTTCCAGTGTTTTCAAAAGAACAACATTGAGAGCTGACAAATAGATTTGCTTATTGTTATGGATAATATTTAAGAAATTTAAATACTATTATCATGCTAAAAAAACAGGACAGCAATCTTTATTCTGTGTTAAAGTTGTGGGGCTTTTTCTACTAAGAATTTTTATTATTTTTTTGTCTGTTAATTTCAGCATTCCACTTCCTGGCTGTGGTGTATAAAATTACATTCATAAAAAAAAAATTACATTCATATAGTAGAAACATGTATAGTTAGTACCCATGGAAGTGGTTTCTTGATAAATCTAAAAAGAGAAACAGTGTAAATATTATGCAGATTTATTTTTTCTTTTTATTTCATTTCAGTACATTGGTCAGTGCTACCTAGGGTAAAAATTTCTGAAAAGACACCTTGTTATTCAAGAATTCAGCATCTCATGATCTGATCAGAGGTTTCATGTGGCAGAGGGAGAAGGAGAGAGAGAATCCCAACCAGGCTCCATGCTCAGTGCAGAGCCTGATGCGGGATTATATCTCATGACCATGAGATCATGACCTGAGCCAAAATCAAGAGTTGGATGCTTAACTGACTGAACCATCCAGTCGCCCCTAGAGATCAACTAATTTATTTTAGAAACTAGCTACTTAACTTATGTGACAAAACTTGAACTCTCTAGGAGTCCCCTTAATTCCAATAGTATTTGAAAATATGCTCTACATCAAAAACTAATGATGTAGTATATGTTGGCTAACTGAACATAATAAAAAAAAAAATCTGCTGTACTCTGTTCAAATTCAATACCCCAAACATTTTTTTGGCATTGAAATGATTCATCACCTGACAATCTTTGTACACATAGCCAACTCTATTTTATTCTTATTTAAAGATCAGTGTTCTATCATTACAGATCATTAGTCGAGGAGGAGTAATTTAAAGTATTAGGAACCTCTGTATCAGTTGAAGACTGATTAGAAATAAAGATCATTTTTAGTGATGGGTATTTTTTTTTTTAAGATTTTTATTTATTTTTTGACAGAGAGAGACACAGCGAGAGAGGGAACACAAGCAGGGGGAGTGGGAGAGGGAGAAGCAGGCTTCCTGCTGAGCAGGGAGCCCGATGCAGGGCTCCATCCCAGGACCCCGGGATCACGACCCAAGCCGAAGGCAGACGCTTAACAACAGCCACCCAGGTGCCCCTAGTGACGGGTATTTTTTAGCTGAGAAGAGTTCTGTAATATTCAACTCAGTCTCTTTATTATGATCACTCAGAAGAACAGATAGTTTATTCAATTAAAAAAGACTATTAAATCAGAGAGTATTTGGGGAAACAAGGATATAACTGCAATTTTTGTTTCTAGCTACAAAGTTGTTTTATTAATTTAGGAACATAAAAATGCACTCTATTCTATGGCATCTCTTATAATGACCATTTTGGAATATTTAAATCTGCAAAAGTCTGTGAAAATTGAAACAGTGGTCAGGGTAAAGCTTACCTCCTGCCCGTCTTTTTCTGGTAATAAAAAGAGCTAGGAGGGTGCAGTGCTTTTCCCCTGAATATTCACCTCTTCTGTCCCCAGCTATGGAAACAGGGGTGTGAGTGTGTGTGTGTGTGTGTTCTACTGTAGCTACACAACTACCCAGGATCTCTTGTGTTCCAGTTCTTTGAATTCTAATTCAGCTATACTTTTTTTTTTAAGATTTTATTTATTTATCTGACAGAGAGAGACACAGCGAGAGAAGGAACACAAGCAGGGGGAGTGGGAGAGGGAGAAGCAGGCTTCCCGCAGAGCAGGGAGCCTGATGCGGGGCTCGGCTCCAGGACCCCAGGATCATGACCTGAGCCGAAGGCGGACGCTTAACAACTGAGCCACCCAGGCGTCCCATATAATTGTTGAATACTTTTGATTCTGCTTGTATAGTTAGTCATTTAGTGAATGAATCTAATCAGTTTAATTTTTATTAAAATGAAGTGTCAAGGGTTAGCGACCTGTTCCCCTAGCTCACTTTGTTTGTGTGTCAGAGCTCAACAATCCCATTGTACACTAACAAATCTTTGAAGAGAGGTTTAAAAAGTGGTCTCTAGTTCTGACTGACTTCCTAGGGAGCCTTCCAGTGCTCTAGCAACCCCCATGCTTTTCCTGTTCGGGAGAGGGCTGCCTACAATTGCTTTCAGAAGGGATTAACACCACCAGAAGCAAGGCTTTTGGTCAGAAGTGCTCATTTCTATAGTGTGACATTAGTCATTTTTCCAGATTACTGTGTTGTGATGCTAAAAGTTGAAGAACCACAGTTAGGGTTACGATGAGGATGTGGACACAGCCATAAGCTAAGGAGAAGGTTCATCGGGTCTGGGAATGGACCTTCAAATCCTTGCCACTGTCTTTTTCTTCTTCTTCTTCTTCTTTTTTTTTTAAGATTTTATTCATTTGAGAGAGAGAGACAGTTTTTTTCTCTCTTCTTTTTTTTAAAGATTTTATTCATTTGAGAGAGAGAGAGAGAAACAGCATGAGAGGAGATAGGGTCAGAGGGAGAAGCAGGCTCCTCGCTGAGCCGGGAGCCCGATGTGGGACTCGATCCCAGGACTCCCGGGATCATGACCTGAGCCGAAGGCAGTCGCTTAACCAACTGAGCCACCCAGGCGTCTGAGAGACAGTTTTTTTCTCTCTTCTTTTTTTTAAAGATTTTATTCATTTGAGAGAGAGAGAGAGATAGAGCACAAGCAGGGGGAGAGGCAGAGTGAGAGGGAAAAGCAGACTCCCAGCTGAGCTGGGAGCCTGACATGGGGCTCGATCCCAGGACCTGGAGATCATGACCTGAGCCAAAGGCAGACGCTTAACCATCTGAGCCACCCAGGTGCCCCGCCACTGTGTCTCTCAAGGTCATTTGCCTTCAGAACCTAGGATATTGGCATTGGGGGGCAGATGTTTTTCTAAGTTATGGTATTAGAATAAGTGGGAAGAAACGCTGGGTGCTGAGGATGGATTTTTCAGGATTGTCTAGGTGTTTCTTGACTGCTAAAGGCCTCACATACATTGCTTTTTATATTACTAAGTCTCTAATGCCACCCACATGTCACTTTTTCCATCTCCTACTCCTGAGACTTCTGCCAGGACATTGCCATCATCATTGTATCGTGAATGAATTCACAGTGCTTGCCATACCCACAGTCTCTTCAAAGGGTAACTTTAACCCTCCACCCCACCCCACCACTCTGGACTCCTGCTGAGAACCACATGATCCAGCCCTTCTGGCCAAGCTGACTGGATCAGGGGAGGCCCTGACCCAAGGCTAGCTCACTCAGAGGCTGGCCAGGGTCTTATGATGTTGTCTAGTCTCAAAAGTCCAGTCTAAACAGAGGCAGTAGTGTTTAACTGAGCCATTCAGATATTCTGTTTTGGGAATTGCAACTGGGAAGGATAGAAAAGATAAACCAGAGAAGAGTGGTATAGGCCTGTGTACAATGACCAACGCATTGCAGTGGTCCATCAGAAGTGCTGCAGATCCCGGGGCGCCTGGGTGGCTCAGTCGGTTAAGCATCTGACTTCAGCTCAGGTCATGATTTCAGGGTCCTGGGACTGAGCCCCACATCGGGCTCCATGCTTAGCAGGGAGTCTGCTTCTCCCTCTCGCTCTCCCTCTGCCCCTTGCGCTGCTTATACATGCTCTCTCTCTCTCAAATAAATAAATAAAATATATTTTTAAAAACGCTGCAGATCCCTGTTGTTGAGCTTCCTGGGCCTGCCCTGGAATCGACTGGCCTCTGTGAAACTCACCCCTTCTCTGGTTCCTTATTCTTGTTTCCACTGTGTTTTTTTTTTTTTTTTTTTTTTTTTTGAGAGAGAGAATGAGAGAGAGCAAGCACATGAGAGGGGGGAGGGTCAGAGGGAGAAGCAGACTCCCCGCCGAGCAGGGAGCCTGATGCGGGACTCGATCCCGGGACTCCAGGATCATGACCTGAGCCAAAGGCAGTCGCTTAACCAACTGAGCCACCCAGGCGCCCTCCACTGTGTTCTTATATGCTCTTCCTATCCTTCACTTGAATGAGCTTAAGTGACTCTCAACCACTTGTAATCATAGGCCCTTCGAAGCCTAAAGAAGTAAAAAATGGTGGGTGATCTAGGGGCATCATGGATCAGAGTTACAGCTCAGGAGTAGGGGATTAGCAACCTGGGACTCAGGCTCCCAGTTGTGTGCTGCTTCAACTTCTATACTAAGAGACAAGTTTGAGGTTTTTTTGGACAAATTTCATTAAAAAACAAAACAAAAACCCAGATTTTATATTTTAGAGCATTTTTAGCTTCACAGCAGACTTGAGTAGAAAGTACAGAGTTCCCATATATCTTTGACCCCATACAAACATCAGCCTTTTTTTTTTTTTTTTAAGTTTTTATTTTATTTGAGACAGAGAGAGAGAGCAGAAGCAGGGGGAGTGGGAGGCAGAGGGAGAAGCAGGCTCCCTGCTGAGCCGGGAGCACGATGTGTGGGGCTCAGTCCCAGGACCCTGGGATCATGACCTGAGCCGAAGGCAGACGCTTAACCGACTGAGCTACCCAGGCATCCCTCATACACAGCCTCTTTATTTAAAAAATATACTATGAACAGAAAAAAATATCAAAGATAAATTTCACCTTGTTGAGTTGTTTTGGGTGTTAGTGTACTGAAAGGTTTTTTATTTTTCTGCCTCCCTTATTAACTTCACTGCTTCTATATTCTTATATTTATTGAAACTCTACCCTGACTTAGAGTTCCTGTGTGTTTCAGTATGGAATTGTTAGAGTATGGATCGTGTTGACTTCCTTTTCTCTCAGCTCTGGGTATCCTCTTCCCTTTTCAGCAATAGTGAGGGACTCAAGCTCACTCAAAAAACAACCATTGGGGGGGCGCCTGGGTGGCTCAGTTGGTTAAGCGACTGCCTTCAGCTCAGGTCATGATCCTGGAGTCCTGGGATCGAGTCCCACATCAGGCTCCCTGCTCAGCGGGGGGTCTGCTTCTCCCTCTGACCCTCTTCCCTCTCGTGCTCTCTGTCTCTCATTCTCTCTCTCAAATAAATAAATAAAATCTTTAAAAAAACAAAAAACAAAAAACAACCATTAAGAATATGAGTTCTACTCTTTCCCAGTTCAGTTTCCTCCACGTGATGCCCTGAGGAAAGGCAGGTAGAGTCACAGATACTTGGCTTATTTATGCTGGTTGTGTCTAGGCCAGTGGGAGAAAAAAGAGGTGGTTGCTATATTCAAGAAGCTTACAGATTCTGAGCATCCCCCTTTTATCTTTCTCCGTATGATCTTTGCCTGTGTCTTCTGTGCAGACACACCCTGGATCTTCCCTCTCTTGTGGTCACAAGAATATCAAAACTGTCCAGCCACTTCCTATTTATGGTGCCTGCATCTCCAAGTATCATGCTGAGTGAGCCATATTTTTGCTGACTGTCATGTCCTTATAATTCTACTGATGTATTATATTTTATTTCTGCTAACAAAATGAATATACAAGATATGCCCAACATGCATAATTGCATAGTCATACCTTTCTCTTGATGAAAGTTCTAAACAATTCCTTCGTCAAGTACTTCTTGAGTACCTACTATGTGCCAGGACTTTCATGATCTGAGCTCTAGGTATCTCTCTGGTTTCCTCTCCTTTCTTGCTACAGTGATTCTAAACTGCTTGTATTCCTCACAAATATTCCATTATCTTTTATATCTTCATTCACTCATGTTGTCTCCCATTCCCTCATTTGCCTGGCTGACTCCTACTCCTGTTACCTATTTATGTACCCCCTCCTTAGGGAAACCACTCTGTGCCCTGTTTCTTTGCCCGAGCTGGGTGATGTTTGCCTCCATTGGGCTCCGGTGCCACCTTGTGTATACCTTCACTTACCATATCATAGTGCCTATATCTGTTTGTGCCCTTGAGGGGAGGGACGAAAAACCTTCTCATTTTTGTTTCTGCAGTTCTTAGAACAGTGTATGGTATAGAATATAGGTATAATAAACATTTGTGGAACCACATACAATCAGTCGTGGCATAATGTCAAATAGGAAATATTATAGCATCTCTAGGCAATCCATGGTTACATTAAGCGTTGTTTTTCATTGCTACAGACCATTTACCCAAGTCTCCAACAAGGATGACCCTAGCCTCTATTGCAACAACGTGTCAGTCATAAGTTACAGGAACACCACCTGATTTTTACTGTATAAGGGCTGACCAGGATTCTGGCAATGTGGAGAAGAAATGGGCTTGGATCTAGTGCTGTCCCAACTTCTGAAGTCAATCAGTGGACAAGGTTATAAAGACTTGACATAATCAGTATCTATACTGTGGTCCAGCCCACAATCAAATGCCAGGGCTCTCACAGACCCTCCAGTTCTCCAAGTGGATGGGTATAAGGGAAACTAAGCATAACCCCATCTGTCCATGCAGATGCTATATCCCAGGGCCTAGACCTATGCCTAGTATAAAATTGCTACTCAGGAAATACTTGCTGAATGAATGAAACATTTGGATAAGTGTATTTAGTTATATGTAAAGGAAACTATGGTTTGGCACTTCGTAGCTCTGTGGATTTTGATTGTGCTAGAGGCACAGCTAAGGGGAGATGATGCTAAGGAAAAAGTTTTCCTGTGGGCCTCCTTGTACCAGTCTCCAGTCTTTGTTCTGTCTGCTAGGGGAAATGTGTGGGAAACTGAGCTGTGCAGTAATGAAGTGCAGTTTTCGTTGAGTCTTAATTTTGCTTTCCTTATGCCATTTGTGCAGCTGTACGATTTCTTACAGAGCTATTAGGTCTGACTCAGAGAGAGAGAGAGAGACAGAGACAGAGACAGAGAGAGACACTGAGAGACAGAGAAGCAGAGAGAGGCGGAGCCAGAGGAACCAAAGAGAATCTCAGAACTTGAGGCTCAGGGCATTCTGGGTCTGCTGCTGGGTCTGGTCTGAGCCAGCTTTGCTGTCTGGATGTATTGCCCTTGGAGCTTTAAGTTTGCTTATGAACGAGATGTTTGGACCAAATAATCTTTAACTTCTCTTCTAGTTCTAAAATTTCACACTTCCTTTGTGCTTTGAAATAGGTAGGGGTTTTCCTGAATTCTGCAAGTGTTTCCTGGGTGAGTTAAAAGCTGAATATAAATAGATCAAATTGTGGATGACGTAGTTGAGGTTCTTTTGAGTTTTAGCTTAAAGACTCTGCAGTTGTTGGACAATCAAGTTTCCATGGTGTTTAGTATTTGGTTCTTATTTCTTACTTCACACATGGAAAACAAGAGACATGTGATAAAAGATTAAAAGAACCCATTTCTTTTCCATAATCACTATCAATTCCTAGAATGAACTCTGATTTATATGGAGACAGGCCTCATTTATATAAAATGACAAATTTCGGGGGTACCTGGCTGGCTCAGTCAGAGAGCCTGTGACTCTTGATCTAAGGGTCATGAGTTTGAGCCCCATGTTGGGTGTAGAGATTACTTAAATTTATTTTTTAATTTTTTAAATAAAGATCTTATTTATTTATTTATTTGACAGAGAGAGAGAGACACAGCAAGAGAGGGAACACAAGCAGGGGGAGTGGGAGAGGGAGAAGCAGGCTTCCCGCCGAGCAGGGAGCCTGATGGGGGGCTCGATCCCAGGACCCTGGGATCATGACCTGAGCCGAAGGCAGACGCGTAACAACTGAGCCACCCAGGCACCCCGAGATTACTTAAATTTAAAAAATAAATAAATAAAATGACAAATTTCAACAAAGTACCTAACTTTTTTTTTTTTTTTTAAGATTTAAATATTTATTTGAGAGAGAGAGACTGAGAGAGAGAGCACATGAGAGGGGGGAGGGTCAGGAGGGTCAGAGGGAGAAGCAGACTCCCTGCCGAGCAGGGAGCCCAATGCAGGACTCGATCCAGGGACTCCAGGATCATGACCTGAGCCAAAGGCAGTCGCTTAACCAACTGAGCCACCCAGGCGCCCAAAGTACCTAACTTTTTGAAAAGACTATTTTTTTTGAAGATTTTTATTTATTTATTTGAGAGGGAGAGCGTGAGAGAGAGATCACGAGTGTGGTGGGGGGTAGAGGAAGAAGCAGACTCCCCAGTGAGCACGGAGCCTGATGGGGGACTTGATCCCAGGGCCCTGGGATTATGATCTGAGCCAAAGGTGGATGCTTAACGACTGAGTCACCCAGGCACCTGAAAAGACTTTATTTTTTTTAAGAGCAGTTTAGGGGGGCACCTGGGTGGCTCAGTCGTTAAGCGTCTGCCTTCAGCTCAGGTCATGATCCCAGGGTCCTGGGATCGAGCCCCACGTTGGCTCCCTGCTCAGCGGGAAGCCTGCTTCTCCCTCTCCCACTCGCCCTGCTTGTGTTCCCTCTCTCGCTGTGTCTCTCTCTCTATCAAAAAATAAATAAAATCTTAAAAAAGAAAAAGCAGTTTAGGGTTCACAGCAAAATTGAGGGATAGATACAGAGATTACTCATATACTCCCAGCCCCCACACACATATAGCCTCCCCCATTATCGACATCCCCCACCACAGTGCAATGGAAGTACCTACACTGACACATCATAATTATCCAAAGCCCATAGTTTATATTGCAGTTCCCTCTTGGTGGTGTACATTCTGTAGGTGTGGACAAATGTGTGTGACATGTAGCCATGGTCATATCACACAGTTTTTTCACTGCCCTAAAAGTCACCTGTGTTCTGCCTGTTCATGTCTTCCCCACTCCCACGTCAGCAATCACTGATATTTTTATTGTCTCTGTCCATACTTTTGCCTTTTCCAGGATGTTATATAGTTGGAATCATACAGTGTGTAATCTTTTCAGATTGCTCCATGTGTTTTCATGGCTTGATAGCTCATTTCTGTTTAGCACTGAATAATACTCCATCCTCTGGATGTACCACAGTTTATTTATTCATTCACCTACTGAAGGACATCTTGGTTGCTTCCAAGTTTTGGCAATTATGAATAAAGCTACCCTGAACATCTGTGTTTTTGTGTAGACCTAAGTTTTCAACTCCTTTTTGTAAATACCAAGGTTTGTGATTGCTGGATCATATGGTAAGAATATGTTTGGTTTTGTAAGAAACCACCAGATTGACTTCCAAAATGACTGTACGTTTTGCATTTCCACAAGCAATGAGTGAGAATTTCTGCTGCTTCTATTCCTTGACTATGTTCTGAATTTTGGCCATTCTAATAGGTATATAGTAATCTCTCTTTGATATATTAATTTACATTTTCCTGATGATATGTGATGTGGAGCATCTTTTCATATACTTATTTGCTATTTGTATATTTTCTTTGGTGAGGTGTCTTTTAAAATCTTCGGTCCATTTTTTATTTTTTATTTTTTTTTAAATATTTTATTTATTTATTCATGAGAGACACACAGAGAGAGAGGCAGAGGCAGAGGGAGAAGCAGACTCCTCAAGGAGCAGGGAGCCTGATGCGGGACTTGATCCCAGGACCCCGGGATTATGACCTGAGCCGAAGGCAGATGCCTAACCATCTGAGCCACCCAGGCGCCGTCTTCGGTCCATTTTTTAAATCACGTTGGTTGTTTCTTATTGTTGAGTTTTAAGAATTCTTTGTTTGTTGTGGATAATAATCCTTTATCAGATGTGTCTTTTGCAAATATTTTCTCCCAGTTCTACTTGTCTTCTTATTCTGTTGACATTGTCTTTCAGAAAGCAGAAGTTTTTAATTCTAATGAAGTCCAGCTTATCAATTATTTTTCATGGGTCATGCCTTTGGTATTGTATCTAAAAAGATATCACCATACCCAAAGTCATCTAGATTTTCTTCTGTGTTACCTTCCAAGAGTTTTATAGTTTTGTGCTTTACATTTTAGATCTGTGATCCAATTGAGTTTATTATTCTGGAGGTGTAAGGTCTGTGTCTGGATTCTGTTTTTTGGGGGGGTTTGTTTGTTTTTGTTTTTGTTTTTTTTGCATGTGGATGCCCAGTTATTCTAGTACCATTTATTGAAAAGACTATTTTGGCTCTATTGTATTACCACTGTCTTGTTCTTTGTCAAAGATCAGTTGAGTGTATTTATGTGGATCTATTTCTGGCTTCTCTGTTCTGTCCCATTTATCTATTTGTTTATTCTTTTACCAATATCACACTGTCTTGATAACTATAGCTTTATAGTAAGTCTTGAAGTCAGATAGTGTCAGTCCTCCAACTTTGTTCTTCAAGATTGTGTTGGCTGTCATGGGTCTTTTGCCTCTCCATATAAACTTTAGAATCAGTTTGTCGATATCCATAAAATAATTTGCTGGGCTTTTGATTGGAATTGCATTAAATCTGTAGATAAAGTTGGGAAGAACTGGCATCCTGACAATTTTGAGTCTTCCTAATCATGAACATGGAATACCTCTCTACCTATTTAGTTCTTCTTTGATTTTATTCACCATCTTGTGCATGTTTTGTTAGATTTATACCTCAGTATTTCATTTTGTTTTTTTTTTTAAGTAAATGGTTTTGCATTTATAATTTCAAATTCCACTTGTTCATTGCTGGTGGTAGCTTTTTATATAGTGTGCTTAATGTATTATCCATAATTATCCATACAGACATGCACATACCATTCATTCATATGCCAGGCTGTTCTGGATGATAGAGATGAAACAATACACAGAAATAGACGGGATGGAGCTTACTGGGAGGAGAGAGAAAAATGTCACGTCCTAACTGTGCCGAGCACCGGAAGGGGAGGTTCTCAGTGCTGTAAAGGCACACAGAGCAGTGGGAGCTGATCAATCAGGGACACTTTGCAGAAGAAGGCCAAGTTGAGGTTTGAAAGAAGCCTAGTTGTTAAGGAGGGGAGGGGAGGGGAGGAGAATTCCAAGCAGAGGGCACAGATTGTGAGAAGTCTTGTGGTGGAGAGCATCTTTAAAGAATTGAAACAGGCCCACGGAGCTGGACCACAAAAAAGCCAGGAGGGAGTGTGGGGGAGTGGAGGGCCGGGGCTACGCCTCTGTAGAGCAAGGCTGGGCAGGGCTGTGGGGACCAGGGTAGAGGAGACAGCGTGTGGTTAGAACAGTCTCTTTCAGAGACCTCTGCGTAAGCTTCACTTCCATCACAGGTGCGAACGGGTGGCTTTCTATCGCAGCTCTCTCCTGCAAAGAAAGTTTTATATCTCTTCAGGAGGGCGCACACAGGCTAATGGGGAAAAGCAGAGCCACACTGGGATAGAGTCCAGGGCAGGCTTAGGCCTGCAGTCCAGCTCTGGTCTCCCTTCCCCAGAGAGGTCTCCACAAAGGCTGTCACTCATTCATGACTGGGCAAAAAGATCAATGCTCCGATGCCGTAGACTTTCAGCATTGTTCACAAAGAGTGTAAACCCTAAATGCACGTCGGTGACTGTCAGGCTGCTCTATTATATGGATATGTGAATATATATTGGACAAATAGAATCACAAAATGATGCTGTTTCACAACTTGCCTTTTTTCAATTAACAGAATCTTTCCATGTCAGTACATATAGACCTACTTTATTCTTTTTTAGTATTGCCATTGTAAAGGTGTACCTTAATCTGTTAATTATATATTACTATAGTTTTATTAATCTTTTTATTAATATAGGTGTATGCTAACCTTTGTGTCATTTCTAAATTTTCACTTTTACAAACAATGCTGCAGAACAACTTTGGAAAGAATTATTTGTATTTTTTAGAATCTCATGGGAAAAATTCTAGATACAGATTTTCTGAGTCATGGATATGCATATTTTTTAAACTTTTGGTTTTATCGAAAAAGTAGCACTTATAAAAGTAAAACAGAGAAATACACAAAGTACAAGATCAAAAGTCTGCCTTCCTCCTAGTTTGGTATGCATCCCTGAAATATATGTTTCATACTGTAAAAGAAATTATCAAATTTTTGTCTAAAAACGTTGTGCCTATTTATCTTATCACCAATATATGAAAACACCTGATTGTCTACTTTCTTCCCAACTCATATTATTATCAACCCTTTCAGTCTTTTCAAATTCAATACACGAAATTTTAAATTGTGTTTTAAATTTGTATTTTTTTAAAGTATTAATGAGATTAGACATCTTTTCTTATGTTTAATTTTTTAGTGGTGCTTTGGTGATTTACCTATTTTTTTCTTTTGCCTGTTTTGCTACTGGGTTATTTATCTTTTTCTTATTTAATTTGTAGGAGTTCTTTATACATTAAGGGAATTAGTTTGTTACAGATTTTATTTTATTTTTTTGGCCAGTTTGTATTTTGACTTTGTTTATGATGTATTTTGCCACCCAGAAGTTTTTAAATTTTCTGTAAACATCTTTTGGGCTAGCCTTTCTTCCAAATACAGGGCCTAGGTCACCTTTTATAGCTGCTTTTTCCAGCTAAAAGTCAGCTAAAAGGATACTTTAAAAAAAAAGGGAGGGGCTGATGGGATAAGGAGGCAGCCTGGAGCCCCGGAGTAAACACTTCCGTTCGGAAGCAGGCCAACAGTGTTCTTTTCCTTAGGTGACTCAACCAGCCTGCAATGTGTCCTGCTCATTTGCCCTCTCAGGGTTGGTACCCTACAGTGTCCACCCACCCCCTTTCTCCTACCCTCTCCCCGCTCCTTACTCCCAAGGCTCTTATTTCCAGGGCAAGAATCTCCCCTGTAGCTCCCATCATTCATGAGGCAATACCAGCTGAACTGCGCTCCCAGCCCCTGCTCTTAGGGAAAATTGACTCCCAGTCCCTCCAATGCAACCCCATGGTCTAATATGAATGACATTTTGGAGCAGTTATGTGTATATTAGATAAATCCTGTCTACAGACAAAATGTGAATGATAGTAGTATATGCATAATTGGGGGAGGGGAGAAGAACTAATCACAAGCAGAAGTTGTATAAGATGTGCTTTTGATTATGTTTAAAGAACTGCCGATTAGAACTAGACTATTAGAAACATGCGGTAGGGGGGTGCCTGGGTGGCTCAGTCGTTAAGCATCTGCCTTCGGCTCAGGTCATGATCCCAGGGTCCTGGGATCGAGCCCCGCATCGGGCTCCCTGCTCAGTGGGAAGCCTGCTTCTCCCTCTCTCACTCCCCCTGCTTGTGTTCCCTCTCTCACTGTGTCTCCCTCTGTCAAATAAATAAATAAAATCTTAAAAAAAAAAAACCCAACATGCGGTAGGGGCAGTGACAACACAACGTAATGGTCTTTAAACTTTATCTCATTTATCTGTGTAACAACTCTCTGATGTACATATTATTTTTATTGAAGTATAGTTGAAACACAGTATTACATTATTGGTTTCAGGTGTACAACATGGTGATTCTACAAGTCTACACGTTATGCCTGCTCACCACAACTGTAGCTGCCATCTGTCACTATACAGCACAATTACAGTACCATTGACTGTTGACATATATATTATTAATAACCAGTTTCATAATAAGGATCCTGAGAAAGGAAGTTGGATAATTTTCTCAAGGTCACACTGTTGGAAAGTGTTAGAACCACTGGGTCTGTTGACTCCAGAGCCCATGCTCTTAATCTTGACTCTGGATTCTACACTGTCTAATTGCTTTGCTTTGTAAGTGAGAAAATTGAAATTCAAAGAGATTAAAATTAGTTAGAATGAGTAGGATGATGTGAGGCACTGTTCAAAAAAAGATTGGACCTTTCAATCTGGAAGGATAAAGAATGAACTTTTTATCTGGTGGAATCTCAGAAAGCTATGAAGCACATGAAGAGGGCAACATGGTCTTATTACATAGATAACTCAGAGGCATCTTTTGAAGCTCAAAGAAGTAGTTATAAGTCAAATAAAGAGAAGTACTTTTACACAGTGGGCAGTAATAGAAGAAGCCGATTATCTGAGATATAGATGGAAAATAAAGTAAATTTAGAGTAGCTTTTATGAAGGCTGTGCAGTGAGTTAGCTGCACAGAATACTGGAAAAAAATTAGAAAGGGAAAATTAACTCTGTATGATAATAAAAGTGAAAGCAATTTTAGGTGTGATGATTTTGCAATATTTAAAAATTTTAGTTTTTTATGTATTAAACTCACGGATTTTTTTTTTTTTTTTTTAATGAGAAGCCTTGGTTATAGAGGGGGAGAAGGAAATAATATCCTTCCTCACTCATCACAGACAGAATGAAATTCTTATTTCCAGGGAGATTCATGTTGGTCTTCTAGAAGGGTGTGGTCAAGTCAGTGCTGGGACACCAGCTTGACATCTGAGGAGAAGGCTGAAGGACAAGTTCTTTTGGAACCTCGCCTTGCTTGTGCTGCATTTGTCTTTCAAGATATTCTCTCAGCATATACAGTTGAAGTAACTTTTGCTCAAAAACAAATGTCCTTTATTTCATGAACTGTGAGTTTTCTACCTAAAATTGAGTGACAGTTGATTTTGATCTTTTTGTTACTCCTTTTGTCCTATCAGTTCCTCTCCGTCCTATTGAGAACCCACAACCAGTCAGTTGAGATGATTTTCTTTAATAATTCAGTCATACCATTTTGCACCTTAGGGCTGTCACACTTGAGGGAAAAGAGTATACTATTGGTCTTTCCAGAAATTTGGGAATTGTTGAGTCAGTGCTTCATAACCTCAGTATCTAAATATTTCTGCTTCTTGGTTCTCTAGTCCTTGTCTCCCCATGCTGAAGGTTCAAGCATGGCCAGCAGCTCCTTGGGTCCAGCATCACTTCTGCAGCTCTCCTCTTCTTCCAGGGTAACTCTGGGGCCACCTGTCTCGTTGGCACTTAGCATCCTTTTAGTTGTGCTTCCTATATATCAAATGAACACTGCAGCTTTATAGCCTAACCTGTTGTATTTGCATTTAAAAATATTAATGCTACAAAGTGGAAATTGTAGGTTTTGTTTGAACATTTTTATGGGGATTCTGTTGATCAAAGTCTTACTCAAGCTACAGGCCAGAGGGATAGGTAGCACATAAGATATAAATGTGCAAGTTCTGTCCTTCATTTTTAAAGTAACCTCTTATAGGGCAACCCTCTCAGGTCCCCTCCCTCTTTGGGAGCTTTGTACTCTATCATTCAATAAACTTAACTGTTGCTCAGTAAACTTTGCTTTGGGGTGCCTGGGTGGCTCAGTCAGTTAAGCGTCTGCCTTTGGCTCAGGTCATGATCCCAGGTCCTGGGATCGAGCCCCGCATCGGGCTTCCTGCTCAGCGGGGAGCCTGCTTCTCCCTCTCCCTCTGCCTGCCTCTCTGCCTACTTGTTCTCTCTCTCTCGCTGTTAAATAAATAAATAAAATCTTTAAAAAAATATATAGTAACCTCTAATTGAGAAATGCTGTTTTGTTTGGGCAAACCAACTTGTATTTTGAAGAGTGGATGACTGGGTTACCTTGGTACACTCATGCTTATAGTTTGGAGCTAATTAAATTATTTTCAAATCTCTTCTCTGTCTTCTGTCTTGACTGGTTTTCTGTATAACATTCCTTCACATTTCAAATCTGTGGAAGCTCTGTGGCTCCTAAAGACTCATCTCTTCATTTATTTATTCACTCAACAGACATCTGTTGAGCATCTATCTGCTAACAACTGGGCCAGGTATGGAGGTGATGCCAGTGGATAAATCACAGATCTTGTCCTCAAGGAGGTCACAATCTAGTTAAAGAGATGGGCATGTGAAAAGATAATAATAATGGAATATGGCAAGTGCATAGATAGAGAGAAAAACAAGTTATTGTTGTCGGTCCAAGCAGGAGCCCCTGCCTTAACATGGTGGTCAAGGAAGGCTTCTTGGAGGTTATAACACTGAAACTGAGTTTTCAAAATGGGTTGTTGTATTTTTAAAGTTCTGCCTTATTCAAGAAAGGCTATAAAAGTTTCTTTTTGACAAAGGTTTAGTAATTAGAAGAAAAGGGAAAAATGCAGAGACATTAAAAAAAAGTCAGAGGTATGGGTGAGAACAATGTATATAATAATGATCTAATGTATTTACTCAATTTTGACATGCACATTGTTTTTTTACATTAGGAATGCATCTTATCATTGGTGGGGTCTTAGATTTGATGAAACAGAACCTTCATTTATTCAATAGATAGTTGTTGGGCATCTATTACAGATTAGACACTATATTTAGCCTTGGGTTCCAGTTTTGAGCAAAATAACACAGTCCCTGTCCTCATAGTCTTTATAGTGAAGAAGTACAGGATTATATGAGAAAGCATAGCAGAGGGGCTCTATTTAGATAGAAAGGTCAGGGAGGGTCTTCCCAAGTAACAGATATTCAAGCTGAGATGTGAAAGATAAGAATCAGTCATACAACCAGTTAGGCTAAGGGTTCCAAGCCAAGAGAAAGCATGAAGGAAGGTCTTGAGGCTTGAGGTCTCATTGATTGTTCAAGTAGTTGAAGAAAAACCAGTGCACATGGTCCTTGGTGGAGTGGAGAGAGGGGCTAAGCAGTGCAGTAGTGGGGACTCTCCTGAGATGAGGGTGGTTTTCCAAAAATTACAGCTGCTCAGTTATGCAAAACCCTAAAGGGTTATATGAATGCTTTATCCTGAGTTATTAAGGATTTTAAGCAAGGGTGAGATATCAGCAGATTTTTCCATTTCAAAATGACCACTCTGGCTGTTGAATTGGGAATTCGGGAGAGAGCTTGATAGAGAGCTATGTCCAGCATCAGGGTAAGAAATGATGGTGCTAGGACTTGGGTGTTGGCAGTGGAGGTGAAGAGAGATGGGATGAAGTTAACTGTATGTTAGAGGTAAGACTTAATGATGGATTTGATATAAGAGTGGAGGAGAGTATGAGTTTTCTCCCAAGAGCAGCTAAGGAGCTGGGTGGAGATACCTGTCTGTTACTGAAATGAGATACTGCAGGAAGGACAGAGGTGAAGGCATGTGGAAACAAAGACATCTATTTCAGGCTTGTTAAATTTAAGATGCCTATGAGACATCCAAATAGAAATCTTAGATAGTTATATGGGTCTGTGGATCTGGAGTTCAACGGAAAGATCTGGACTAGAGATAGAAATTTGGGAAAAAATTGGTATTTAAACTCATGAGGATGGGTGGAATACAGTGTAAATATAAAACTAACAGTGGTGATTTCTAATAATAATATTAATATTAATGAAGATACCTGCTACTTATTTACTGCCTTCTATGTGCTAAGCACTGTCCTGAATACATATATTAACAGATTTAATCCTTATGATACTTCCATTTAGTAGGCATTATTATTACTCTCACTGTCGATGAGGCACAAGAAAGCCTCAGAGCTAGTAAACAACAGAACCCAGTTAGGTCCTAAACCCTGAACCCTTAATACTATGTTAGAAGAGAGAACAGACCCAGCTCAGGGATCTGGGCAATTCCAACATTTAGAGGTAGGACGGAGAAGGTGGATCTGGCACAAGAAACTGAAAAGGAGTGGTAGAGAGTGATTTGAGGGAACCATGAGGATGGGATGTCTCACAAATCAGGCAAAAAATGTTCCAGGTAGGCACCAAGGTCAGTGTCAAAAGGTGCTGAAAGGTGGGCACTTAAAGGACACATAGGCATTAAATGGGTGATGAGGATGGGGGAGGGATTTCCCAGACTTGGGGATAATGGGAGTAAAAGAGGTAGATATGGAAGAGCCACATGGGGTTTGCAGTTGTTAGAGGGTGAAGGACAAGCCAGGAACAGTGAGAGATGAAGCTGGAGAAGTTGGCAGGGGCCAGATCATGAAAGACCTGTAATGTGTCCCACCTTAGCACCAGACCATGATCTTAGCCAGAAGTGTCTGTCCCCAAAGCTGGGAGCAAAACAAAGGGAGGTGTATGTTCTAAGTGGGAGGGAACTACATGCTTGTGTCTGCTTGTCTGTATTGACTCCTATAGTGTAGATGTTGCCTGATTCCTTCAAAACTTACCATGTTGAGACCTTTTATTTGAGATTTAAAAATTACCCACGACTTCTTCCAGCACCAAATCATTTATCAGACTGATAGATATTCTGTGTAGGAGATATTCTGTATATTAACATGACCCTGTATCCAGTTCTCTAAATTGGGAGCAAGTGTTAAAAATAGTAGGAAGGTGTGAGTTTTACTTACTTGGGCAACTTTGGTCACAATCAGGAGAAAGCGATTTATTTGGATTACGTTTATTTGGATTATTTATTTGGTCTTATTCTTCCTTATACATCCTAAGCATCTTGAAGTTCAGGGTCATCCTGGTTTTGAATCCTGTCTCTCTTCTGTCATTTATTAGCTGAGTGACTTTGGGGCCAGTTATTTAACCTCTCTCAGGCTGTTTGTTGAATGAGGAACTTCTTTAATAATAATGATTATAAAGAATATTGCAAGAATTAAGTAAAAGGAAAGTGAAACAAAGCCTAGCGAAACGAAGGCCTTGTGATGAAGATGATCAATATGGTTCCTTTCTTTGTTGGTGATTATGTTTTACCTTTGATTATTTTACTTATTTTTAAAATTTTGTAATTTATCCTCAAGTACCACTAGCTAATTATAGATGGAAGTAGTAATTTTTCTTGATGTCCATATTAAGATTGTGCTTGTAAAGGGAGACCTAGTTCCAAAAATAGTCTGTACAGAAATGTTGAAGAACTGCAGTGTCTAAAAATATTCATTCCAAAGCTCTGCCATCTCATATAAAATTCTAGAGAAATAAGATTATTTAACTTTTGCTCTTGATGGTAACAAAACATATCCAATAATTTGAAGAGGTCTTATTTTCTTCAAAAGTTTAAAATAATTTCAATGCCTACTAGCAGCTGACAAATTCGATTTACTTTTAAGTCATGCACATTTCGGGGGTGCCTGGGTGACTCAGTCAGATAAGTGTCTGCCTTCAGCTCAGGTCATGATCCCAGGGTCCTGGGATCGAGTCCTGAGTTGGGCTGTCTGCTCAGTGGGGAACCTGCTTCTGTCTCTCTCCTCCCTACTCGTGCTCTCTCTCCCTATCTCTGTCGCTATCTCTCTCTCAAATAAATAAATAAATAAATAAAATCTTTAAAAAAGTAAAAAATAAACTATGCATATTTCATAGTACATGTAGGGTAACTTCAAGAGTAACAAAAAAAATAAAAATAATAAATCTTAAATCAACCCTATCATTTTGTTCATTTATAGAAGTAAGCGAGGCTGGAATCATTCACCTATTAAAATTTTGGTCTTTTAGAGTGCCTGGGTGGCTCAGTTGGTTAAGCGACTGCCTTCGGCTCAGGTCATGATCCTGGAGTCCCTGGATCGAGTCCCACATCGGGCTCCCTGCTCGGCAAGGAGTCTGCTTCTCCCTCTGACCCTAACCCCTCTCATGTGCTCTCTCTCATTCTCTCTCTCTCAAATAAATAAATAAAATCTTTAAAAAAAAATTTTTTTTTTTGGTCTTTTAGCATCCTCAGATGCTAAAAAAAGGCTAAAAAGAGTTTTTGCTATTATTTTCCTAAACTCATTTTTGGCAGAGCCTCATTCTATGGTCAGAGCCAATTGGAATACTGCAGAATGGGTGCCAGGCTGATGGCTGTGACTTTGACACATTATCTTAGATGAGACATTAAGTCTCACCTGATGACATGGACCAGTTTAATAGCTGTTCCCAGTATGATACCAAGAGGAACAGTTTTGGATTGGGGAGGGGAGTTTCTTATTAATAAGATCTACTGTTTTAGCAAGGGAGAAGCATGGTAAAGTGGAAAGAATGTTTGGCTTTTAGAATAGACAAAGATTTGAACCCTACCTCGACACAGAGAAAGTGCTCAATAAATGTTAGCTCTTATTCCTCACGATCTTTGACGAGTCCCACAAAGTCGGGGTGGTGTTTGTCATCTTACTCATCAGCAGCTGCGTCCTATAAGGGCTGCAGCTAGGGCACAGGGCACTTCTGCTCTTCACTTCCACCCCTACACAGAATGCACCATGTGTTCACCTGCAGCCCACCTTTGCTCTTTCCTTCCATTTTAGTGTGACCCCTTATCCTATCCTAATGCTCTGGCTTACCTTTCTTCCTATCTGTTCCCCCACTTTGCTGCTCCAGCGGATGGCTCGTGGAAGTCACATTACTTCTTCGGTTTCTGAGTGAGGAATCTGTGGTAGGGCTGGGAGTGGGGCTGTCTGTTCTAGAAGTGAGGAGTAGCTTCCACTTTAAACATATGAATTATGGGGATGCCTGGGTGGCTTAGTCGGTTAAGCATCTGCCTTCAGCTCAGATCGTGATCTCAGGGTCCTGGGATTGAGCCCCGCATCGGGCTCTCTGCTCAGCGGGGAGCCTGCTTCTCCCTCTCCCTCTGTTCCTCCCCCTGCTTGTGCTCTCTCTCTCGCTCTCTCTGACAGACAAATAAATAAAATCTTAAAAAAATATGAATTATGAAGGGCTGGAGACATGGGTTTGTGTTGTGGGGGAGAGGAAAGAATATTTCATTACTTCTCTACTCCCTACATGTCTGTCTCTTTCCTTCTTTCAAACCATGATTTCCTGTGTAACTCAGCCATCTAACGTTGCTTGCATCTTTCTCTATTTCTGGAAATTATAGACCCTTCCAGAAGATTCTGAGAGCCTCTTGCCACTACTTCTTTTAGCCTACCCTCTTAGAGTATAACGTCTGAGGCCAAGAACATTCACATAACAAAGGTTCATTCACAAATTATTATAGGCAAGCCCTGTGTTAAGTGCTGAAGAGACAAGGATAAAGAAGATAGACCCCATGAGGGTAGGGATATTAGGCACGCAAAGTTTTCATTTAGTGGGATGAGAATTCTAGTGAAGATTGTATGAGGTAATGGGGACATTGAGAATGGAGTGCCAAATGATGAGGAAAGGCTTCTAAGAGGAGGTGGTACTTCAACACAGATATGAGGGATAAATAGGAGTCTGCTGGCTGAAAAAGGGAGGGATTGTGTTCCAGATGTATACATATATTTCCTCCATCTGGAACACAATCTATATACATATACATATATACATATATA